>NW_026068002.1:5138250-5240112 GCF_014885135.2 Alexandromys fortis
TGTCAACCTCAGGAGCCAGTTATCTTGTTTTATGAGACAGTCTCTTACTGGCCTGAATCAAGAAGGCTAAGGTTAAAAAGACAGCTCCAGGAATTCATCTGTCTTCAGCTTCCCAATTCTGGGATGGCAAGTACATGTCATGGCATCTGGCATTTTATGTGTCTGTTGGGGGCTCGAACTCAGGTCCTTATGCTTGTACAGCAAACCCTTACTCACCCACTCATCTAGATAGCTAGCGCCTATGGTATTTTAAATTCTGGTTGATTAACTAATCAATTTCTCATATAGTAGAGTGGGTGTTTGGCTGCCTTTCTGCTCTACATCTCTCTTTTCTCCCTTCTTCCTCACAGCCTATTCAAGGCTACACTGCCTTTGTAGCCTTTGATGTTGGCTACTGAGCTATGTAGAACGACTTCCTTGCATTTGTCCAGGGACTGGAAAAGCTCCCCCATTCTCTGTGGGCTGTTTCCTGGCTAGTACTTGAGTTGATGGTTTATGACTCTGTCCCAGATTGCATCCCTGTGCCTCTTGACACCATTTGCAAACAATACTCAAGGATAAGGCTAACCAGGCAAAAAAGGATAAGGGAGTAGAAAGAATGCCAGATAGATATTTGGAGGCAGGGCATAGATGAAGTATCTAAGTCGAACACCAGGATTCTCAAATTGAGAGAATTTGGTATCTGTTACTTGAATCTAGAAACATCTCAGTGGGGTTTCACACAATTTGTAGGGGCATTCTCCCTTCAGTCAGCACAGACATACCTCACCTGATGACCTGGCTCCATGCTAGGAATCCCACAAGTGAAACAGTGAATAGCTTCAGGATCATGCCAATTCTTGCAGAGGTTCACAGGTCTCACTGAGAAATGAACTGAGTTTGTGTGTTCTTAATGGAGGTAGGTGTGCAGAATTGGTTTAAGCACAATTCTTGGTCTACAATCAGCTAGCCTTACATAGCTTTCTTGTTTACATAATTTAATTTTTGTAATAATGAATACACTATTTAGTTAAGAATTAAAGTATTACTAGTATCTACTATGAATCCAGCACTTGCTTCTCTAGTTCCCTGTACAGTAAGCACCACCTGGATGTTGTAATATTATGCACTTCTTTCTGCTTTCAGAGTTTGGTGATGTGGTTTCTACATAGAAGGATGTATTCAACCCCTGCTTTTAAACATCATTAAAGGGTCTCAGGCTTTATGTTGTCTTTTGAGACTTGTCTTTTTTGTCATCCTCAGGTTGTCAAGTTTGGCAGCAAGCTCTTTTATTCACTTAGTCATCTTTCTGGCCCTGGAAGTACTCTTCAAACAAACAAACAAACAAACAAACAAACAAACAAACAAACATCTCAGATCATGTGATAAACTGCTAAGACACACAGTACCTTCAGTCCTCACACTTGATGGTCTTTGATAATTGAGCACAACCTCCAGTGTTAATTGCGATGCACACTTTCTGAGTTTCTAAGAAGAGTGAACTTTTGCCCAGTGTTGTCTGAATTTGTTCTTCTAGAAATACTCAGTCCAGCTTTTTATTGACGTTTTTAAGTATGTTCATTTTTTCTTTTTTTATCTTTCTTTCTTTTCTTTTTTGTTTTTTTCTGTTTTGTTTTTTCAAGACAGGGTTTCTCTGTGTTGCTTTGGAGCCTGTCCTGGAACTAGCTCTTGTAGACTAGGCTGGCCTCGGACTCACAGAGATTTGCCTGCCTCTGCCTCCCATGCACTGGATTAAAGGCAAACACTGCCTGGCATATGTTGACTCTTTTAAAGATATAATGTATTTGTTTTGCTTTTATGGTCAGAAAACTTAAATGTCGGAAATAATCATCTCCCGGTGTAATATCCTAGATACCTCCTACCAAAATGGTGACAGCTCTTCTGACATTCACATTCATTATTAACCAGGACTGGAGTGTTGTTTATTGCAAGAGATAGGGAGATTTGTAAAGGTTTTCCCCAGTATTTCCACACAGCAATGCTTCTGTGTTTTGATCTAGTTATCTAGAACATAACCTCATTAACACAGCAGCATCTTTCTCCTTCCTGGAGTCTGTCCCTATCTTTCTTGTCAACTCCCTTTCTGCCCTTCTCACTCCACATCTAACTGACGCAATTCATCCGTCTGTGGATGTGCACAAGGGGAGAGTGTCCTCCGCCATAGCTGCAAGAGCTTTGTCTCCTTTTGAGTCTTTGCTCCTCTCACAGCTTTTTGAAGATGAGTTGGAGATGCACACACCTGTCATCCCAGTGTTGATGAAGTAGGGGCAGGAAGATGTGGAGTTCAAGGTCATCCTTAGTTATGTGGCAAGTCTGAGGCCAGTCTGTGGCAGAAGAACCTGTCTCAAGACAGAAAACTGACAAAAGCCTTAGAGTAAATGTTCTTGTCAAGATGTAGGAACAATTTTGTTCAGCTCTTGCTTCCAATGACACTCCCTCGCTCTATCACCGCACCGAGTGTTCCCACCTCCCAGCTGATGAGGATCTTACAATCTGTGAACACAGACTCTTTCTGTTTAATCAGAAGAAATATTATTAATATTTTTCCCAATTAAAAAATAATTGATATGATTTTTCTTTTAAATTGCTTATAAAATGCAGCTTTCAAACTTAGCCATACCTTGAACGCAAGTGGAGAAGGTTGAAAACTAATGGCTGCCTAAATGCCACCCAGGACAACTGGTCCATATCTGGAGAGTGAGACCAGCCCTCGAGTTTCTAAGATTCAGATTTTCAGTCTGTTAAGAGAATCAGTTTTTCAAGGTGATTCTTCCTAGGGCATTGTCTCTTCAAATTCACTCAAACCAAATGCTTGCGTAATCTTGAATTCTATATAGAGTAGGCAGAGGAGGAGCCCCCCCCACTTCTTTATAGGCCCCCTTTTGTAATCTGTTGATCCCCAAGTTCCCTCTGTTTGGGGGCACCCATCACATTGGAGTAGGGGGTCCCTGCAATAACTTCATTTGAACTTGTTACCTCTTTAAGGATGCTTTATCCCAACATGTCACTGTAGGAGGCATACAGTGCTGGGGTTTGACATACAGATTTGGTAAGCAGACAATACAGTTTATAATATCTAACCTGCTTTTTGGTCTGATAGGATTCCCATATTTGACCTGTGCCTCATCGATAAGATCCATTGGTCCCCAAATTTAAATGTATACAGGTCAGCAGAGATAGCAAAAAGTTCTGCCTGGGGAAAGTAAAAGGCAATGCTGGAAGAAGTATCAAGCTTCTGGGTCCTCAGTGGTTGTGGTGCTGGGACAGGGAGCTGTGGAATCTGGAACCACAGGGTGGCAGCTATAGTGTTCTTACTAGACTCATAGACCTTCCATATTCGTGTCATTTTATGAGCCCAGATTCCTAGTCTTCTCTGATATCTGACAGTTATGATATACTTTTGACAATTTTCTCTCAAAATCAGCCTGAGTCGTTTTCTATGGATTGTAATCTATAACATTGATCGATACATGACATATGATGGACTACTTTATAACTAATAACATAAATTTCAAAAAGCATTTATGGCAATGAAAACATAGGCATTGATACAACATATAAACTATAGCCTCGGTACATATTTAAAAAAAATCTGTAAGGATAGTCACATACAAAAATTGCATGGGTTAGCACTGGTGGTATATGTCTTTTATCCCAGCACTCAAGAGGCAGAGGCAGGCACATTTCTGAGTTTGAGGTCTACTTGGTCTACAGAGTGAGTTCCAGGACAGCCAGAGTTACACAGAGAAACCCTGTCTCAAAAAACAAACAAACAAACAAACAAACAAAAAACCTCAAACAATTGCATGGGTCTATATCAAACATTTATTGTCATTATCTTGGTACAGTACATATACAGTTGAGCCTGTATTATTCCTTAGACTTGCCTGCTTCTGATTTAAATACCTTTTTTTATAAGACAGAGAATCTGCCTGCACTGTTCCCTTAAAACTGGGTTTCCACGGCTCTGAAAAAGAATAATTTGATGTTTCAGCTTAGACATGCCAGTAGAACCGTGGGTAGGTGATCATGAAAGAGAGTCGAATTAGAGAAACAGTGATGGGAAAGACAGATCCTAAGACCAGAATCAGTTCATTTACAGGACTCATCACACATCACAGAGAGGACACAACACAGAGTGAGGTAGGACCAGGACAGGTGGATACAACATACAATTCCAGGGGAGAAGATACACAGCAGAGGGAAGGCCTGTTGTATCTGCTGCACTTGAGTTGGGCTGCACATGCTCACAAACCTACTCACACATGAAATGTAATGTCTTGATATCAGAGAAATTAATTTGTGCTATACACAGTCCAAGATAACTAGTTATGGTTATTGGGAGATTTCAGAACAAAGAATCCTCTTGAGGATCTCTTGGCCCAAGCACCCTTTAGGATCTTGCTCTTAGGTTGGGAAGACTGATGGGGGAAGGCAAAGGAGAATGAGAGAGGTAGGGTGGGCGGTGGGGACTTGCCCAGAAGTCAATATACATATTACTTATATTCTGTGGTTGATTGAATGTAATTGGTCCCCATAAGCTCATAGGGAGCAGAACTTTTAGGAGGTGGACCTTGTTGGAAGAAGTGTATCACTGTGGTGCTGGGCTTTGCAGTCTCCTATGCTCAAACTAGGTCCGATCTCAGTTCACTTCCTGTTGCTTGTGGATAAAGATGTAGAACACTCAGCTCCGTTTCCAGCACCATGTCTGCCTGAAGGCTGCCTTGGTTCAGTCTGTGACAATGATGAACAAAACCTTTGAACCTGAAAGCCAGTCCCAATTGGTTTTTTTCTTTTACAAGAGAAACCCTAAGATAATTCCCTTGGCAAGAAGGATCATTGTGCAATTATAGGAGCCAGGTAGCCTCTTCCTGAAGCTTTTGTGATGGGGTAGGTACATTTGGGAGACAGCTGGTGTCTGGGCCTCAGTGTTTTCTACTTGTCCAAACAAGACTAAGAGAATGAAGTCCAAGGGAGAATTGCAAAAATTTGGTGATTTTGGCGAGCTGAACTCATTTAAAAAATTGACTTTTGCTGTTCAGTGTTGGAGCACACCTTTAATACCAGCACTCGGGAAGCAAAGACAGGAGGATCTCTGTGAGTTCGAGGCCAACTTGGTCTACAAGAGCTAGTTCCAGGACAGGCTCCAAAGCTACAGCAAAACCATGTCTTGAAAAACAAAACAAAACAAATTGACTTTTAAGATTTTCGTATAAGAATATAATGCCTCTATATCTTCCTATTCCCCTTTGTTCCCCTAGGCAGTTTAACTCTATTTGCATGTTATTTATGCATATATGATTCTAGGAAATGATATAAAAAACAAGAACCCCAAGTGGCAGAAAATATATATGCTCTTCTGAGACTGGCTTAGTTCCCATAATATTATTATCATTCCTTGTTGTGTTCATTTTCATGCAGCCTTCATAATTACATTCTTTGGAGCTGAAATGTGCTACACTTTATTTTGGTTCCTCTGCTCTTGGACACAAGAGTGGCTCTGTAGCTCAGCCCTGTGAGCAGTGCTGCCATAATGATGTGCAAGTGTGTCTATAATGTGTTCGCTTGGAGTCCTTGAGTAAATCCCCAGGATTGATATAGTTGGGTACTATGGTAAATCTATTTTTAGTTTTTGAAAAACTTATTTTCTTAGTGGTTTACATTCTGACCAACAGTAGACAAGAGTTTCCTTTTGTCCATATCCTTGCCAACACTGTTGTTTCCTTAAAAGACAAAAACGAAAACAAAACATGTTTTATTTCTCTTTATTGGTGGGTATGTATATCTGTGCATATGTACATATGTGTGTGAGTACCCATGGAGGCCAGAAGAGGACATTGGATCCCCTGGAGCTGGAATTACAAGTGTTCACGAGCTACCAAATCTGTTTCCTGGGAACCAAACATGGGTCCTCTGCAAGAGCAGCAAGTGCTCTTAGTCACTGAGGTATCTCTCTAGCCTCTTCTATTTGTGTTGATGGCCGATACTCTCATTGGGCTGAGCTGAAATCTCTATATAGCTTCTATTTATATTTCTTAGATGGTTAGTGAGGTTGGATACTGTTTTATGTTTACTGACTATTTCGATTTCATCTTTAGTGCATAGTTTATTCTACTAGTCCATTTATTAATCAGTTTGGTTGATCTCCCACTGTCTTATTTTCAGAATTCTTTATTTATCTATTCTAGCTATAAATCCTTTGTCATCTGTAGAGTTAGCAAAGATTCTCTCCCATTCTGTAGTCTGCCTCTTTAACTATCTGTTCATTTGTTAGTCATTGGCCTTATTTCTTGAATGGCTGGGATCCTAATCAGAAAATCCTTGTCTATGCCTGTGAATTGAAATATAGTTTTTCTACATTTTTCCTGTTTTAGAGTTCTGGTTCTTATATAAAAGTTTATATTCTGTTTAAAGCTGTTTTTTTCTTGTTTATTTTGTGCAGATGGAGAGGTAACAATCTAGTTTCAATCCTCTACATGTGGTTGTTCAGTCTCCCAGAACGATTTGAAAAGACTGTTTTTTCTACAATGTGTATTTTTGTTGTCTTTGCCAAAAATTGGGTGACTGTAGCTATATGGGTTTATATCTGGATTTTCTTTTCTATTCCATTGGTCTGTCTGTTTCTGTGCCAGTACCATGCTGTTTTTGTTACTATGGCTCTGCAATATAATCTGAAATCAGGTGTAGGGATACTTATAAGCTTTCTTTTCACCCAGAGTAGCTTTGAGAGCCTCAGTTATATGTGAGAGACTAAAGCCACGTTTTACCCATTAAACAGAAAAAAGTTTCTTAGGAGGATACAAACAAAAGAAGTAGAATTCTTTTTCCAAATAGCTAGGAAAGGCAAGAGCAATCAGGGAAAAGTCATAGATTGAAGAGTTGGTAATTTTTTGAAAAGGAAAGCTTTTCATTTTTATAATAGAGCTAACTTGAGCATGCCCATAAAAGCATAACAGGTTGGTGGTTGGGGACATAGGTGCAGGGACATTGGTGGCCAGGACAAGGCTGCAAGAGAGGAGGACTAACAGGGAATAAAGACACACATGTTCCTGGTTAGCAAGGGCAACTCATGCTGCACTGTACGGAAGAGCAACAGGAAAGGCTTCTGCCAACAGGGCCAGGAATAGGTGCCTTAAAACAGTGGGTTTTGTGTTACTGACCTAGGATGGTGAGGTGTAAGGAGGGGATTAGCATGGTGGCTAAGTGGAAAACAGTATGGCCAAGGTCACAGATTTACAGGTATCCTAGCTAAGCAGTAACAGTAAATTCCTTGCCCACACATTGTAAGTAGTTGTTTTCTCTCTCTCTCTCTCTCTCTCTCTCTCTCTCTCTCTCTCTCACAGAATTTTTCTAAGTGTCAAGTAGTTGAGTACGACTTCCAAGATCAATCCAACCACTATTAGAACACGGTGGGCACGAGCCAACGAGCCATCCTTTTCCTACATTGAGCCCGTGGGCTGGTGAAGGAACTCAGTGACGAGATCTCACAAAACAAAATCAGCACACGAGTGACAGGTGTTATTTTTACTTATCATTTTATATTTCAAATTGTTTCTGAGTAATGATCCCTGTAAATGTTTGCTCACAAATAGAGGTATGAATTCTGTGTGGGTGTTAATACTTTCTAAATACTGGAGTCTCCCAGGTTGCATTGTTCACGCAGGGGCGGCAGCTATTTCTCCTACCGACACAGGAATAAATACAAATAACGTTCTCAGAGACGAGTGAAGTGTGTTTTACTCGGCTGAATGGCAATGTTTTCCATTTTATGACTTTTCTCAGCCTTCAGGCTGTTATTTTGCAAGGTATATTTAAGAATAATGGTGTTTTTTACCCCCTCTTACATTCTTTTTGGGAGCTACTAAACCTATCCATAACTAACACTCCTACCATTTAAGCCTAATTCTTAAACTAACTTTTTCCAGGCCAAGAAGAGGCCAGCAATCTCCACGTAGCAGTCATTCTACAACCCACTAATGTAGCCACAGCCTCAAGGAAGAAAACAATGCTGGCTACCAGGCTCCAGGGCCTGGAATTCACTGTACACACATCTTCACACACAGGCACATCACACTTCCTGACTTCTAAACACCTTTGGCTTCTATACACTTGAACCTTATTTTTCTCTGTCATATCAACTTAGAATAAATATGTGCTCATAATTTGAAAACCATATGGGTTTAGTTTTCCATTACACTTAGATTTTTTAAATTATTCTCTCTCTCTGTCTCTCTCTGTCTGTCTGTCTCTCTGCCTCTCTGTCTCTGTCTCTGTCTCTGTCTCTGTCTCTCTCTCTCTCTCTCTGTACATGCATCCAGCAGAGGATAATTTGTGACAATCAGTTTTCTCCTTCCACTACATAAACCCTGGGGCTGGGACTCTGACTCAGTGGTACCCATCTTACTAGCTGCACTACCTCTCTGGCCCTAGAATGCATATTTTAACATCAATTCACCTTCTAGTGTAAACGCAAAAATATTTCTCAGCCATAGACTCGTTTTATAAATAGGAATGTATTAAGAGAGCTTTAAGATTAATAGCCATCAACAAATGTACTTTATACAAGTCACGGTTTTTGTATTTGAGAAAGAGAAATGTAAATATAGCTTCTCACTGAGTTTGGTTCTCACTGGTTCTTGAGTTCTAACCTAATAGCACTATCCCCAAAGAAAGTATCTCCCTGTCTCTGTTTCTGTCTGTCTGTCTGTTTCTCTCTGTGGGTATTGGAGGAGGCTACATTTACTAAAAAGGGTTCAATTTTCATAAACAATAAATGATTCTAAAATACCACAACTTAATGAAATCATCGTAAGTTGGTTTATTACATTTTAATTCTTGTATATCTGATTTTTTTAAAAGCTAGAGGGGAAAAATACCAAATGTTTATAGACAGATGGTTTAAACTTAATCAGATTAAATATCAACATGGAAGTCAACTCAAGGTCTGAAAATTTCAAGAATGCTTGAAAGACTGTAACATGGCAACATCATAAGACAGAGTCAAGGGGAGTGCTCATGTTTCTTCTGTCGGATTTATTCTGCAATTGACTTGTTAAGCATCTCTAAAATAAGCTGTCTCAGTAAATGGTTGCCAAAGTGTATTTCTACAGTTAGTATAAATGTATTGTTTGACAGCTGGGATTTGAGAAGTTGAACTAGTTTCTTTTGCTCTAAAAATCTAGCTTTTTGGCACAAGATTGTCGAACTGAAATTGTGGAATGAGTTCCAGGCTGGTGGCTCCCATGTTCGAGTCCAGGGTGGGGGGGGGGCTGTGAGATAGTCTCGTCAGTGATGGAGACTCATTTGCTGTGGTGTAGAGTTAATTCATTAGTTTTGTCCTACACCTATATAGAACCTCCTTTATTTTCATTTGTGGAAGTAAACAGGGATCAGTTCAGACAGATGCGTCATTGACCTTCCCTTTAGCTAATGAGGTACAGTGGCCAGCAAGCTCCAGGGGGTAGTCCTAATACAGGGGTCACACCGATGGTCCTGGTTAAGCCAACTGGGTCCCACAACAAAATCAAAAGTCATAAATGAATCTGAAAAGGAGATAGGTAGAGCATGGGAGGGGGTGAAAGGAGGGGTGGGGGCTGGACGTTAAAGAATATGGAAAGGAGGAAATATTCAGAATGTATTCTACACAAATATGAAGTCATTGAAGAACAAATTTAATTAACAAATTTATGCTTTAAAAAGAGTTTACTTCATAGTCCCTGTCCCTTGACAGCTCTGTTTACAGTGCTGTGTGCAGTTTCTCTGCTTCTTCCTTCTGCTCTGTTTTCATAGACGCTGCAGAAGTTACTCAGCATCTTAGGCCAGGGTGGGAAATCCATCACAGGATGAACTCATGTGTGAGTATGGGTGGGCGACTTCTGATGAGTACATATGCTTGTTCCTGCAGAGATATTGCCCAGATATGATGACAGTCAACTTGGGCCCACATTAAAAAAATTCCCAAAACAAAATCTGAGAATTATCTAGAGTTAGGATGACCCACATGAAGACAGCCAGGTCTAGTCACCAAGATTATTCAAATCCAGGTAGTTTTCAAATCTTTCATATTACTGACGATATATAGCTTACTTTAATTAGCTTTAGCAAATGATTTAAGGGCCTATTCCTGAATTGGGGATTGCCATATAATCTTTGTACACCCACTGGTACACTTGTTTTTATTCATCCTGGTCCTATATGACTGTAAGAAACACTTACTTTGTTATTTTTAAGATTTTTTACATTTGTAATTTTGTGTTTGTGTGGCTAGCTGTGGGGTGTGTGAGTGTGAATGTGTACAAACAGTTGCTCTCAGAGTCCAGAAAAGAGCTTCAGATGCTCTGAAACTGGAGTCACAGGGAATTGTGAGCTGCCCAATGTGCTGGGTGCTGGGAATTGAACTTGGATCCTCTGTAAATGTAGTAAAGTGCTCTTAGCCCATGAACCATCTATCATGCCTTTGTGGGATGTTTTTATAAAGCTGTAAAATTTCTTGGAGAAGGCTGGATCCCCATATGTCTATGTGCATCTTTTTTTTAAACACATCTTACGCCATATTTTCTTTGTTATTTTAAATAAGAAATAGAAATTTCGGTCTCGTCTTGGTAGTCTTTTTTCCTGAAGGTGAAGGAAGTGGTTAAAATGATTGGATAGCTCCCATTTCCCACCGTTGCCTACTTTATTGAAAGGTATAGATTTCTGAGACTTCAAAATACCAAACTCAGTGGGCTGTCTTCCTGCGCTCTATCTAGGAACTAAATGACAGAAGGTTACGGTTTTTGTTCTTCATTTTTTTTTAAACCCAAGGCACCAATCTGTCACACAATCACTACAAACAACAGAAGCTGCTGAGTAAAGAGGACAGGGCCTGTTACAGAGATATGCCGCTAATACCTGTTGAAATTTAAAAATTATATGTATGTATGTATGTATGTATGTATGGATACACACACATACACACATATATAGTCTTCAAAATATTTCTAGGTGACAACCTATTTCTATCTTGCAAAATGAAGCTTTCAGCTTAAGTACCAGCTTCTTAAAGGTTGTTTTGATCCCTTAACTTCAAAATAAGATTTCCAAAGAAAAGAAATTACTTTTTTTTTGCTATAATGCTTTATTTATTTATTTATTTTGGTTTTTCGAGACAGGGTTTCTCTGTGGCTTTGGAGCCTGTCCTGGCACTAGCTCTGTAGACCAAGCTGGTCTCGAACTCACAGAGATCCGCCTGCCTCTGCCTCCCGAGTGCTGGGATTAAAGGCGTGTGCCACCATCGCCCGGCTATAATGCTTTATTTTTTTTTTATAGGTATTCTTTTTAATTCACACAAAGTGAAAAACAGTTTGGTGATATGAGTATGTCCAAACAAATTAAATTAATTGATAATAGCAAAACATTTATGTAGCTCTGGGTTTCTGTATTAGTCAGCTTGTAGTTACTCTATGGACATACCCAAGGAAAGATACCTGGGGAAGACGTTGTTTTGGCTTGACTTGTTGGAGGCTGGCAGTCTGAGGGTGCCACCAGCCACAGTGAGGGCTCTGTGTTACCATGATGAAAGGACTGTACATCTGTGTGTGTGGCCTCTCTCCTTAGAAAGCCACTGAAACTCAGTCCTGGGAGTTCAAACCCACTGTTTTAAAGCAATCTAACCATCTCTCACTGCTTCAAATTTAAAGTCATGGTTAAGTTTCACTGCATCTGTGTTACCCCAGCTTCTCCTGTCCCTCCTCCCTTCAAAACTCATGATCTCTTCTTTAGTTGTTCTTGTAACAACCTCCCTCTCCTATCAGTAGTATACGCACAACCATCTGAATCCATTTAACATTGCTCACATATACGTGGATCCTGACTAGCCACTTGGGATTGGACATCCTATGCAGGCACTCATCCCTGGAGGAGGCTGCTTCCCTTCTCTCAGCAGCCATCAGTTCTTCATCTAGTGTGTAGAATTTCCCCTGGCCACATTGCCATTGCAACTGTTGCGGTCTATGGGCTGGTCCTGTTCAGGTAGCCATACTGTTGAGATTTCATGGTTGCATTTTTTTTTCTTTCATGACTAGTGAACACTATCTAACAGCAGGGATACTGGGCCTCTGGCTCTTGCAATCTTTCTGCCCACTCTATCAAGATTTTATCTGAACTTTAGGTATAGGGATTATGTTGCCAGATGTATTTGTTGGTGTTGGGCCCCTCCAAGGTATTTGTTCTTTTCATTTTGACCTCTTTCATTCTCCATCTGTAGAAATAAGAAGTTTCTTTGATGAGAGGGGCAATCTGTACTTTGTGTATGTATAAGGAAAATAATTTAGAATTAAAATAAAGTTACAAAAACATAGGCTTAGGAAAATGGCAATAGTAGACTCTCCTGTAGGATCTATGAGCTCTCTGGCCACAGGTAGGTGGCTAGGTTAAAAGTACCAGGCATGAATTCCCTCATTGTTGGAAGGTCTTAAATTCAATCAGACAACTGCTGGTTACTCTCAGATAAAAGTGCCACTATTGCAGGTTTGAGGATTATTTTAGTTAGCGTTTCAACTATTGTGAAGAGACACCATGACCCCAGCAACTCTTATAAAGGAAAACATTTAATGGGTGGCTTATGGTTTCAGAAGTTTAGTCCATTATCATCATGGTGGTACAAGGCAGCATGTAGGCAGATATGGTGCTGGAGCCGAGAGTCCTACATCTTGATCAGCAGGTAACAGGAAGTGAACCGAGATACCAGGTGTGGCTTGAGCATATATGAGACCTCAAAGCCTGCCTCCGCAGTGACATGCTTCCTCCAACAAGACCATACTGGTTCCAACACAGCCACACTTCTAATAGTGCCATTCCCAGTGAGCTTACGGGGGCTTGATTTCATTCAAACCACCATAGGGATGTCTTGCAATGTGGGTCATTGCTGTAGTTCATCAGTTTAAGAGCTAGGTAGAGCTGGTGAGTATCCCACTCCCTTGGAGACTAGCCTAGCACCCGATACTGAGGTACCCCTAACAGGCCCCCCCTGTTTTTCCCAACCTTATCCCCCTCTTGAAAGAGCAAGAGGTAAACAGTAGTGAGGGGTGTCAAGTGCTGCGGAGTCCTGTGGAAAGATGATTAATGATGGTGTTTGCATTCATTTTTTTGTCCTAGAACTCCGAGAGCAAATGACTCTCACAAATGCTATTTCAGTAGAGATTTAGAATTCACCAACTTCTTCCCAACACCGCGTGTATTCACATCTGCGACACTGGGAAACTGGAGTCTACATGGTCAAATTGACCAATCTTGTTTGAGAGGTTGTAGAACCTGGAAGACACTGAAATGAACCTGCTATTTGTTCAGAGGCCGGGACTAGGACTGCACCTTGATTGTCCAATCTAGACAGTGCATTTGCATGTACTACTCAAGCAAAACCCTTTCAGTCATCTGCTTCTGCAACAACAGGCATGCCAGCTACCACCGAGGAGGGATAGAGGAAAGGAGAACCCCCCGGGTGAATCCACTATCCGGTGCACTCTGAAACAAAGGCACCGCTGATTGCCTTTGGGATGCAACTGCACTGGAATGAAGTAACGGTAAGCTGGGAGTGGTACGGAAAACCTAGAATGAGTTCACAATTAGGCCAATGAAAAACGAAGCTCTATTTTTTTTTTATTGAAAGCATAGAGATCATCTTCAATTTGAGTTTCAGCGCTGTAATGCTGACATATAGCTTACACACAGATGATTCCTGTCGGGGTGAAAGGTTAGCCAATTAACCCATTGCATCACCCACTTACCTATGTGTGCCAGCTGTTTGGAAGAACTTGAAAAGAGGATGTAAAGTTCTTAATATTCTTTGACAGTCCAATATTTGTACTTAGGTTCTGGCTAGTCCGGAATGACGCTCCCCTCTTCGAATGGCCAGTCAATCTCACTCCATGATGGGAAACAGATGGGAGATTAGGATGGAAAGTGGTTTTCCAGATCCTTGGTCCCAGCATGCTGCAGAGCAGAGCCCTAGAGCTAACCAGCCAAGTGCTGACACATGTCTTACAGCAAAATATCCCTCACAGCCACAGTTCAAAGGCCTCGCTACCCTCCAGGGCAATTAATACAGCATCGCGTTCAACAGTGCTTGAACCGAATCCACCGAATCCTCAGGGGAGAAATAATGAAGCGATCGCAGAGCTCCGACAAGAGCAGTGCGCAGGAGTCGCTACAGTTTCAGACCCTGAAAGCCTACATAGGGCTGCAGGCTTCAAGGAGGGAGACGGTCCGATGGGGTCCTCCATTTAGGTCGGTGTTTGCAAGACAACACAGAAACAGAAGAGCCGAGGGAAGGGAAGGAGGAGGCAGGAAAACATTAAGAAATGGGGAGTAACACTGGAGACAGAAGCAGAAAGCTCCTTAGTAAGTTGGAAGAGGAAGGCACTGTCTGTGTGTTCTACCAGGAAAAAGAAGAGGAGTCCCTTCCACAGACCTGAAGCCGCTGGGGTTTTAAATCCACCTAGGGCAGATGTGCAAAAGAATGATGTTTATTTCAGGGGTCCCCAGCAGTCCTTTCTTAAGGTTCATTGGATGGAAATGGCAGTGAGCAAGGCACCTTGATTAAATGTGCAAACAAAATGAAAGGGAAGCCCTGGCAAGCTGTGCTTTGCAAACTCTCATTTACGTAAATTCTAAGCACAGAGATTTTTACTTTTGATTAGACTCAGAAGCAAGTTCTAGGACTTGCAGCAGCTTAACAAGGCAACCTGCATCTGATTGTGCTAGAGACAGACTACATATAATACATACACACATATGTATATATAAATATATACATGTATATATAAGTATATATGCATATATAATATTTCTTAATTCTCTGAGAATCTTACACATGCATGGAATGTACTTTGATTGTATTTACCCCCTACTCCTTCCCTTAATTCCTCCCAGGTCTATCCACCTATACCCCTTCTCAGTTTGTGCCCTCTTTCTTTTCTTTTTGCTTTTTTCTTTTTTCATAATCCACTAACTCCAATTTATGCTGCCTGGATATTCACATTTGTGGGTCCATGCTAAGAACATGTTAGTTAAGACCTAACAGGAGTCAACCCCTTAAGGAAAACTACAGAGTCAGACTTTTGTATGCAACGTGGATTCATGCAAACAACTATGGTATTTTTTTAAAGGCACATAGGCAGTAGTCCACTGGCCTGAAGAGCGACACTCGCTCGTATTCAAGCCAGCTGTGGGACTCATGCTGTTCAAGGGGCAGTGATCAGATGCAGCAAGTCATCCTTGGCCCTGGCAGCTCCTCCATCACTCCATCCCTGAGCTGGTGAGGAAGGTAACATTGCTGCCCCTCCCCCTGCCATGTGCTCAGGTTACAGGGAGCAGAAGTTATTTGTGTTTCTTTCTCCCTCTTCAAAATGGATATACACACAATATGCTGTTCACAGACTGCACGGCTGAGGAGAAATTAAAGTAAAAATTTAGTCACTCAAGGATAACCACGTGAAGTCTTGATGGATGTCATTCTATATTTTGTTTTCTGTATGTCTGCGTACAGGAGTGGATTTATGAGCAAGTCCCCGCATGTGTCTAGACAGTGACAGGCTTAGGCTGGAGAGGGTGAGCAAGTGCTCTCCATAGCCAGAACGCCTGCTTTTAAAACTCACAAAAATAAAGCTGCTTTATTTTTGGCAAATTACTTCAGATCTCTGGGTTTTGTTTCTTGATTGATAAACCAGGGACACTAGCAAGGAGGTAAAAAAGAACAACTGTGAAAAAGGAGCACGGGCCCGCCTTCTGCTTTTTAGAGCGCTATGTAGAAGCAGGTCCCATTACCTCTTAGAAAACCATTTTTCACTTAACAATGAACATCTTTCCATGTCAATACATACATACTGGTGTCATCATTTTAACTGGTGTATGAAAGTAAGTGGTTTCTATAGCTATCATGGCGTACTTTATCACACATTGAAAAGGTCTACTTTTGTTTCTGCAGACTAAATTATAAAAAATAGCCATGAAAATTCATCAATGTACATTGATATCCCATAAATTCCTAGAAGTGGAATTAATGATGCAATGCATTTTTTTTATAAATTTATTTTGTATTGCCAAATTAGTCTCTAAAAACTGCTTACCAATTTTACTTCAGTCAACAGTCTACAAAAGAGTCTATTTACTCATATCCTTGCTATCATCGATTATTATCTCTTGGGAATCTTTCCTAACTATCCTACCATTAAAGGAACTAGATCAAAAGGACTTAAAAAGAAATGGCATAGATTCTGGAAGGATGGCTCAATGAATAACAGCACTTCTTGCTCTTGTAGAGGAACTGAGTTCCGTTCCCAGCACCCACACGGTGTGAGAATAACCATCTCTAACTTGAGGGAATCCCATGCCGTCTTCTGAACTCTGCATAGGCACCAGGCATGCATGTGTTACACAGTCATATATGCAGGTAAAATACTCACTCACATAAGACAAAATAAATAAATCTTTTTTTTAAATTAAAAAGAAAATGCCCTAACAGTATATAGAGAACAGTTTTTATTCTTTGAAGATATCATCATCCACATGCACATCTTTGTGTAGTTCTGCATGTACACACATGTATATGTGGGCCAAAATATATAAAGTCAGAAAACAAGATATCAAGAAAATAAACAACAATTAAAATGGTTGATTTTATTTTCTAAACAGATGATTCTCAAAAGAGGAAAGTCAAATATCTGAGAAACCTTTAAAGAAATGCTCAACAGCCTTAGTCAACAGGGAAATGCAAATCAAAACTAGTCTGAGAATTGATCTGACACATATCAGAATGATGAAGATGAAACAAAACAAAACAATGGGAGCTCATGTTGATGAAAATGCAGAGTAAGGGAACATACATCCAATGTTAGTTGGAGTACAAATTTGTATAGTCACTATGAAAATCAGTGTGGCACTTTCCCCAAAATATGGAAGTCAGTCTATCTCAAAAGCCAGCTATATCCCTCTTGGGTATATACCCAAAAAATGCTTCACCCTACCCAAGAGACATTTGCTCAAGCATGTTCATTGCTGCCCTATTCATAATACTAAGAAACTGGGAAACCTAGATGTTCAACCCTCAACAGAAGAATGAGTCAAAAATGTGGTATGGGCAGTTGTGGCATAAGCCTTTAATCTCAGCACTTGGGAGGCAGAGGCAGGTAGATCTCTATGAGTTCAAGGCTAGCCTAGCGTACAAACCTGATCTACAGAGAAAGTTCCAGGACAGCCAGGGCTACATAGAGAATCCTTGTCTTAAAAAAAAGAAGAAAGAAAGAAAGAAAGAAAGAAAGAAAGAAAGAAAGAAAGAAAGAAAATGGGCTACATTTGCACATGGAGTATTTCTCAACTATTTAAAAGACCAAAATTTACAGTTGAATGGCTGGAACTAGAAAAAAATTCTTTCTGAGAAGTGAGGTGTACCAGACTCAAAATGATAAATATGGTATGTATTTGCTTATACGTGGATATTAACTGTTAAGTCAATGATAAGCAAGCTCCAGTCCATAGGATCATAGAGGTTAGGTGTCGATAGGTATGGAGTAAGAGACTGGGAGGATCAGCTAGATCTCCGTAGGAAAGGAACAAAGAATAGACAGTTATGATTAGATGGGAGTAGGGACTCGATGGGAGGATAAAGTCAGAATGGGAAGTGGAAAGGGAGATGGAGAGAAGATGGGGAGAGACAGCTAAATCATGGGCCATTTGAGGGGTAGTATGGAAACCCAAAACAGTGGAAGCATCCTAAATATGCATACATGAAGGTGACATAAATGAAATCACCATATAATGGGTAATACGGAGCCTCAACTGATATCTCTTGCCATCAAATGAAACTTCTACTACCAGGAATTAGTTACATCCAATTGAGTTGTTGGCCAAAGGGGTCCTTTAGACAAGACTCTACAAACTGACAGCAAGATCCTATTGCTGAAAATAACCTCTGTGCAATTCACTGAGCACAGAGAAATTGAGCTGGTGCCTACATAGAGCTTTTACTCCTAAGTTGTAGTATTTTTGGTATAGAAAGGTATCTTGCGAGCTACCAAAAGGGAAACACAGTCTCCAACCCAGCTGCAAGCCCTTTGATCTACGATGCATCCTGCTTGCAAGATATGTTTGTGCATTGATGGCACAATGCTTGTGGGAATAACCAGCCAAAATCTGATTTGATTTTAAGGCTCACTCCAGGAGATGGAACTCATACCTAGCACTGGTTGGGTGAATAGGTAGCCCCAGGACTTACGTTAAAATCAAATACTACTGCTTCACTGAAAGAATGTTAAATACAATGACTCCTAATGGCTTTCTGCTATATTCATAGAGCAGTGTGTTACTCAGCCACCATCAGCGAAGCTTTGTCCCGCAGCAGATGGGAAGGAGTACAGAGACCCACAGCAGGAGAGTGGGAGATCTTGGAATGCTCAGTCCTCAGTGGGATGTCTGAATCCAATATCTCTTTTCAAGGCTTAGGGAACACTATGGAAGAGAGGGCAAAGGGACCGTAAGAATCAGAGAAGATGGAGGACACCAAGGAAACGAGGTCCTTTGAGTCAACAGAATGGTTGCACATGTGAACTCACAGAGACTGAGGCAGCATGCACACGGCCTACATGGTCTGTACCAGACGGTGTCCTAGAGCTGAAAGGAGAGGGGCACCTGTGCCTTTATCCATTAATCTAAGAGCTTTTCCCAAACTATAATCTCTTAAAATTAAAATTTGGTTTTCTTTAAGGGAGTATCAGTGGGAAAACAAACTCCCCTTAAGAGTAGGCTGTGTGCCCAGCAGTAGACGGCCAACAGAAAATGAATTCAGTGGCATCTTCTGAGTTTCCCTGCCTCATTATATCATGTCAAGGCTATTATTATCATTGTTATCGTCATCATCATCATCATCATTATTTAATTTTATCTTACTTTTTATTTTCATTTTTGTTTTCTTTTACTTATATATTTTTTCTCTCTTTTTAACCAATAAGTCCTTCAAGTGTATTTTATGGCTTCCAGTTTATTGTGTTTTGGGGATCTTCAAGTATGTGAACAAGTAGGTTTCTGCATCTGTACCTGTTCCTTGTGCCTTATTTTAGATTCTTTTCCTTCTGTTTCTTTGTTTTGTCCTTTTCCGATGTGTAGTTTTTGTTCTATCTTACTATATTGTATCATATTATATTCTGTTATAATCTCTTGGAAGCCTGTTTGTTTCCTAAAGAAAGACAGAAAGGAGGTGGATCTGGGTCGGAGGAGAGGTTGGTAGGAACTGGAAGGGGTAGGTGAAGGGGAAATTGGAATATTTTATGTAAGACAAATAAATCTATTTTCAGTAAAATAAAAATGTTTGTTCAGTGAATATACTGCTACTCACACACAAAAAGCGTTGGTATATTTCAGAACACTGGTTTTTTTTTGTTCTTTTGATAAAATATCCTCTTGATTTTGTTTAGGGGTAAATTATATAAACAGCAAAAGAACAAGATAGATATAAGAATTACTATGGAGGATCAATTAATAGTATCAATGTGAGCAACAGGACCGAACACAGCCAACTTTCACTTCTTCTGCTGATAAGGTTTGCATCCTATGGAGACCAGATCTGGATCTAATTACCGGCTTCTGCTTTATAGGCATTCCTCCTCCTGTGTCAGGTACAATTCATCAGCCTCTAGCACCCCAAATCCATAAGAGAGCTGAGCATCTTAGTCTTTTTCATATCTTTGGAACTGCACAAATGAATTTGGCACTCTCTCCTTTCTCTGGTTTGAATGGTTTTTAAATGTCCTTTCCTTCACTGGTATCCATACAATTGGAATCCAGTCTGTCCCGCCGAGAAACCTGAGTGATTTTTCAAAGCAGCCTCTTGTTAGTTCATGAAATGGAGCATGCGCTTCACGATCTCTGGGCCCCATACACCACCTCACTGTGTGAGACTTCAGATCACTAGGATTTCTGTTTTCATTTCTGACCTCGTCTGAATCCTGTTCCTCTTGATAATCCCAGCAGCTTCTCTGCTATTCTTCAAAGAAAGGCTGTGGAGCTTATATCAAAGACCTGGGATCCAATTCTCTTAATTTTGTTTCTTAATGTCTCCCCACTGTCTTTCAGGGTAATTAAAAGGTCACTATGTAATTATTTGTGAGAACTGGGGGTTCCTTTTGTTTTCTCTACTTTTTAGTTTCTACATATGAACACAGTGGTCTGTTAGTTGATGAAGAATCTGGGCTTTGGTGCAAATCCCTGGGTTTGGTCATAGAACAGATTGTTTCATCCTTACAAACAAAACCTCACCTAACAAGCTACTTTTATTAAATTTATATCCTTTTCCCAACTTTCACCCATGTATCTTGCTCTTTTAGCATGAATCTACATAAAGTAAATGAATAGACACATAATTGTTCTACATTAGAAAAATTAGGAGTTTGAAAGTAACATTTACCCAGGTATAAGCAGGCATTTGATGTGGGTGGGATTCCTCTCTGTATGCTATGAATATGTTTTTATTACCATTGGTTAATTAAAAAAGCTGCTCCAGCCTATAGCAGAGCAGTATATAACTAGGCTGGAAGAAATATATATATAGAGAGAGAGTGGGTGGAGTCAGAGAGACACCATGTAGCTGCCTTAGGAAACAGATGCCGATCCTTACCAGTAAGCCATAGCCTTGTGCGGATACGTAGATGAATAGAAATGGGTTAATTCAAGATGTAAAAGTTACCTAGAAATATGTCTGAGTCATTGGCCGAACAGCACTGTAATTAGTATAGATTCTATGTGATTATTCAAGTCTGGGAGCAGTTGAGAAACAAACAAACAGCCTCTGTCTACAGATATTTGAGGCTGGCTCTTTTTAGGTCTAAAGTCAGAAGTAGCTTCATGGTGGAATGAAAAGAAAGAAAGCCCCAGGAGAGTGGTTGTAAAACTCATCCTAAACTGACTCCTCTGGGAAAGGCTTATCCTCTCATTTCAGCGGGATCTGTGAGTAGGTGCAAATGCAGCTGCATCAAAGGCCCCAACGTTATAGAGCAGAAAGGCTCTGCTCCTCTCTTTACTCTCGATTCCATGGGAAATGAGTACAAAAATCTTGCTGAAAAAAATAAAATCCCATGCTTCCCCATATGAATCTATTTAAAATTTAAATATGACAGCCTCTGTACTTCACTTCGCCACCAATACTTTGTGGGTAAAGTGAAGGGAAGGCTTGAGATCTTCATGACATCTTAACTTCACAGTCAGAGGGAGCACATGCCCCAAGGCCATGCTGTCAGCCCAAATCTATTGCTTTTGTCAGATGTTTTATTAGATTTTCCTAAGCTGCGCCACGCTTCACGAAAACGTAGCTCAAGAACCAAATTATGATACCATTCATATTATTATCACAGTCCTCTGGGCTACTTCTTATGACAGACTGTGAATTTCAGTTCTAAGAGAGGAACTTCCGCATCTCTTCCCAAGACCAGATGAAATTCCTCATGAAAGAGGCATCAAAACTCTTGTGGTTACCATATCTGACTTGGTGCTTTTGGGAAGTGGTTGCCTGAGCTGGTAACATAGACATCTTTTCTTCAGCCATTAGGTTCTGGAAGACTATAATTCAAGAAGCACCTGCCATTCCTCTACTCCAGGAATTCATCTCAGAAAACCTTGTTTAGATGATTTGACGTTTTACCATTTGGAAGGATAACTCCCATCTGTTGAGTGATAACTCTGGGTGTCACTTCGCTTCTCAGTGTTGCAATAGGGACTTTGTTTTCTTCATGTTACCCGACACACACGTGGGCTCATAGTTTAAGAAGCTGTTTTTGAGGTCATACAGCTAAAAGAAGAGATGCCACGTTCCACTAGCCAGTGGTTCAGGAAGGAAGCTATCTCTCTTCACTTGGCAGTGTTTTCTGGTGCCTAGCCCAGCGACTGGCTTGTACAAGGAGTCTTCAAGGGCAAAGATAACAGAGCAAATGAGCCATGTTTACAGCTACGTTAACTTGCAAGGTATATGAAAGCCAGGGAAAGAATGACACAATTCCATGATGAAACTCTCACTTGCTGAACCATTATAATTTTAAATGTTTTTGGTAGATTTCAGATCTTTGAGGAATTCCAAAGTAATAATATTAGAAGTCTGCAATATTAATGACTTTAATGCTTAAATTAACTTCATAGGTAAGCATAATTCAAAAAAAATTTCAGCCTTCTATATCCCAATGTTGATTTAACCAATGCGACTTCCCAGGAAAGACTTTTCTTACGGATTTGCATCTGTGGCCATTGTGGGCATGGTTTGTACTTTACTGTTGACCTTAAGTCCTGAGGAGGCACATTCTTCCCCTGACTGCTTTGGAGCATTAAGCCTTCAAGAGTTCTATTAAGCTGAATTTTCAACGCTGATTCATAATAATGAACACAACTGATACATAAGGATGCTCTCCTGTTTCAGGCTAGGGGGTGCCAATAGCTTACCGCACAGTTTAGAGCTCACGGTTACAATGGTATCATTAAAAGGGGAAGGTGTGCATTTTTTTTTATAGTCAGAACTTAACCCCCACCTCGAGTTTACCTTTGTGTTGGTAGATTGATCCAATGTGTACTTCGATTAAGAAATTAACTTTCTGTGGATTATTTATTATGTATGTACACATATTTAATGTTTAAAAATAAAATATGAGAAATAATATCTGTTGTGCACTATGAACATTTTTTGTGAGTTGCTTAGAGAAGTAAATCTGTTGTCAGTAAGAATTTGCATTTGGCCTTAGAACTGAAAAGCAGGGTGGTTATTTTATGTTATTATTTTCACAGTATACTACTATATCTATCCTCACCAGTTGAGAGTAGCCCCAGCCATCATTTTGAAATTTAGGTAAACAACACCATATGCTCAGTATTGAAGCCTTTTGGTCTAAATTTAGTGCCATGGTTATGATGACTATGAAAGCAGACCTTCTATTTGTAGACTAGGAAAGGGCTGGAGCAATGTCTGGATCGATTAAGTGCTTGCCTTGCAGACACAAGGACCAGAGTTCAATCTCAGAGCCCTTATAAAAAAGTCAAACATGGTAGTATATGCTTGTAATCCCAGTGATGGGTTAGTGGAGGCATTTAGACCCCAGGGGCTCACTGGCCCGGCGGTCTTGCACACTTGGCAAATTCTGTCTCAGAAAGCTGTATGATGGCTGGGGGAGAAACCTTGAAGGTTGTCCTCTGGCATCTCCATGCATGTATGTACTCATCCATGAATATGAACACACACACACACACACACACAAGGGAATAACTCAAAAAGTTTTTTCCAGAGATATTTATACATTCCTAATAAATAAAAGGCAAAAGAAAGCATTTTCATGTTTGTTCAAGAGAAATAATAGAGAATGACAAGATGGATACTCTGCTTGTAATATTTCAGAAGGAATGCCTATTTTTGTGGGTGCAAGCACCAAGGATTAGGTTGCCCAGTGAGGAAGCACAGAGAACCCACTGAGATTGGAAAAGTCAATGATTTGCATTCGTTTCTAAACCTCCGCACAACTGCACTTTCACAAATCTGTGGCCATTTTACATGGTTTTGTCTTATTACCTCTGAAATAATTCCACACTGGAAACAGTTGAGGTGTGATCACAGACTCTCCTCTGTAGGCAGAATGCATCACTAACACTCTGTAGTCTAGGAATTTCTAAATAAGTGAGACTTGAGATGCCCTTATTTGGATATAACCTGTGGTCACATTCAGGGTCCCATCAGCTGAGTTTCCAGGCAGGGCTGCTCGATCTAGAGCTCGGAACACATTTCCCAAGCTTTTCTGAGCCTTCTGTTCTATTATTAAGGCCACACATATGCCTTTTTTGTACTTCTCAAGGAGTATAGGATGGCATTCTGCAGATAACTTCCAAGACCACTTCTTAAAAAGACTCTAAAAAGAACCAAGTCTGATCCATCTTCCTCTATCCTTTTTATTCTCCTTCTTCTAATAAGTTTTCAGTGACTGGAAACCAAATGACCTATCTTATGTACCCCTGCTTTATGCATAACAGGTACAGGACCGCCCAGGAGAGAAGCGGACAGTAGTTACCGCCATATGCTAGGGCCATCCTGGTCCTTAGCTGACTTTTGTGGGCTGACTGAACTCATGCTCAGAGAATTCCGCAACCGTACCATTTAATGATCTGTTTTTCTCGAAGAATCATAGGATATCATGAACATAAATTGTCAGTGTTGTGGGTTTTTTTTTTTTTTTGAGTGAATCTGTTAGGAGGAAACATCAGCTTGGACTGTAAGGGCATTTTGGAAGTCAGGGTAGCCTAACAAACGTTGCTGGCTGTACTTTTCCTTGCAGAAAATAATTATCATTGATTTCAAGGACAAGAGGATAAGCTATATATAAGAGTATGTATGTGTATATCTATGTATACACATACATATGAACACCAAATATCTAAACATCATAAATATATATAATTCAAGAAAAACGTATTTGTTTTTGTGTATGATTTACCTGGGTATCCATATCATTTAATCTGCACCACCTCCCATGTTTAGCACCCAGGTTGAGAACCGGTTCAGAGTTGACTGAGGACTATCCCTCCACAGTCTTTGCAGTGTTAAAAGGCTTCTCTTCTGGCTACATAGGGTGCTTTAAATGGGAAACCCTGCCATCTAGATGTTGCTACATCATGAAGACGTTCTCTTTGTTTTGTTTTACATCTTTCATTGGCCACTGGGGCAGAAATCAGCATTTTTAACTATCCGGAGGATTTGTTTGAGGCTGTTGGTGTCACAATGATTTGTGGTCCTATTAAAATGACATTTGCCGATGACATGATCCGACGTGCTGTATCAGTTCATCTCAGCATGAAGACACGCTGATCTTTTCATCACGGCCACACAGGTGATCTAGTAACCTGCAGCTCTAATGTGATCAGCTCCACCGCTGTCGCCAGCATTTGCATAAGTGCTGTGCCGAGATGGACTGACTTTCTAACTCAAAGTCACGTCAAGGGAAAATAGCTGCTGTGGCATGATTTATCCCTTTATTGACTAAATGAAATTGTTCAGATCCTGAAGTATGCTCTCTTTCCTTTAGCACCAGAAATTCTAGTGGCTTCTCCCTATTATACTTCTTCATATTAAGCACCCCACACTGGCACGCATGCCTGTGTGTGTGTGTGTGTGTGTGTGTGTGTGTGTGTGTGCATGTGTGCATGCACATGCAACCACATTACATTTGCACTCACACTTCCTGTATACATACACACATGCAAACCCACAATAAACTTTTGCAAACACAGTATGGAATGCCCTTTAATGTGTTTAACTAGTCTTTAGTATTTCTGCTCCCAAATAGACAATTGATGAACATGGACTCATTAGGAAAATTAGATAACTATTGTGGATCTCACACTCTTTTTGTTTGCATAGAGAACCAGCAAAAAGGAACTGTTCTTTTCTATCAACTATTCCCAGGGGCAGAGGCAGCAAAGAAAAGGGAGCATAGATTCGTTTTAGGCACACATAGCTTTAGCAAGTGACACTTGTCACAAAAGGAATATGGCCACATTGACAGGAGGCATCTCCCTGAAGTAGCAACTACCTCTTATGTTCCCTCTTGAACACCATGGATGGATAAACATATTTTTTAAAAACATCACAGAAAAAATAAATAAAAATCGTTCTTGGGTCAATTTTTTAAAGCATCAGGTCCATTTTATGAAACTCACCGGTTTTCTTACAGAGTTGTAATGGCTGTTCTAAGTAGGGAAGCCCTAAACCTGGGTGCTGACACTTTCAAGATGGCCACATGTTAAGGTAGCAAGAGGGCAGCTTTCTCCCCAGGTATTTGATTTTATCCCATGTGAAAATAGCAGGCTGAGGACATTTCATAACACAGCCTGTTTTCGTGGTTCACATTATAGACCAGCAGGGTTTGGATATCTTGGACCAGGCCCAAGTTTCTGCATCTGCCAGCCTTTGCCCATCAATATTTGAAACCCGTCAGTTCCCAACACTGAGTCCTTGTGATGACAGACAGCACACTGGATAGGAGACTGTAAAAATAATGTCCACCTGGCTCAGTAAACCCATCACCTAGCTCCTGGCCAGTCACATGGCCAGTCCTGAGGACGCTGGGTGATAAATCAGAAGCTGTATTTTAAGGAGAAAGAAACACCTAGTTTTATTTTTAAACAACAGACACCTCAAGTCACCTTTCAAAAATAAACTTTTGTTCTCTCCCTTCTTCATAAAATAAGTCAACTGTAGTTTGTGGGGGTCTTACATATCAAGTTTTGTGCTTTTAAAATAACTGTGTGTTACTACAGCTTTAGACATTGATCTTCCAGACATATGCTGCTGCCCCAAATTGAAATTTCTAGAATTAAATTTATAGGAAATTGTCGGTCTGAATTTTCCTACTAAGTTTTAATAATGTGATATAAAGAAAAATAGGGCTTTCAAATCATAGACCAATAGAAATTTAATTCAGGCCTCTAGTTTCTGCTCGCAAATGACTCACATCTGTAAGTTGGATTGAGCTTCTTGCCCCACACTTTCAAATGACAGAGGGAACTGTTTTTTTGCAAAAGTGTGCAAGATAAATAACACTGCAAAACTAATTATCGAACTGTTCTTATTGACCGAATTAATAGTCCAAAACATTGCACAGAGTGCAAAGCTAATGAAACAGAGGCAGAGTCGTGTAAATAGAAACGTCTTTACAATAACTTAGAATATAATTGAAGACAAACTTTTGCCTTGCATCGTTTTTGGAATTTGAAATTGCTTTTTTCTTTCTTTCTTTTTTTTTTTTAAATTCTAGGATCATAGGGATTAGCTATTTTGTAAATATACAAACTCTTAATTGTCTGAGCTTGTCTATGGATTTCACAGCCCTTGGGGATCCTGAGAACTGAGTTTAATAATACTTTTAAACAATGGCCTGGTTCAGTTTGGTGTTTTAGCTGCTTTATAAACAATGAAACAGCAAACAAGTTACAGTAATGTCACTGCGGCTTCCCCAAGCGTATGACAGTGATTTTCACGCTGGAAGCATGACTTGGAACATGTGGAACTTGCCGCCTGCTCTGGGCTAGTGAGTGTTTGAGGACATCCTTACCAGTGTTCATGGACACAGGTATCCTAGACCACCACCACTCTAAGTGTTCTCGGATTTAAGAAAAAAAATTAAATTTGGCAATTCAAGTGTTCCTTAGTGTTTTGAAATTCCCTCTTTGGGTTGGTGCAATGTCACTGATTAATCAAAAAATTTGTCACAAGTAGACTTGCGTTTCATGTTCACTAGACCGAATTATCCCTATTCTTATTGTCATTTATTATTAGAGATCCTTCTCCAGCAAAGGGAAGGGGGGACATATGGGTGATTTCCCAATGAGCCATCCTCTCGTGGAGCCTTGGAGTTTGGGGAGTGCTTTCCACAGCAGGCATCCACTAGAGTTCCCACCAGTGTGCCTTTTCACTGTCTGGTCATGGGTGGTGGACACACTCAAGGCTGCCTTGTATGAAAGAGCTCACTAACGTCTCTCACTTTCCTCGTGCCAGGTGCCACTTTAGTTAAAACCAGGACACACTCATCTAATTGCTCAGGTCTTATCAGAAGATCAACTTGGAATTATCCGCATAACTGTGCAGCTCTCCTCCGACAGTGTAGTTATAGGCACAGAGGCGTTTCCTTAGTGAAACTGTCTGTCTTTGGTCTTTTCTTATGCATAGAGAGAGAGGAAGAGGAAGAGAGAGATGAAGAAAGAAAGAAAGAGAAAGAGAGAGGGGGTATTAATTCATATCATAAAGACTTCAAAATATTAAATATTAAAAGAGCAAAGAATCCAATCAACAAATGTATAAATGAATAAAATGCATGACCCTCAAAAGAAAAACTACAGCCAATAAATATATTAAAAAATTTCGTGCTGGAGAGATGACTAAGAGGTTAAGATCATTGCCTGTTCTTCCAAAGGTCCTGAGTTCAATTCCCAGCAACCACATGGTGGCTCACAACCATCTGTAATGGGATCTGGTGCCCTCTTCTGGCCTGCAGGCATACACACAGACAGAATATTGTATACATAATAAATAAATATTTTAAAAAATTTCAAGGTTAGAGAAATGCAGATAAAAACTACAATGAGATTTCATTCCACCTCTGTCAGAGAGGCTATCACCAGGAAAATAAGAAAAAGTAAACCAACAAATCAACATCTGAGGAAAAATGAACATGGCTATACTGTCAGTAGGGATGTAAATTAGGACATCTGCGGTGGAAATCACTATGGGGCTTCCTCAAAAACCTAAAATAGAAGTGATGGATGACTCACCTGGACCACTCCTGGGTATAAACCGGAAGGAATCAAAGTCACACAACAATGCTGTCAGCAGCACTCCTTACAATAGCCAGGATGAAGAGGCCAGACTAGGTGGCCGTCAGTAGAGGAATGGGCAAAGAAAATGTGGTATATATACATAGAGGAGTATTACTCAGTCAGACAAAAGGACAAAATCTTGTGGTTTACATGAAAAAAGAAAAGGGTGGAATTTATTAAAAAAAAACAAACAAACTCAGAAAGACTAGCATCATGGAGCATCTCTCATATATGTGGCGCTGGGTAAACAAAGACAACAGCACAAAGAGGACTGTTAGGCAGGTGAAAGGGGACGAAGGGGAGGCGAGGGACAAGAAAGGGTCACAGACAGGTTGAGTATGATCAAAGCTATTACATAAATGTATGAAAATGTCTTAATGAAACCCTTTCCCTTGTACAGTTAATACCCACTAATAAAATGATGCGAACTGCCGGCTTCTAAAAGGGAGGAACCAGGAACGTATAATCCTATCTGATTTCAGGGTTTCATTCAAAAGGCAGGATTGGGCTTCAGGAGAGGTTGAATGTTAACAGAGCAACAGCCCAGGATCTACTCAGATAAAAGGGAGCATTATTGAGCTGGCTGGCAGGAGCCCAAAGGAGAATGAGCTTTCTCTAGTGAAATTGCCTCGCCCTTCGACGCCGTACCAGCACTGCAAACGGGACATATTTCTTCTCCAGCTGAAGCCAAAGTATCATGTTTACTTTTTCTGAACGTAATGATTAAGTCATTAAGAAGGAAGCTCCTAGACTGGACTGCGTTTGAAGGAAAGCATCAAGAAGGGCCTGAAGAAAGCACTTTGTTTTTGAAGCTTCACCAGCCATTCAGTGAACTCCAGCAAGCTGGACAGGCAGGCAGTGCCCATCACGGGGAGGGAGCTGAATTCGTGTAGCGGGTGGGTTCAGAAAATCCAGCCCATAATTCCATCTCAACACAGTGCAACCTCTGCTAGGAGGCATCACGGACTTCCGGAAACCAAGCCTCATATTTGTGTGTCTTAACTGGGAGGTAGGGAAGTCTTGGGTAGGAAAACATCTTCTATGTTTTCCCAGCCTCTAAATGCAATGTAGCATTTCTGTCTACTGCTAATCAAAACAACACACCGTCACAGTGCGAGCCTTGATATTGGATTTGGCAACAGGTTCAGTGGTTATTTTTCTAGCCTGCCTTCATTGTTCTACATCACGCTCAATAGTGTTTAAACTCATTGTTTCTCTGAAATGATTGGAGCTAGAGCTTGCGCTAGATTTTGTTAATGAATCAGAAACACAATATTATTGTGACACAAGTTTATTTTTGCATATTTATGATGACTTTATTTTAATATAATTGTATTTTTGTAACACTAGACACATTTCATTGTTTTGAGAATGAATTCCTGGAACTTTCACACTGTCAGTGGGGACCATGGCACAAAACAGAGTGTTTAATACCGCTGAAAAAGGTTCTGTTGTTGAGAAGAGCTTTTATGTGTGGTTCAGTTTGTGTGTGTGTGTGTGTGTGTGTGTGTGTGTGTGTGTCTTGATAGATTCTTTGGTAGGCACCAGGGATACACATATGAATTGCTGTATTATTACTGACTTTAAAAGGCCTGGCAAAGCGTTAGATAATTATATGCCAACAACAGTGGCTGTGCCAACTATTCATGCTAAGCAGTTTATATGCATCGTAACTTTTTATCTCCTCTTTATAGACAAGGAAGCTATGGTACAAAGAAGTAAATGGCTGGATCAGGTAATTGGTGCCACTTGGGTTTGTGCCTAGGAGGTGGCACTCAGGGTCTGTGTGGTGAACCACTGGGCTCACCCATTGTTCACAGTGGAGTAAACACATGTGCGTGTGTAAATGTTCTCCAAGCATGAAGAGAGCCTGGAACCAGCCTGACAGGGGTGAGAGGACAGGGTCTTTGTGGTGTAACTTAATTGAGTTGTCCCAGATAAGGCTAGCAGACTAGCCACTCCCTGTTAGGCAAAGGAAGGAAGTTCTCTGAAGGGCAGGGACACAGGCCATGAGTAACGAAGCCATTCCAACAAATGTTACTGAGTGTGTTGTAGGAATAGCAAGGGGAGCAGTTGGGTCGAGAAGGTAGGTTGGCATAGACAGTAGGCATGACAAGGAGGGCGAGTGTGTGTAGTTTTACCAGAATGTTCCCTAGAGCCCATGTTGCCACCATCTTGGACTTCCAGCCTTCTGATCTGTACATCTCATCTGTGATGGAAGTTCAACCTGAGACAGATGCTACCTGGGCACCACCTTGTGTTTGTCAGTACCTCTGTGCCATCTTAATTAATTCTCCTCACAAGTCCTCCCTAATTTACAAGCCCAGATTGGGGTGTGGTGAAGTTTAGGACCTGGGCACAGGTAAAGGCTGGGTTGCTGAATTAACCTGGGAAATGTGTCTCCAAGGATTTTTACCCTTAACCCATACAGTACGATTTGCTGGCTCCTGGACTTGAGTCTCTGTGTATCTTCCCTCCCAGCAAAGGCTCTGCCTGTGGGCCAGTTATCTAGTCCTTTCCATCCGTGCCCATTATCACCCATGCTGATGACTGGCGTGTCCTATCCTTTCCCCTCTAGAATGGCTCCACTCACTGTGAGTAGACACAGCATCACAGGGAGCTAAACCGTTACCCCAAGGAGTTCTCAGACTATACAACCACAATGATACAAATCAGCCTAGTAATGGAGCTACTGGTGTGGGCTTTCCCTTCTGCTTTGATATAGACAATTCTATTTATGATAATGTGTACTCCACCATACTGACATAAACTCTCTTACTTATGTCTTTCCTTCATCTTTGAAACAACTGGAAAAGAGACAGTCATCCTTTGAGTTTCCTCCCATACCCGTCTCAGAGTGGAATGTTGAATAGTCAAGGATGCTCACAGAGCCTTGCCTCCACACAGGGCTACTCTGTATCTTTGCGGCCCAAGACAGTATATAGAATTGCAAGGAAACAGCTTCAGAAGTTATGTTGAAGATGTCCAGGCAGCATGTGTTCCGAGATGTCACTGATTCATGAATTGGAATTACACGGCTTCTATGGAGTCCTTCATACTTTACTCAAATCACTTCTAAAATATTCAAAACTAAAAATGGACTAAACACTTTTGAAAGGAACCAGGTTCTTTAAAACTAAAATTTATATTCTTTTATTTTATGAGTATAAATGGCTTTTTGCTTGCTTGTTTGTTTGTATTTGTTGTTATCATCGTCATAGTTTGTTTTTTTTTTTTTTGGCATTTGTGTCCGTGCATTATGGACATGCCTAGTGCCCCTGGAGCCTAAAAAGGGCTTCTGATTCTTTGGAACTCAAATTATGTTGTAGTGAGACACCATGTGGGTGCTGGTTGTCTTGGAAGAGCAGCCAGGGCTCTTCACCACTGAGCCACCTCTCCAGTTCTTACTGAGAGCTAAGAGATCAGAGGTGGATGAGCTCCCCCAGCCTGCAGGGACTGTCATTTGCTAAACACTTGCCACATTTTGGAGGTGCTGTAAGAATTCTTTAGGTGTCACTCACTGTCATTAAAACAGGATGAGGGAGATACATTTAATTCCCACCTTACAGGTGAGGGAGCTGTGTCTCACAGATGTTGAGTAAGTTGCCTAAGGCTGTTAGGAGGTAAAGATGGCATTCAAACCCAATCCATCATGGTACAAAATACTTCTGAACTTGGCCACAATTCTATGTCCTTCTCCTCCCCATGTTTCGTTTCAACAATACCCAAACAATTGCTCTGTCTAAAGACAACACTGTTCAGATTGTGTAGTATTATAATAAACAGCTACATCCACAATTCTCCTTAAAACCATGATTTTTTTTCACTTGTAAAGGGAAAGTCATGAATACAGCTTAAGAAACTGAAACACTGAAGCCTAATAATTGAGTGCGAACGTATTTCAATTGTGAAATTTGAACAAGTCTTAAGCATTCTTATAAATAGCTGACGAGTTCACTATGAGTTCAGAAATCCTCTCATTCGCTTGAAGTCTTCATTTCTTTGTCTCTAAAGACTTCATCAGCTCCTTCCTTTGTCAAGAAAGTATTCGTGAATATCCCAGCCCAAAACGTTCCTGTTACTTCATCCAGGAAAATTAACACTATAGGAGAAATAAATCAAAAAAGAGGAGCAATGCATCGCTCATAGGCACCTAATTAAAGTAGCGTGGGAAGCATGTTATTGTAAGTTTATTACTCCTGGTTGCCTTTTCAAAATGTCGCTTGATGAATAGAATCCCCCCTCCGAGATCTACAAACCTACTGATCAGTCATCTTAAATTACACAAGAACATAACACATAGGAATGCTCTCACTGATTCACACAGATTAGCAGTTGTGCTGCGAGCCTGCACGTTTACTAAACATGAAGGTGATTTCTAAAATTTGTGTAATTTGAATGTCATCTTAAGGTACTCAGAACGATTCTTGGAAACCTTTATATATCATGGTATGTAGTTTGGGATAGAAGAGTTGTGTCTTGGACCTCATGCAATATGGCATATTCAAAACCATGTGAACAGCTTTAGCACACACTAGTTGCCCAGGAACAAAGAGTATGTTGAGGACGCAAGTGTTGAATTATAAGGATGTAATAATTACCTTTTGTGTATGTAAAAAACAGTGGAATTGAGTCATAATAAACCTTATTCTGGCCCAAGTTATTATCTAATTCCTAAATTAACGCAATCTTTTCAATAACTGTAAAATATAGACACACTTATTACTCGAGTACAGTGAGGGACCAGGTTAGGGGAGTTTTAAAGGTTCTATTTATTGTTAGTAAGTCTGGTGAGCCAGGATTGGAGCCTGCAAATTGTGCTCCAAAATGTGTGTTTCTAAGCACTAAGTATCCCCTTATCTCCACCAGAATACCTGGGCATGCAATACACCCGAGTCCCCCTAGAAAAGTCCCAGATACAGAAGTTTGCTGAAGTTTCATGTCGGCTATTGTATAGTTAAAGGGCTTGCCAGATCCTTTCAAAATAGAACAGAGATGTCTCTCTAAATTAGGACGAGACCATCCAATGACCTAAGAAGCGGTTGTTACAAAAATCTACATCAAAAGCCCTTTGATCAAAGTTTTCCATGTAATATTCAGGAGGAAAAATAGAGAAGTCATACATTATTGCTGATGGGGAAGGAAAAGGGAGAGCAGGGAGATAGAGATGGAGAAGGAACGTGCCTGTCATGGGAGAACCCGTGAGAGTAAATACCTTGCCTTCTGACAGGCCAGGGAAAAGCCTGTGAGAAGAGCAAATTTTGAGTACCAGTTCTTTCTCAAGGGAGCTTAAAATACAAATAAACCAATACACACAAAAAAGGGAAAGGAAAGTCAGGATGCTGGAGGACCAGATGAGGGATGAAGTTCTTGGATCCAGATAGCTGGCTATGTCCTCAGGCGACTTTTTCTTTTAAAACTTTATGTTTATGAATTTTTTTTTCTGCATGTGCATCCATGCACCGTGTTTGTGTCTGGTGCTCACAGAGGCCAGATGAGGTGGTAAATCTGATACGTAGGTTCTGGAAATCTAACCTAGGTCTTTAATAAAGGCAATCAGTGCTCAGAACCTCTGAGCCAACTTTCCAGCCTCATGTGGCCATTGTATGGCTTCTGTGTGTCCTTGGTACCTCTCTTTGAGACAGTTCCCTCTTTATAAAGGTAACAGCTAAGTTGCATTACAAGCGACCGAAGTGACACCCCTTAATGCACACTACCCATTTAAAAACCTCATCTCCAAATAAAGTCCCACCTTGAGATCTATTTTGAGGGGGCACCATTCAGTCGATAAGTGAGAGCTTATAGTCTTATCTTAATAGGCGACAAGTCCCCATGGAAGATGAAGAATCACAATTATGCAAGAAAAAAAATCAGTTTGTTCTTTTGTATCAAATTTCTTACAAACTAGTGCCTAGTGCCAAGTAGCACTTTACCATGTTGTACATAAATATAGATAATTGATGTATGATGTTATGGAGTTATAACAGAATTTATATGATTATAGATAAGATATTCTGAGTGCTTTTGAGGATAATATCAGCCCCCTCAAATACATACATCCAACACCATTGTTATTCTTTTGTTCCATGACAAATTCATTTCCTTTTCCATTCCATTTCTTCTCCCTCCCTTCCTTCCTTCCTTCCTTCTTTCCTTTCTCCCTTCTTGTTTTCCTCCCTTTGCTTGTTTTTGTTTTTTGAAGAAGGGATCATTCCAGCTTCTTACTGAGTTGGTACTTACTGTACAGCTAAGGATGACCTCGAAATTTAATCTTCCCAGCCCACCTTTCTGATGCTGTTTTTATAATCATGTACTGTGCTTAACTTATGTGGTTCTGAGGATAACACAAGGATTCTGTAAAATATGCATCAACTGAGCTGTATATATCCCCAGTCCCTTGCAGATATACTTTCTAATATCAGGGGAAAAAATTCTGTCTTGGAAAAGGCCAAATTGTGGGCATTTTTTAACTTCCTATGGCTCATGGTCTTTGTCACAAATATTCAATTCTCTCATTATAGTATAAGAGTAAAAATTCATAAATGAATGGGTGTGACTGTGCATCAATAAAATCCTTATTTCTGGATGCTGACAGTTGAATTTTACATAATTCTCATGTCACAATATATCATTTGCCCTTTGAGTTTTTCCTCAGCCTTTTGAAAATATATATATAAAATCTTTATTTCTTACACCATGTGAAAAGAGACAGTGGGACAGTCTTCGTTTATAGTAAAGCTTTCTGATTCATCTCTAGGAGAGTAAGCATGTTCTAGAAAATGATGCTAGGAACTTCAGAGCTGTTTCTGGGGCAAGAATATGGTGATGCAGTAGAAACTCCCATTCTGTTGTCCTACATTCAAAGTATTGCTCGAGAGCAGTGGTTCTTAACTTTCCTAATGCTACGACCCTTTAGTAGAATTCCTCCTGCTCTGGTGATGCCCACTCATACATTATTTCATTGATACTTCATAACTATAATTTTGCTACTACTAGGAACTGTAATGTAAACATATGATATGCAGGATATCTCATATGTGATCCCGTGAAAGGGCTATTCAACCCCAAAGGGGCTGTGACCCACAGGTTGAGAACTGGGCTCTAGAGGCTATAGACAAAGGAGTCAACAAAGCAGTTTTTTTTGCCCCCAGAGAGAATATACTTGTTTGGTTTTGATAGTTAAGGGAAGAAGTAATAAAATTTTGCCAAGCAGATGCCACACATATGTGGGCTCCTTCCTTCTCCTTGTTGGTGGATGTAACAACAGTGGGTGATCAGATGCACGCTTGGCCCTGACTCTGTAGGAGCAATGCTTTGGGAATATGGAGATTCCCCCTCCCCGCAAAAGTCACATAGCTCTTAAAGGGCATCCCACAAAGTCCCTGTCCTAGCTGAGCATCTTATGGAAAAGATAGGAGAGCCATCTTTCTTCAAGGATGTGCTTACTGAGAGACTACCCATGCTTCAGTAGACTGTTCCAGACTCATGCACATACAGGCAGCCCTAAGTGAACTCAGTGTGTGTGTGTGTGTGTGTGTGTGTGTGTGTGTGTGTGTTATGAGGGGGGGAGAAAGAGAAAGGAAGAGAGAGAAAGAACTTAAAGTTGGGAAAGGAGAGCAGTGTGTGCATGAGGAAGAAACGGAATTTGAGGGACTAGAGGATGGATTTGATCAGAACACATTATATGCATCCATGATATTATTTAATCTATTAAATTCAAGAGATAGGACAAAGTATGGTCTCTTTATTTCCGAAGTCCACATCTATTGCCTTAAGTTGTTCTGCCATGGTAACAGCTTTCAGAATTTAAAAAGATGAACACTGCTCTGCTCTTTGAAGATGTGCAAAAGTTGAGGTCAAATTCAAGTCCACTTCATCCTGCATGACATTCTTTCATTTAGAATGAGATTAGAAAATTTGATTACATTTAATCAAAACATTTCCCCCACATTATTTTCATGTATCAACTTGGTCTTATTTTCTTCTGGATTAATTTGATGGTGTTCTTTTGTCTCTCAACTTCTTGCCATTCTACAGTCACCAATATCAACACTGACCGCTTTCTTAGGGCTGCATATAATTTTCTGAGCCGGCCTTAGGTTGGGTTTATGTTCAACAAACAAGGAAGTCAGTGCTCACCAGGAGGAAGCCTTGATGGTACTGAGAAGCAAGACAGGTAACCCTAAATCTGTATCAAATTGGGATCTATGTCACAAAATCAGAAACCTCATTGAGGTCCAGATTTCAAATATGCCTGGAGTTATGAAATTGCTCTTCATTTCCCTCACTTGAACTCTTCCCCATTAGTAAAGAGATGTTTTCTTCAACCTTCAACAAGACAACCATTGTCTACTTTTGCTAGCCAACCCCCCAGGTCTAGTGGACAGACTCTCAATTTGAAGAACCCAGGTACAAATGGGTTCATTTTCTATGGCCCTTTCTAAGGACTAGATGGAATATGAGTTTGGTTTTGAAGGGAAAAAGTATGAAGACACTAAAATATCTCTGGAATTATTGGATAATTAAACAATTAACAGTATATGAAGCTTCAAGCAGTGCCCAGTAGAGTGCTGTCTTCAGTGCATAGTTGTAGATGATATTCTTAGCAGTTTTCGGCTAGAAAGCTCTTGTGGGAAGCAGTTGCCCAATGGTAGATTATTTACAAGGGCTGGTTGTGTGGACTGTGCCCCAGACATGCAAGAAAGTCTCATGGACAGCTAAGTCCACAGAAGAAGGCTGCTTGAGAAGTTTGGAGGCAGAGCTACAGGGAATTGGTGTCCATTGTAAGGTACAAACAACCAGCATGTCTGTTCTCACAGTGAGGGCAAGTCCGCTGGAATGGCCCGGGTTCCATTTGAGCTTTGTTTCGCTCATCTGGGCTCTGTCAGTATTTCACCTTGTTTTTAACCTCGTTTCTTCATTTTCCTTGAGGTAAAATGAATATGATGTCTTCTTGCCTCCAATTACCCACGACTTAGCCCTCTCCCAAAGCTACAATACCTTATTTGACAAGGTGAAGAAACTATGCAGATGACATTAAGGCTAGTAAGACTCAGAGTCTTGTGTTAGTCAGCTTTCTGTTGCTATGACACAAAGCTGAGACAACGGAACAAGGCTTCACTCTGCTCACTGTTTTAGGGCCTTTGTTCTAAGGCCAGCTGGTTCCATTGTCTTGGGTTTGAATGCATGAAGAACATCTTAGAAACAGGATGCTGCCATAGAGGAGCTCAAACAACAGCACAGGCACCACCCTTCAAAGGTACAGTCCCAGTGGCCTGGACCAAGCTTTCAACCCACGAGCCCTCAGGGAACAGTCCAGATCAAAACTATCGCATTCTGGATCACTCTGGTGAGAGCAGTCTATGGGCAGGGACTCATCAGAAAGAGCAGGTGGCCTCTAGTAGAGAAGGGACTGAGCTGGCAGAAGCAGAGGCAGAGGAGATGTGAAGACACTGGCCAAGGATACAGTGATTCTCTTGATGGAAGAAGAACTTGGGCCAAGTCATGTGGACAGCTTTTGGAAATCAGAGAAAAGAAAGTGAGATTTTTGCCTAGAGCCCCGAGAGGAAGCTCATATTTACAGACCATTTTAAGTTTCTGAACCTTAGAACTAAGTGAATATACGATTATCATTTTGGGTAATTTATCTCAGTAAAATTAGGCAAGAAATTCAACCCTTTACTGAAAATCTCCATTCTTATCGATGACTTTTCTCACTAGATATCTTTATTTGATGACAAAATATAATTAAGATATAAACAGGGCTTAAATAAAATATGCATATTACATAAGTATTTATGTCTTAATACTTTAATACGTATATGAAAAAGATACCTGTATTAAAACTCTTAACCAGATTGGTGGTAGTAGTACATGCTTTTAATCCCAACACAAAGGAGGCAGAAGCAGGTGGATCTCTGTGAGTTCAAGGCCAGCCTGGTCTATAAGAACTAGTTCCAAGACAGCCAGGGCTATTACACAGGGAAACCCTATCTCGAAAAAAACCAAAACAGAAACAAAAACAAAAAATAATACCTATTACCAAGTTATAAACAGGGTTGCATGCCAAGTAATTTTTTAATATCGTTCAGGCAACTTTGTGAATATCCATCATGGCTAAACTGAGCAAATATTATGATCAATTTTCTGTGTCTGAGCACCTATAGTCACCTCTAAGTACCAAATATCCTTTCCCTCAATAGACTAATTTTCCAAGTAGCAGGACTTTGGATTTGACTGCAATGCAGTGGACCTCCTGGTACTTAGGATCACACCTAAAGGAATGCTTCCCATGAGCCCATTTGGCATGTTATCAGGAAATTTCCACTGTGCTTGTTCACCCCCTAGTCATACTCCTCGGGAAACCTCTCACTGCTGTGGTCCCGGTGACTCCGACTTTGATAGATGCTGCCAACACTTCCTCTGCATCAGGTACTCTGATATTACAGTGTGAACAAGGTTCAAAGTGACCTTTGCTCTACTACACTTTGACAAGAGGCCCCACAGAAGCTCACCTAATGCCTGGCTCCACAGGAAGTCTCTGAATAACTGTCCACTTTGCTCTCTGATTTTCCCTGGCTGTACAGAATCTGAGCCCCCCTCTCCTCTTTTAAAACCTCACCACCAAATCTTTCTGATTTCTCCAAGTGACACAGCGAGGTCTTATGCATATGAATGGGTTAAGATGCACAATATTAGTATTTGACAGGAAGAAATGTCTCTCTAGACTGGATGGAGAGAGAGAGGGAGGGAGGAAGGGGGAAAGAGTTATTCTCGAATAGTGTGGTACTGACCTATGCTTATATCCTCACTGTTGAGGTCTGGGACAAAGTTTGGGAGCATATTACTCTTGGAGTTTCTAGTATACCTCCTGACTTGTGTACTCTGTTCTGTTGATACCTGACCCCAAGTCATTAGAAAACAGAAGAGCTCTGTTTAATAACTCACAGCCCTCCTTGGGTCATCCGAAAAACGTATTCACATTGAGACATGCCTCTCCTCTGATCCAGTATTCCTCTTCTCATTTTAGTAAAGGGGAAACCTCTCATCACGTTGCTATTTCTTGAGGCCAGTGCTGGTTTCTGTCATGTATTTAGCTAATCCAACTGTTCTGAAGACAAGCCAGCCTCCCTTTGCATCTATATTTTTATACGTCCCCAATATGGCATCAAGAAACTTAGGAACTGAGAATCTGCTTCACAGAGGCAGAGCTCATAGGGACTTGGGCTGGCATAAAGAATTGGTTTGAGCTTGAAGTTGAAAGTAGCCTATTATAGTTTAGTGATTATTGTGGACATCTTTATAAAGTTGAGATGGGACTCCCTGGCTAGAGAGAAATGTGATTATAACTAGAATCCACTATCAATTGTGGTGGCACATGCCAGTAGTATGTGACGAAGAGGCAAAAGCAGGAGGATGGCAATTACAACCCACTGAACAGGTTCCTATGGTAGATTAGGTTAAGGCTTTGGAGCTATTTGTTATGGCAAAAAGGAAATAGTTCCTCTTCTGCTTTGTTTTTCAAAGCGTTCATAGTTCTTCTACCTTGTGACTCTACCTTTTTGGAAAGATGAAACATGGAGAGAACATAAATTAAAAAGCAAACTTTAGGATGGTATTCTCAAGTATAACAAATGATGGAGACAGATATTTGTCTTTTGAGATTTAATTTTCTGTATGTTTTTCTTTCTTAAAGGTTTATTTTCATTCTAATTATGTGCCGTGTGTGTGTGTGTGTGTGTGTGTGTGTGTGTGTGTGCTCCGCTGAGTGTGGTACTAGTAGTTCCCAGAAGAGGACGTCCTTCCCTGGAGCTGGAGTTACAGGAGGTTGTGAGACACCTGATGTGGGTTCTGGGATCGGAACTCCGGTTCCCTGGAAGAACAGTAAATACTCCTGAGCCATCTCTCCAGCCCCTGATTTTTGCTTTTCATATCTGATATAAAAATAGTCATCATTTTGTTCCACACAAAGAAAAAGTGTTGCTAAGCAGAAACGCAGGATCAGGTAGGAGGTGAAGTTCAAGATAATTTAAATTTATTGAATTTTTTGCTTGACTATATTTACACACTTTAAAATCTTCAAACATATTGTATAGAAAATTATCTGTCATTATTTCTTGTCTGTCCATTGGTTTTGTTAAAATTTATTATTCCTTTTTTAAAAAATTAACAGCATGCACATGTGTGTGGGTGAGGCATGTGTACCATGGAGCATGTGTTGAGGTCAGAATGCAACATGCAAGCACTGCTTTTCTCTTTCCACCATGTGGTTCCCAGAAATTGATCTCTTGGCTTGGCAGTAGAAATCTCTTCCCACTGAACCATCTCCCTGACCCCATCCATCGTTCTTGCCAGGAAGAGATTTGAGTCCATCCAGTAAAGTGGGCTAGAATTCTTCCGGTTGGTACTCATTCCTAAACTGTTTCAGATAAATGGACAGAATTTTGCTGCTACCGGGTTTCTCATTCTTGAAAAGTGGTTTTGGCTTTTCCCTCTTCATCTTGGGGAACTTGTGTTTCTTCTTCCTGTTCCTCTGTAGCAAACACAAGCATATTCTATTAAAGTGTGGCTTATCAGTAGACTGAAAGTCATTCTTTTCTAGCAATAAGACATTTAAAACATCTGCACTTTATTTCATGAAAATCCTTTTTCAGTCAAGATAAGTAATGAAATAGAAAAGTTCAGATTTCTAAAGATAATTGTTCAACAATGTAACACTCTATTTTTATATACATGTAACAGTAGGACAGTCTCCCCATGAAATCTGATCCAAGCCTCTAAGGTCATTGTGGATCTATAATTTTGGTCCTCAATTATTTTTTCATTGAAAAATTTAGGATTGAAGAGTTACAGCCGTCATGGAGAGGACTGATCATAGCAGATGTCAAGATTCAAGCAAATTTGATAGAGACGCCTATACTGAGAAGCTCATGACCTAGGAGGCAGAGGCAGAGCTGTTTAACCTCTTCAGGACTTATCAAAAAAGAGTGAAGCCATTTCCCTTACAGCGGAGGTTTGGGAATGTTACTAGGAGTAGAATAGAAGGGAATTTTTTCTTTCTATTTAAATTCAGTTATGAGGAAAGTTGGGGATCAAATGTATGGGAGAAGTTCAAGTGTGAACATCCTAGGGGTCACAAGGAATGACACTCTCCTCTTGAGACAGGATTGGCTATCACATTCTTAGCAGACTCTAACTCAGTGTTTCTCAACCTGTGGGTTGTGACCCCTGTGGCAAGCTTCTATCTCCAGAAATATTTACATTAGATTTGTAACAGTTGCAAAATTACAGTTATGAAGTAGTAATGAAAATAATTTTATAGATCTACAACACGCGGATCTATACTAAAGGGTCCCAGCCTTAGGAAGGTTGAGAACCACTGCTCTGACTCATTGTCAAAAACCTTAAGGTTCTGCCAATCTGCAACTTCTTCCTCTTGTGCCCTAAGCACATCATCCATACTCACCCCCCTTTCAGGTTTCCCTTTACAGATTCCCATACCTACAGATCATCTCATAAATTTGCTAAAGCATCTCCACTCAGAGAACTCCCTTCCTCATTTATCTCAGGGATTTCAACTCTTCCCACTAGGATGCGAGTGCCTGTAGAAGCTTCTGTTGGCTATACTCTCATCATACGTACCCGTAGACTGTCAGTGACTAGAAAGGTGACCATCCAATATGAGCCGATGACTTCTAAAACATGTTCCCTGTTTATCCCTCAACTTTACAAATTACTCTGACCTCACTGGTCCTGCCAAGGTTAGTCAGCAACAGATAAAAGATATGTCATTGTCAAGGTGTCCAGGCTGCCAGCATTTTTCTGTTGTCTTACAATCAGTATTTTATACATTAGCCTTTGCCTTTCATATCATCTTTTGATTTTACCATTTTGATCTTCTCAATGTAATTTCTGTTTCTCTATGGTAACAAGACAAGAATGCTCTTGTTTTTAGAGGACGATATATGGAGGACATGGTTAGAATTTATAAGTGATATTCAGCTTTTCCTTCATAAAGACAGAAATAAGGATCTTAAGGAAAAGTCAAAATTTTCACAATAGAGCTTTGAATTTCTGTGTGCACAAAGGAACTCTGGAAAAATGGACAAGAAGTTGATGAACATAAACATCTGAGAGATGGAGACAATAGCTTAGAAAAAGAGACCAGACTGTATAATTATTCCACTTCTGAGCTGATATGGGAGAGTCTTCTGTTTTGTGTTGATTCCATTGGTTAAATAAAGAAACTGCTTTGGCCCTTTAATAGGACAGAAAATTAGGTAGCCGGAGTAGACTGAACAGAATGCTGGGAGAAAGAAGCCGAGTCAGGCAGTCGCCATGATTCTCCCACCCACCACAGACACAGGTTAAGATCTTTCCTGGTAAGCCACACTCGTGGTGCTACACAGATTATTAAATATGGGTTAAAGCAAGATGTGAGAATTAGCCAATAAGAGGCTGGAACTAATGGGACAGGCAGTGTTTAAAAGAATACAGTTTCCTTGTAATTATTTTGGGTAAAGCTAGCCGGGTGGCGGGACACAGATCAAACTCAGTGCCATATGAAAACCAGGAGAGAGCTCCATTGTGAGAGCACCCCTAGCTCTTGTTCTGCAGCCTAAATATATTTTTGAAAAAGCATATCTATTTTATGCACTGTTCTCACTAAATAATTGAGACTCCTTGGACAAAAGTGAAAATAATATATTTACATGTAAACAGGTCACACATGACCATTTTTGCTTTCAGAAACAGACAGGAAGCGTGGTGGTGTCCATATGGAGCCATGAAGTTAAACAGATGGACTTGCAGCTATGAAGGTTGTGCTCCTGTGCAAACCCAGACTATTTCAGGAGTTCTAAATGTTATCACATAAATTCTCCTTTGTAGGAGCTAAAAGAAAACACATTATGAAACCTTCCAGAAAGGCCAATAAGACTTAAAACCAATCCAAATTCCTGTACTAACTGAAGTTGCTTAATTCTTTGTTTCTACTGACTTCTGTGTATTATATGTGCGTATCACTTACATAGCAATATTAAAACTGTTCAGACGAGCAATGAGTAGGGTATACAAACAGACTGAAGACTCCATTTAAGTGGCAGTGACATTGTATGTCATCATACATAATTAAGGTTTTTAATAGTTGATTGACAGTTATGAATTAGCATGGGCAGGGCAAAAATATGAGCAGCCTGCCCATGAATATAAAGGTGAATGAATTGTTTTTTCTTAACTTCTGGTCTCATGAGCCTTTAGCTTTCACAATGAATAAAATGATCCTCTATGTAAGCCTCAAACCATGTCTCTGTATTTTTCTCCCTGAATATTTTTTTCAGGTTAGCTGATTTAATTAAATATTTTCTAAAACACTGGATGTTAAGAAACGCGCAGAATCTAAGACTCTGAGATCTCCCACTTTAGCGTTGATTAAAATCGATGAGTTTGGAGTTTTCTGCTAAATCAAAAGCTCCTGGCTTTCAGCAACTCTTTATTTTTGGAGAAACAGCTTTTTCTTTGTGTAACAAAAAAGGCTTAGGAAAGCTTCTTTAAAAAAAAAAAAAAAAAGCTTAAAGGCTGCCGAATCTTAAAATAGCCCCTAAGAACTGTACCAGGGGTGTGCAAATGCACTAGGCTCAGAACCAGAGGCTCACGGGCTTCCTAGTTCAGCTCTTGCCCTCTCCTGGGGTTACAAACTCTAGCTCAGTACCCCTGCTGTGCTATGCCTTCCCCAGAACTCATTACCGGATGAAGTGGACATTTCTTTTGTTTCTTTCCCACTAATCCCATTCTCTGAGTAGCCCGGAGTATCACTGCACAAACTTTTTATGCACCATGTGTATGCCATTAATTGACCAGAGTTATAGAAACTCTGAGTATGACATGCAGTTTCCATGACTATGTTTCTTTACTCCCTGGAAACTTGATGTTTACCTATGGCCTCCCCTGGATGCCTGGACATGCTAGGTTTTCACAGGTAAGTGACATTTTTCTATCCTCCAGCAAATCTTCCTATGGAGAGATGAAAGGCTAGAAGATTCTTGCCATGTACTATATATATAAACATTTAAGCAATATCTCTTTTTAGGATGGATGATAGCAATGTGGAAGTAAATGGAAGAAAGAATACTGTTTCTCTTAAAGTGGAGAAAGTACTTGTTCAGTACAAGATGCACCGAGGGACCCAGGATGTGAGAACTCAAGGACATGGTAGAAATGCCCCAGTTTGGATCAGGAACCCCGAGGCAGAGAACGTGGGGGTTCTGCATATGTTCAGTGCTCACTGGGCCATTGGTTGATCCCGTCATCCTTTCACTTCTGTGTGGGGTGATTGGCACAGAGAGGCGGCTGCTTGGTTGTATGTTGGAAGAGCTGGAGAATTTCTCTCACAAATGGACTGCCATCTATCTCAGGACTCAATACAAAAGCAGCTTATTTCACATGCAGATAAACGTGTGGGTGGAACTGATGTTTCTAGAGATCATCCAAGGGCTGAGTTTTCGAGAGGCACAGCCATCTTCAGATGGCAAGTTCTGGGGCCGCTTTAAGATTGTCTCCATTCCTAAGAGCAGAAAAACCTGGCAGAGCTGATTAGAAAGTGTCAGTAGACCACACCATGAGATGACAGACTGTATTTCTATTCTCTGCCTCGTGGACTGGGCGTTGGTTGATGGCTATATCTGACTACAAGGGAAGATGGGAAATGTAGTTCATCTGTATCCAGAATAAAGGAAAGAATGCAGGATGAGAGGCCTGATCGTAAGTCTCCACCAGAAACAATGGGGCTAGAATGAGTGACTGCCTGGGCGGAGGAGTGATCAGTGACACTTGTTCAGGTTAAGGCAGTTTTCTTGAAATACCAAACAACTCAGAATCAAATGCACAACTGTGATAGGTGGGCCTCCATGAATATATTAATGAAATTTCATTTTAATTAAATTTCATTTATTTTCCTTTGCTTTCTGGAAGAGCCACCTGTTAGGTAGGAAATTAGGCTTTGCAACTCGTATGAGATTTTGGCTAGCAGAACAAAATGAGGTTCTATTACCAGTTTCTTCTTGATTTATTTGTTTTATTCTTTCCATAAAGATTCATCTTTCTAATCCTTTTGGCAATGCTTATGAGGACACAAGATGGGGTTTTTAACCAACCACACTGGCCAATTCTTCTTGTGATTCTCCTAAAAGCTAGAAGATGGTCTTGACTTAGTAGCAAGAGGAGGGCACGGGCACCACACACTATGCAGACATTCATCCATCCCTTTATTCTGCAAGTATTTATCACAGGTCTTGTGTGTGCCAGGCCAACACAGCGGGCATGGTTTAATCGATAGCATTGACTTTGTGTCAGAGTCCGTGCTAGGTGGCAAACAGCTGTTTCCTCTTTTAATCTTCCCCAAATCCTACTGAGGCAGAAGTCAAAGCCTCTGAGGAATGGAAAGGCCACTGAGATTAAATCACTGGCCAAGGTCACTTATTAGTCATACACAGTAGTAAAACTGGGACCAGAAGCCAAGTATGCGTGGCTCTAAAACTGTCTTTTCCCCAGTATGACACTTTGGTTCCTTGGGTGACTGTGTATCATCCTGATTGTTCGAGTAACAACATATGAGAAGCTTGGCAAATATTTGCTTAGAAAATGAAGCAAGGGGCAGGAAGGAGCTAAGGGATCAGGCCTCTGGGATTAAACCCCACCCCATTTACTAAAAGCCAGGATTTCAGAGTATTAAGCACAGAAGTTTTATCTTGTTTACTCTGATGTGGGGGAAGTTTCCAAAAGAGAATAGAGGAAAGCCATAGGAAAAGCAATCTTTTGTTTTTCTTTTTAATTTACCTCCTGTAGAAATTCTATCACTGCTGTACTTTCCACAGCAACTGCTCCTGTCAACCCCAGATTATGGAGGCAAAACTACAAACGTCTCACAGAATGCCAGGGACATGCTGAGAGGTATTGGTGCCTTAATGGAGACTATAGGATGGTTGGCCAGTTGTTGGCTGAGCTGTCCAGTGCAGGGTGACCAGAATGATCAAAGTAGGTTGTGAGCACAGTATACCAAGAGTTCCTTCAGTTGGGGGAAACTGTGAACGTGACTCTGGGAGCAACGAGCTCTCATAGGACACCCGTGAGCTGTACTTTCCTAAGTCGGGAATCAAAAGATGCTTTTCTGAGCAAGGCATTCTCTAAATTAGAGACTATTGATTATTGGCAATACCCATGCCTTGTTCATAAACAGTGTATCAAGAAAAAGGACTGACATAAGACCTGTTATATCCAAAATTTTATTTTTAAAAATTCTACTGCCGCATTGACTATTTCTGGCAAGCATTAAGTATTGATATATTTAAGACAAATTAATTAGGCAACTACTGTGTGCCTAGGCTAAAGATAAACTATTCAACAGCTAATAGGGTCCGTGCTCTAACCGTGTCTCCCTTCTTGTAGGAAGTCAGACGAGGCTATCAATACAAAGAAAAGGACATCTCTGGCAATAGTGAGAGCTAAACGATCTGGAGGCTATGGAGTAGCTTTCTCTCAAATGGCTCAGATTAAGGAGCTGCAATACGTTGAAGGCTGCTTAAATGAATCGGGGAGCGTTGGAGGCAACATCTGAGCGGGTTTATGAGAGAATGGGGGAGATTGAAGCAAAAAATCCATATCTCAGGGAATAGCCATTAAGTGACCCTGATTTAGAGAAGGGAAGACAAGCGGAGGGAAGCTGCAGGAGGAGGTAAGGGGTTTCCTAAGCCACAGGGAAGACCTGAAACTTTATATTCTTCATCTGAAGGGGATCTGTCGGCTTGTTAAAGGGAATTTAGGCAGCTTCTCTAAGTGGTGCTGTTGGCATGGTTTGGGAAGTTAACCGTATTTGCAGGTAGATAATCCATCTAAGAGGAGCTAGAAGTCTCCTCTCTAGGATGTGAGGCTGATTTAACCCAGAATAACAACGCTGAAAGGGTGAGGCAGTTAAGGACATTTAGAGTCATAAATGGACACCTTTAGCTGTGGTTCTTGTTTTGTTTTTCAAGACAGGGTTTCTCTGTGTAACAACTATAAATCAAATATGAAAAATACTATGTAGCCAGAAAAGAATTTTCTTCCTTCCTTTCTTTTTTCTTTATTCCTACCTTCTTTCATTCTTTCTATCATTCTGTCTTATCTTTCATTCTTCATTTCTTTATGTTTTCATTTCTTTCTTCTTTCCTTTATTTTTGTCTGTCTCTGCCTCTCTCTCTCTCATCAAAAGTTCTTATTTATGTTGTCTAGGCTGGCATGAACTCACTGTATTTGGGGTGACCATGTACTCCCTGAATAGCACTCTAGTTGGGATCAGGTACTCACAATACATGAGGAACACTGCACTTTCAAATCATAGCAACATTTGTGTGTGTGTGTGTGTGTGTGTGCGCGCGCGCGCGTGCGCTTATGTGTGAATACACAAGAAACAACATTAGGCATTATATCAATATACACATGAGGTTAATTGGTCCCCATTTCTAATTGGATCCTTTGTTTAAAGCTAATGTTTCCTTACTATAAAATTATTATGTTCCTCTTGGTAGTTAGTATGTATCTTTTGAGGTGATACTTAGCAAAAAGTTCCCATTACTTCTCAAACTTTGAAAGCTTCATGAGCAGTTCCTGTAATTATTGCCTGAGTCATTAATTATGGTGATATAGTTTCCAAATGTTGTTGTCTAATCCCACCCTTCCCTCAGTCTTGAGCTGACTTCACGAGTTCTCTTTGATTCCCACTTTACTCAATACTTTGAATCATCTCATACTATTCATTTTCTTGATCTGAATGTCTCAGACTTGGCTGCTGAGAGCTCCTTCATGCCGGACTCCTGTGTCCCTTGTATACATCTCTATCACTGATTGAACACATCCTTTTCTTTGCTTTCTGTACCAAGGGTTTTGTCGGGCCCATCGTTTACATCCCTTAACCCAGTCCCTGCAAGGAAGACATCTTTATTAAGATTTTTTGAGCTGTGCTTGTAAGTGTAACAAGGAAACAACTTGGTAGGTAGCTGGGTCTCAGAGAGAAGAGGTAGAAAATAATAAGCCATGTATGGTTCAGTAGCAGGGCTACCTGGCCAAGTTCAAGGATCAGAAAGCAAGCCATTGTGGTTCAAGTTTTGTTTAAGATGGAGCACATTAGACAAGATCAGGAAGAATCAGGATTGAGGCCATATTGTTATGATCAAGGATGTTGTTATATGTTTAAATACATACATATTCCAATAATAGCTAGTAGTGAAGAATATTTCCCCTCAGGAGGTGAAGAGCCAGGAGACAGGAAAGCATACATAGCATTACAAGAGGGAAATCAATTGATACCCAGCCCAGGAACCTTGAGGAGGGACTTCATTAGCAGCTAGGAGGATGAACCCATCCAGTGCTGATTTTTCAACAGATTCAAAACAAAAAGCCACAGGCAATAAAATCACTTGTGACTAGTTCACCATCCAGAGGTGTGTGTGTGTGTGTGTGTGTGTGTGTGTGTATGTGTGTGTGTGTGTGTGTGTGTGTTTTGGCAGAATTATGGAAAGCAGGGTGATAATGGTTACAAGGCAGAAAAAGATCACCAGGGGCACGCAGCAGTAGCAGGAGATGGCAGGTAGAAAATGCTTGCCTATGGCGCACAAGGCTCGGCTTTCTATACTCAACATTGCTTGTTGGTGCCGGCTGGTAATGCCAGCACTGGGGAAGCAGGAACAGGAGAATTTTGAGTTCAAAGTCATCTCTGGCTACATAGCAAGATTGGGGATAGTCTGGGCTTCATGGGATCTTGTCTCAAAAAAACCAAAGAAGTAAAATAAAGAAACAGTAAGAGGCTTACAGCCCATCTACGGAGTTCAGACAGGATTCCATTGTTCCTGGATTTCTGAGACTCACATGAAAAGAACTCTATTTGGATTTCGTTCAGGAGGAATCATGGGAAATAGCTGGATGAAACATCAGCCAAAACATCTTCTCAGACTTCCTGCACTGTTCCTAATTCCAGGCTGCACTGGGCTAATCCAAGCCATTCTCTTCATTTTTCCTTTTGCCGTTTCCTCCCTCCAACCCAAGCTTTCTTTCTTCTTATTTTTGTTTTCCCCATGCCTTTAATCATATACTAGTGTATGCTCTTGGATTTGTATTTTAGCTCAATGACTTTTTATTAATAACAAAACCTGCTAGTCATTTCATATTCTGTCTCTCCCAGTATTCAGTTTGTCCTGTGCAAATACTTCTTGACTGTAATCACTTAGCTGTGAACTCTTTTGGGGGAGGGTGGAAAGAGAGGCACCAACAGTGCCTGGTTCAAAAGAGAAGTTCAATGAGAATTTGGTTGGACAAAGGAATACACAGATTGCCAGTGTTTCAAGAACACAAAAAGGAGCTAAATGCCAGTCACCCAAAGAGCATTGGAGTAGGTTTAACCGGCATGGTCAGTGTGTGTTGTTTAGAAATAGGGATATGCATTTGTGTGTGCTGTATGGCTTGTAGCCAAGTATTATCACAAACAAAACAAAAGAATAAAAAGCAGCTCCTAAGCATATTTCATAAATATTCCCCATAATGAAAACCTGTTGAATTGTGCTGTGCTTTCTGTGTGGTTTTTGAACAGATTCCCAGGATGATTTAAGACGCGTTCCTATGATCAGGACCTTTCCTTTCCTTGCTATTTAAATTGCATATTGAGCCATTGTGGGTCTTTATGGAATTTAAAGATGCCAGGGGACCCGCACACATGATCCCAGACACTTCCTTCGCCCTAGAAGATATACCAGGCCTGTATGCCAGTTCCTCTCCAGCCACGGCACCTAAGCACTGCTTCAGGCTCCACAACCCACAGCAAATATGGTTCCTGCCACTTAAGCAATCACTGGACCATGACTTCACTTAGGTGAGTCCTCAAATGAGACAGAGGCACTGCAGAGGACCTCGGGGTGAATGCTTTGAATGCACACACACGTGCAAGCGCGCGCGCACACACACACATGCACACCATGTGCAGGTTTAAGAAACTATGAAAATAAAGTAAAATTAATGTGTCTTATTGATAAACTGTTTTTACCAAGAGTAAATAAAGATTAAAACCGAAGTGTGTGTGCAGCGTCATCAGCTTGAGGATGAGTGTCTCTCTGAAACATCGCTGAAGGATTTTCCCTGGAAACACCTTTAGTCTCTAAAAGGCCACAGGTACAATACATACGGTGCGCCACATACTCAAGTATGTTTATTCAAAGGCATAAGCCAGTGACGCAAAAGGATAAATGAGAGAATGATTCTGATAAAAATGAACAACTACCTTTGGAGTTGGTCTAATGCATTGCTTTTGAATCTAATTTAAATATAAAGAAAACACCGAGGAAACAAAATACAGCAAAACATCTCTCTCCCTCTCTCTCTCTCTCTCTCTCTCTCTCTCTCTCTCTCTCTCTCTCTCTCTCTCTCTCTCCCACACACACACACCNCACACACACACACACACACACACACACCGAGAAATGTCCCTTTCACTTCTAGAAGGGACTGTAAGTAACCATATCCTTAGGTATGCTGTGAGGATGGTAACTTAAGCAGGCTTGGCGGATCCCGAGTGGGTGGCAGAGACAGGGCAACTCTGAATGAGCCTTTTGCTAGGGCCAAGCCTGTCCTATCTCCCAGTGCTTGGTCTCATTAGCACCTGCCCCTTGGGGCAGACCTCTGCCAAAGGAAAGACGACCCGAGGAGTGTGCACCATGCTGGGCATAGACTGGCTCTCAGGCTCGCCCGGCTTTTCTGTCTGGCTTTGTTGCAGGCCAGCACATGATGATCGTGGGGCGCTTGGCTGTTTCCCCATTCCCACACTGGGCCATCCTTTGCGCACCGGTTGTCTTTCCCAGGTTGCCGATGTGAGGCCACGCATGCGAACTGCTGCTCTGGGGGGGGGGGGGGGCAAGTTCACCGCCCACAACAGCTGGCCTTCCTCCATTGTGAACCAGTAAATGCTCAAAACTTTTTCTCCACTCCCAGGGGACCCCCCATTAAGATGATCTTGCATTCACTACCTGCCAACAGGACCTGTAAGCAAGCCAGGAAGAGCGGCAGATTAGGCATAATTATGAATTCCAAGTGGAAGGGAGTAGTTCGAGATTGTTTTTCATGAAAGGTCCATTTTTTCCCCCTTGCTGAAAATCCACACAGGGAAGCACTGAAGGCTCCCCGGAGCCTTTATATTTAAATATGTTTTGCCATGAGCGAGACCTATGCGTTCGCTTAAACAGACAGAAATCCTGGCAAACTTGAACGCTCTTCTTAGAATTGGATTTTGGTCCGCTCAGGATTTGTATCCAATTTTCTAGAGAAGTATTTTAACATTTATTAACAAGAACCGGTACCAAATGTAACCCTCAAGACATTTCCCAGGCTTAGCTGTCAATGAGCGCTTAATCCCCAAGGATCTAGAAACCAGCCCAGCCAGGAAGGACTCAAAGGCTCTTGCAGGCTGTTCCTAAGTGCTTAGCGCCTGGGCATCAGCAGCAAGGCAACTATGCTATTGCTTGTTCTAGTCTTCGTAAACGAGGGGGAAAAAAATCCAAGATGCGGGGCATAGAAACCCTTGCATTTTCTGTATACACCACGTTAATGCTGTGCAGCCTCACCACGGAACAGCTTTTCCTAATTCAGCCTGAACTTAGTAACACCTCTTCACACGCTTTCTTGATCTCGCTGATCTTTGCTCTCTTCCCAAGGCGGCATCAGCAAACAGCGGACGGCTCGCAGGCGGTCCAAATGCTCTGTTGACTCCTCATACATGATCTTCGCTGTGTTTAAACCGTAGGACCAGAAGTGGCTTGACAGTAAGTGAAACGCTGGCTTTTTAACAAGCCTGGTAAAATCCTGGAAAGCAATCACGATAATAATAAAATAATAGTGATAGCATCCAGAGGGTCCACGAACTTGCAGCGAGGAAGATTTGATGCCAGCTTTCACGTTAATTCTCTTCGAATCTTTGTAAATCCACGGGGCAGACGCCATTCTTACCTTTATATACTGGGAGATGGGCGATTGAGCCCAGAGTGTCTAAGTTAGTTTCCTAAGCCTACGAGACTTTATTCATTTCATTATTTGGTAGGGAACAGATGAAATTTAAACCTTGACATCCATCTGTTTTCGTGGATGCTAAAAATATTTTTTTTAAATCTTTTATGTAATTGCTTTCAGAGTTGGCTTATAGAACACACAAGAAAAACCAGTCTCATTTCTTTCTAATTGTCTTTCTATAAGATCCTTCTGTTTTCCATATTACTAAAAATTATTTAAATATATTCATTGTATGTGGTTTAAAAACCGACTAATGCATTTAGTTCAGAGAAAATCCAGATGTTTATTTAAAGCTGCAGTACCCTCAAATCCCAGCTGAGTTAAAAATCTTCACTTTTTATCCAATTGTGTATTTGTATATAAAAATTTCCCCTTTTATGTATAATTTTAAAGCAACATATGGCACATTAATATTTAATGCAACCTAGTTTGTTTTTTCATTGTTTATACAATTATGTTTACCCGTTGATATTGTTGTACTTATCAAACCATTGAAAGATGAACCAAATGCAAGACAGGAACAGAACTCAAGAGGATGTGCATTCCTTTATGTAATCTGTGCCTCTCCATGAGTGCACATTCTCTGGATTAGTGGTTTATGTCTTTAATCATGGCAACAGGACTTTTATTTTGCAAGATGGATTCTATTACTCCCTTGCTTGCTGTTAGGTTGTTTAAATACCTCACAACAATGTCCAATGAATCCTCAGATTCACATCGAGTAGTTATCAATACAAGACACTTGCTAGTCTGATTTTTTTTTAACCTAAATAAACATACTCTCTTTTGGGTAGTCAAAGAACTTTCACTGGACCATGAATTATTTGGTCAGAACAAGTATCTGACTCTAGATGTCCCGTGTAGAATACAAAGGTTACTTTTGACAGACATGGTATGCCAAAAGTTTTTAAAGCATTTTCATGTCCAAACGAACCATGGGAAATGCCAGTGCTTGTCTACCATAGTTACACACACCTCTGCATATTTTCACACATTCATTGTTCAAATATAATAGTGACCATGCAGAGGTTACCTGGAGAGGCATCAAAGAAATGATTTCCACATTTTATGGGGGCTGTGGTGTTTGTTTGTTTGTTCTAAATATGTGTGCTTTGGTCTTGAAATACCCAAAGGGTCTTATATGAACCCTTCCATCCTAAGCTCATGACACCAATTTCTGGCTTATGAATAGCAACTGCATCACTCAGAAGGGCAGCAGGAAAGGGAAAGGAGGGGGATGAGTGTCGTGCACATCCCAGTATTATAAATAAAACAGAGAAAGTGCTTTGGTTTTTCTCCCCCAATTGTAAAAATAATATACCCAGGTCATGAAAAATCAGAGAACAACTTATCCACAGGTTTTCTTGAAAAATATTTGACAAGTGTGATTAAGAATATGGCCTCTGGAGGAAATTCTGCTCAGTGTTGTAGAACTCATTATTTAACTTTGTTTTGCGGAGTCTGGTATCTTTGTACTTCTCTATGAAATGTACAGCATCTCTTCCCTCATCCTAGCAATCCTTACACCTCATGCCCTCACACTGTGTGTCTTTAGCCAAAGACCCAACGTGGAGAGTGTTCCAGAGGTGCCTGGTTTGGGAAGTGTGGGGACAAAACTCAAGGGTGACACCTTACCCCTTATCAAGAGCCTCAGGGAAATAAGGTGAATCTTGCAAAGTCTCTTTCTGAACTCGTTGTTTCTTTGAAGCCTAGGTGGTTAGGGGTTCTGCTTGATGCTAGGGGTGCAATGGACTTTTCCAAAAGCAATGTGAAGTTTTCATCTGATGAGTTGCCAAAAGAGAAGGGCTTCACCACACAACCAGATACTATTGGCTAAAGTTGGTGGCTGTCTAGCATGCAGGCACCACACCCTGAGGGGAACAGAAATGGCTTTGAATGCAGGTAGATTGGTCAGGCACAGCCTTTGGTCTCTGCTGACTGGGAAGAATGGGAAAGAGTCCGAGAAGAAGCAGCATGTAAAACATTACAGTCAAAAAGACTTTAGGGTACCATGTCACCCTGACCCTGACCCCTCAAGAACACAGTAGAACCGGGACAGAAGGCATGGTTGTCTAGGTGATATGTGGGGCCCTTGCATAAGTCTGTCTGACCACTCTATACCTGAATATTCTTATTAACCTATAAACCAAAGTTAAAGACACCTTCCCCAGAAAGCACATGGCAAGATGAAATGAAATGTGATCCACTGTGGACACCTCAATCACAAGAGCCTTCCTCTCCAGCTTCTTCTGGCTGGCAACTTTTCTTCCAAAATTAAGGACATGTGTGTCTTCTTGAGAATTTAACCTGCTGGAAATTTAAAGCTATTGCTTATCTTTAAAAAATGATATGTTCATAAATTAGACCTCGTTTATTGGACTGAAAGCGTACCCTTTCAAACTCAGTGGGAAGACAGTTTAGAAATACCCAATTCATTATTTTTCATTTGCCTCCCCCCGCCAACACAATGTAGTCAGTTTCAGAGAGAAATACTCAGCCATACATCTGAACATCAGCAGGGAATTAATTTTAAAATCAAGCCCACCATGATGAATTAAGCAAATGAGTGATGGGCAAGGTAGAAAACTGGAACTGGACAGCTGGGTGCCCGGTGTATGGCAAACTCTTACGAGTGCTCTGGGAATGTCGGTATTTGGGTCAGGGAGGAGAAGAGAGGAGAGCAATTTCTTAACTTTGTGTTTTGACTTCACCTGCCACACACATAGCTCATGCTTGAGAAGGCCTTTCTAAACTGCAGCTCAATCTGCCATCAGGAGGATTTTACAGGTTCATTGATCACGAGAAACTTTAAGGACCTATTGCCTCGGAATCTGAAAATGCAGAGATCAGAAAAATGACCAGAAGCGAAGTGTGTTGATGTTTCAGTGACTCACTGTGCTTCCAAGTGGCAATCACTCATCCATGTCCACTCATTTCAGCTTCTCGTCTTCTCAAGAGCAAGCTCCATGCCTGGCGTGAAAATCCAGCTTTCTCTCTGTGAAGGTTGACCTCTAGTCCCATGGAGAATGCTGCATAGCTAAGTAACATCAGCCTTCGTGTGCTTCAGACATTTGTGTGCCCCGCTTCAGGAACCAGCCAGCATCACTGGAGAAAAGGGTGTGCTCTACTCCACGGACAAATAGAACTGGAGCCATCCCTGAATGGAGTCCACCCTAGCCCTCATTCAATATGGGACTTCTAGGCAGATGAGATGGCTCGCAGTGTGTATGTATGAATGTGTGTGTATACCCATATTAACCCCCACAATATATATATATATATATATACATAGATACATACACAAAAAATGTGAAAGAAGGGGTTACATCAGAACAAATGTAAAACTTTTCAATCTGAGGCTCTGGATTCTTGTTAAAAAATTTATTATATTTACTTATTTATTCATTCATTTTGTGTGGGCAAGTATGTGGTTGTGCCACGGCGGGGAGGTCAGGCAACAACTTGAAAGAACCTTTTCTAGCGTTCTACCATGCAGGTCCCGGAAACCAAACTTAGGTTAGGTTGTCATACTTGATGGCAAGCACCCGTACCTCGAACCAGCCAGTCAGTTGAGGAAGCTGTGAGCTCTTAAGGGAACCCTATTTTCTTTTTCCTTTTGTTTTTCATTTCTGTTTCATAGAGTTCAACCTAACAGCTGAACTTTAGAGGGCACAGCAAACATTTGTGCATATCCGTTTTTGTATCATTCTGAATAGCCCTTGGGTCCTTTTCTCCTTCTGGAGAGAGAAGCTGTTTTTCTGTTTCCTGGTGTTATGGACAGATTCTGATCAGTCGCCTTCACCAGGAACTGGGCGACTACTACCGGCTTCCCAAGAACTATGTGACACTATGCCCAGGGCTGTGCCTTCTAACTGCCTGACCCACGAACCAAGCTCCCAGTGTCGACCCTGTCAGGGCAAGAAGGATGTCAGAGCTGGGTTTGCCTTATGCTACCTGATGACGCTAAACAGTCGTCAGGAAGCTAGTAATGAGTAGATGAAGAACTAAGTGGATTAAAACATGAACTGAAGTATCTATATGTCCATGTCTCTACCCATGTATGTATATAGTAAACATATGTCTTTCTATATCACCATCACCCATCTCTGTTTATCTGAGTAACTAAATAGGAACAGTTTTCATCAAGGAAAACTATGTGAGAGGCTTTTATTTTTTAAATATATCCTAGGTTGCTGTTAGGGATGTTCTAACTAGAAGGACCAAGGCCACTCTTTCTATGAGAACATTAATACTTCTTCCTAGATGATCCCTACCCATAATGTTGCACACACAATTCTGATTGGTGTTTACTCTGATGTTGAGAAATAGGCCTGGATTATTTATGTGATTTAAAGTGGGAAGCAGTCTTCATTAAGACACAAACCCAGCTTTCATGCCCCCCCCCACATGGCAGATTTCTCCTGACTCCTGTAAAATTCTGTGGAGCTTGGCAGAGAGAAGACCACAGGTAGTTGACGAGAGAGGGGAGACTGAGCAGTGGCTGTAATTCCCTCCTTCCCACCAGCGCTTCTTTATCAGTGTGTTTGTGACTGAAACGCAGGGTTCCAGTGCTTTCTGCAGAGGCCTCTGTTCAAACACACCGGTGTATGTGAATGTTATCGCGTTGGTTCCTGATTAGGTTTGCAGGGGCACGATTGTGACAGTTCTCTCCTGTACAGAGCTCAGCCCTGGCTCTTTGGTCTTTACTTTGCCTCTGCCTGTCATCTGTTGGCTGGGTGATGCTGTGACCTTCATTCACTCTTCCAACGATCGCTTCCTCGGTTCTCTGATGATACAATGTTCTTAACTCACGGAGGCAGTTGAAATCAAATGACTTGATATAGGGAAAGAACTTGGCATTTGATATGAGCCTACCTCACCCTTCAGAAACAACACAGTCAGCAAACTGGAAGGATGAGATTTAGAAAAAGACAGATTTGGTAAGAGGAAGGTGAAGTGAGGGGTTGGGGTAAAGCCAGGACTTGCTTCTTAGGGGATTCAATGCAGCTTATTCACTACTGTGGTTTTCTTGGCCATTGAAGAGAAAGGAGTCCAAGCCGTTATTCACCAGCACTCATAAGGTTTACTCTCAAGCAATGTTCTAGACACTTTTATGTCTATCGAATGTGTCCTCATTCTAAGCCTGTGAAGGAAGTTCTACTCCCATTTAGAGATGGAAAAGAAAGAAAAATAAATAAATAAATAAAGAAAGAAAGAAAGAAAGATCTTAAAGATGTGAAAGCTAGATAGCTCGCCTTGGTGTTGTGGATGAGAATGGCTCTATAGTCTCATGTATTTGGATGCTTAGTCATCAGGCAGTGGAACTCTTTGAGAAACATTACATGACCTTGTTGGAAGTGTGTCACTTGGAGTAGGTTTTGAGATTTCAACTTATAACAGGCCCAGTGTCTGTCTGTCTGTCTGTCTCTCTGTTGTCTGCCTACTGCCTGCAGACAGGATGTAGCCCCAGCTACTTCTCCATCACCACGCCTCTTATCTGCCAGGATGCTCACTGACTAATCCTCTAAAACTGGGCAAGATCTCCTGCAGTCACGGTGTTTCTTCACAAGAGCAGCAAAGACACCAGAACACACAGAGAGCACCAGCGCTTCAGTTTGCTGAGTCCACAGTCCTGGCTTTACGAGTTTACGCTGAAATGTTTTTATAATAGTCCTTACTGGCACACCCCTGATTGTCTGTAGTCGAGCAGGAGCTCCTAGGATTCCCTTTGTCCTTCTTTCCTTGCCTCCCACTTTCCAGAGCGTGCTCTTCCTGTGTCGCGGCTGCTTTCATGTCTTCTGTTTTGATCAACTGGTTATAGTTGTTGCCCCATTCAAGTACTAACGAAGCCTGACCCGGCCAGCTTCTGACATTAGATCTAGAGGGCCCATCCAGGCTCCCATGGTCATGTATTACATTTGTTTTTTGTTTTTTTGTTTTTTTGTTTTGTTTTGTTTTGTTTTGTTTTATTTGAGATAGATTCTGACACGGTTCAAGCTGGCCTTAGACATTCTCTGCTGATCCCCTTGCCTCTACTGCTGAAGGCTGGGATTAGAGACCCAAACCGGGGATCAAGCCTAGAGTTTGGGCATAACAAACATGCACTGTACCGACCCAAGCGACATCCCTGGCCCTTCTGATTGTTCTAAAACTTCAGTAAGCCTTCCAATTTATGTGTTTTCTCTCTCTCTCTCTTTTTTTTTTTTTTTTTTTTTTAGAGAACTGAAAAAGTTCTAAACAGATTTTACTGCTTATATACATGCAAACTGATCAAAATTAGTAGGTGTGTGCTGTGGACTCGGCCGTATTTTCCCATTTGACTACACACTCTGGTGGCACGGGTGATGCCTTTAAGTTCGTAGCAATGATCAAACCTGCAATTTGTTTTGCAGAGACAATGTTCTTTTATTGTTCCTTCTTACTGTGGAAGGTGATTTACCGAGAGCTAGTAATTCAACCAGCCTGACAACTGTTCCCACCACAGGTATGTTTCTTCTCCTCTTGTCTTCCAGGCTGGTGTCGTGAAATATTTTTACCCCCACAAGTAGTGAATTTGTTACCTTTTGGGACACAGACATTCAAATAATACCAAGCGGTTATTTACTGACTTAAGTAAATGTTGCCAGCTTTGATGCTGCAAGCCTATTAAAAGATATTGAAAACCACAAAACTATCCCTATAAATTTGGGAGAAAGCCGCAGTTGGGAAGTCGCAGCTTGTTTTTACTGTGCTGAACGAGGCTTGAAAGGAACCAGTCGTTTCTATTTAGCTACAAATATCTATGCATATTCATTTTATTGCCTCCTCCCCTCCCCCACCCTCAAGTGAATTGACAACACCAGAAGCCAAAGCCATCCCTTTCTCTCCTAGACAACATTAGATAAACATTTAGGCTGCCAAGCCGTGAGTCACTCTCTGAGCTGGAGGCATCAATTTTGAAACAATCATTCCATTGACAGAACCTTCCCATGTCTGAATGCTGCTTTGAGATTCTGGCTTGTTTACATAGGGCTCACACTAGCCATCTGAGGGACACTCCAATCCACAGGGAATAAATCCAAACAGTTGCATGGAAGAGAGCTGGGGGTGAGGCACAAAAGAAGTGTCACTGCACTTCAGCATTTACAGGAACAGCTGGATTGCTGACTAACCCCAGGTGTGAGTTTGACTCTGTTTCCATTGATGTTAGGCATTCCATGTTAGGCACTATGCATCTGCAGCCTAGCGACTCAGAAGCACGTGGAAATAGCAATGTCCACCAACTGTCCAGCCTGAAGGAAAGAAGCAGGTAGGACTTGGACATCCAGAAGAAAGGCTCAAGGTTGCAGAAGGTCTATATTCTGTGCTTTTTTCCCCCTGTGCTGCAAAGGTAGGAGGCTTTAAGTGGCAGCGATGCTGTCTTTTATTGTTTTCCTTTAATAAGGTAACTTGAAGAAAGAGTCTAAAGTAAGAGACACTATGCTTGCCTGTTACTCTCCTTGTACGTGATTTTGGGGGAAATCCACCTGATTGTTTTGGAAGAAACAGTAGCCGATTTCAGATGGCCCTGGAGATTCCATCTGAGGAGGACACACTTCTCTTGTTTTCAGGGGTGTCATCTTTGGCTTCCTAATTCCTATTGGTTGAATCATGGCTAAAGAACTTTCTATTCACAGTTTTTAATGCCACACTTAGCATCTGAAATTATTTAATCATATAATATAGAGAATGTGTCCAGAAATAAAATCAAGCGCTGCTCAGCCTCCTAGTTTAGGGAATCTACTTCCCTGTTAATTTTTTTTTTAACCACGGGGATTAAAGATGTTTTACATATTTAAATGAGTAAAATGCTGAAGGACAAGCAGTTGGTACAGTGAAAGGATAGGATATCCACATTGTTCTATAAATAAAGTTTTATTGGAACATGGTCACATCACTTGTTTCTATCTCCTTCGTGGTTGTTTTCCCACGGCGATCACAGGCTTGAATGGTTCATGAGAAACTAGATGGCAGGAGCAACTTTAAGTGTTAACCTGTTAGCCAGTAAAATGCTTTTCTGGACTCGGGAGAGGGCTCAGTTGCTAAAGTCCTTGTTGCACATGAAGACCTGTGTTCTGATCCCCAAAACTCATGGAGAAAATTATAGCATGTCCCCCAGAAAGCAACTAAAAATATCTCAGCAACAAAAATGAAAGTCAAAACAGACAAGCATGAAAACAAGAAAATCAGTAAATGAGGAACACCCCCCTCCATGGTGTCTTTTTGTGGAGCTTAAAAAGAGTTAACCTTAAAAAGAATTAAGAAATAAGATGCTTTAGCTTCTTGTATTAGGCCAGATGTTTATGACAGCTGTTTTATATACCTTTAAGAAAGGGTTCCACTAAAATGCCAGATGTTTTATTTACGTGGGTCCTAGTAGCTTATGGAAGATCCGGCAACATCAATGTTGCATGAAGTTATCCTGGTTAGTTTGAGTTATCTGGGTAGGTCGTATCCAAAGAGTGATGGTCCTGGGAAGGCACTGTAACCATGGTTACCGTGGCGGCTTTACTTCCTCCTTTCTCTGATACATCAAATGGTCTAAGAGCCATCATGCAGTGCTGGTCCGAGAACCTTCGTTGTGAGCGTAGCTGTTTTTGACATTCAGACTACCCCCTCATGTCTTGAAGGCCTCCATGACTCATCTCTGAATGCTACACGCACCTTGAACCCCAGCCTTCCTCCCGCTCTCTGCTCTCTGAGTTGGCTGTTTACGTTCTTCAAGTCTTATCATGTTACCGCCTTAGTCATCACCCTGGCAAGCCAGCTTCGTGGATGCATCGTCTGGAGCTTCAATCTGCCCCATAAGTCATGTCTTCCAATTCCTTTATCATTCTCCATGCTTGTCTCTGAACTCTTTCCAATTTATCTCCTGCCTTCTTGCTGGAGCTGTGATGCCCCAACTTGACTCTGGCATTCTCCGGGTGATTTCACCAACCCACAACTCCATACCTTCTCGAAGTCATAAATCAAGATGGAACTAGCTCTCCCCTTCTTATGCCACAGCATGGTGTAAAATGGAAATGAATATATAAATTGCTATGGTGTCTCCTTTCTGCCCTTGGTGGACTTCATACATCGCCAGCGTTCCCATTATTGCGGTGTAGGAAAGAATCTTGAAAACTCGTTTTTTGGTGCATTAAAATTTAAAGACAATCTCGGGCTTTCATTATACTTGACTGCAAGACCTGTAACAATGTGGGCAGTGTTTTTATTTTTAATGCTCAATAAGCCCTCCAATACAAATATTTTCTCCAACATGAATCTCTCTTCTTGACCTTCGTTTATTTGACTCTTTATTTGAATGACTGTACGTGATCGTTATTTAATATTTTAAAACTCATTATAATTAAAGTGGGATGATCTTGAGAGATGTCTCAAGTGTTTTCCTCTCATGGGAAAGTGCCTGGAGAGGTGTTAGGTAGTGGAACCAGATTCTCCTATCGTTTTTAAGTATGCAAGAGGAGAAGCGTATTAGTCTAATGAAGGGAGTGGAAAAATATCCCTGCACATAATAATATGAACACCAAAATGATCTGGAGAAGTTGGAGATCTTGATAAATGGGGCCAAGTAATTGACAGAGTGTTTTAATTAGGGCAAGGCATCTGCCAGCTAATTACCTTTTCCAGGATAAATAATTACAATTTTTCAGGTTCCCATAGCTTATAATTTCTAGCTGTAGTTAGCCTCTGCATTCTGCTCTTCCTAAACCTTGAGACAGGATAGTAATGGTCCAGTTTTGGGAACTCAAGGTAGAGCGTGTTTGGTAGAATAGCCTGCGGTGGGTTTTTACTGCAGTTAGTGAGATCCAGACCCACCTTCTCCGCTCCTGTTCACTGTTGTTAAAGATTTCTTGGAAATAAAACAAGGCAGACATTTCTGCCATCAACCGGATATGTAAAATGCAAGTTTCAAGTATGAACGTCTGTCACTGGGGAGTTAATATTCTGTGATTTTTTTACACGGCCTTACAGATGCATATTTTCTGTTTCACCTGCTGTGTTTAGGGACAATACTTTCTGTTTAAATTTTTATTCAATCATAATAACCACAGTAGAGGTGCATCTACACATATTAGATTTGTAAGAAATGGGACAATATTTGGAATTGAATTCTGGTCTTTGGAGAGGGGAACAGTGTAACTCTATTACTTTCCTTCAAGAGGCATTTTTTTCTTTAACTTAGCCAAAATTTTACCTCATACTTTTCATTTAGCATTAGTCCTCTACAAGGACTTTTTGCAGTTCAGTTATCTGTGAGAGCAAATAAGTCACCACTCACACGTTGCCTGTTGAGTTTGCAAGGGGCTACGGACTTGAACTGTGTTAGTAGTTCGTACTGGGAAGAAAACGTCCGAACAAATACAATGGCTCTTCTGTGCTTCGGTGCATTTGGCCTTCAGATTTGGAGAGAAGCAAATTCTGCGGAGCCTCACATAGTCTCTCTGTCACAAAGACAACACAGCCCGTGCGAGCTCGGCTTTATTCATCACCATGGGTCCGTAATGATTGCCATTAATCACCGTCCTGTGATTGATGAGACCATGATGTACTTGAGAGTTCTTCCCGCATAAGATTGCTTCTTCCTGTGTACCGCCTGACCCTAAATCCCTATCTTTGAAGTATCAGTATCTGTGTTTTTATATAATGGCAAACCATTCACATATATTTTTATCAGAGTGGAAGCAACGATTTGCCACCATCTGCGTGTACGTGTACAGAATAGCATGCATAACTGTCCCACAGAGGTCCAAAGTCAGGGTGTTGGCAGGCCCACTCTCAGACTAAAATTGGTAGAGGAGGAGGATCTTTCCTCACCTACACTAACCTTCTGGCAGTTGCTAACCATCTTTGTTCTTGACCTAGAGAGTGTAACTCCGATATCCACCCCGTGTCATATGGCCTCCTTCTTGTGTGTTTCTGCGTCTGAACTCCCCCCATCTTAGAGGAGCACCAGTCATTCTATAGGGCCTGCCCTTAAGTTGTGTGACTTCATCATGGCTTTGTGACATCTCGTGTCAGTCTCCTTTCTATTAGGATAACAAATCCTTGAGATAGCTCAGCTTATAAAGAGGTTTACTTTGGTTCATGGCTTTGGAGGATTCGGTCCGTGGTTGGTGTTGCTGATTGAGGGATCTGATTGCTTTGGACTTGCGATAGAGCAGCATGTCATGGCTGGAGAATGTAGCAGAGCAAGAGTCTCAGCTCAGATCCAGGGGAGAATGAGGGAGGGAGGAAGCAGTTGGGGTCAAAAGTTCCCCTTCAAGGGCGTTGGTGGCGCACGCCTTTAATCCCAGCACTTGGGAGGCAGAGGCAGGTGGATCTCTGTGAGTTTGAGACCAGCCTGGTCTACATGAGCTAGTTCCAGGACAGGCTCCAAAACCACAGAGCAACCCTGTCTTGAAAAACCAAAAACCAAAACACAAAACAAAACAAAAACAGAAAAGTTCCCCTTCAAGGTCATGTTCCCAATGAACAGCAGACTTTCCATGGGACCCTACCTCTTGAAGTTTCTCTTACCTCCAAGTAACACCACCCTGGGAACATGGCCTTTGGGGGACACTTAAGACCCAAATGATAGCAATGTATAAAGAAAAAAGTAATGATCACAGGGATTGCTTTATTACAAATATTGCCTTTATGGAAATATAATTTAGCCTACTAAATCAATATAATGCAACTAACCATTAATATAGACTAAAATATAAGAAAATTATTTTCTTTTTGTTTTTTCAAGATAGGGCTTGTCAATCAATAGCTTTGGAGCCTGTCCAGGAACTAGCTTTGTAGACTAGGCTGGTCTCGAACTCACAGAGATCCGCCTGCCCCTGCCTCCCAAATGTGGGGATTAAAGGCATGCACCACCGCTGCCCAGCAAGAAAATTCTTATTAAGCCTGTAAAACTTGGGCATCCCAATCTGCAGGCATTGGGTGGGGGTGTACTCAGAGCATGTAACACTTCTAATGGGACAAAAGGCAACACAAAGATTGGGAACAATGAAGATGTCTGATAGAGACCCTTAGGGCCAAATAAGCCTCAAATAGTAATGCTAACAGGTGTAACTGAATTTCACTGCACTTTGTAAATGAAGAAGTAGAAACGAAGATGTTAGGTAGGTCATGTAAATTCATAAAAATCACATGTGAATTAATTGGTTTGTAAGCCCAGACCATTTGACCCTGAAAGTCCAGGTTCTTAACAGTTTTCTGGGTTAATTTGCAAACGATGAGGCGGAAGTGAAGGCAGGCTGGGAAAGGAAGGAAATGAGAAGTAAGGTCACTTTCCTCCTGGCTTGTCTTGTCCTGGTTTTGCCTGCTGGCTCTACCGAGGTGGTTGAAGCAGAGCAAACATCAGCGACCTGGATGCGGTTCAAGCATGGTCACGGGTGGGTCCCTGCAGTTTCAAGTCTTTAGCGTATCACCTGGGTTTTTTTGTTTTTCCATATAAAGTTGATTATTGTCCTCTCAAAGTCTGTGAAGAATTTTGATGGAGATTGCATTGAATCTATAGATTGCTTTTGGGAGAATTGCCGTTTTTACTATGTTGATCCTCCCAATCCATAGAACCTTCATCTGGTGATGGTTGGAGATAGAGACAGAGACCCACATTAGAGCACTAGACTGAGCTCCCAAGGTCCAAATGTGGAGCAGAAGAAGGGAGAACATGAGCAAGGAAGTCAAGACCACGAGGGGTGCACCCACCCACTGAGACAGTGGGGCTGATCTTATGGGAGCTGACCAAGGCCAGCTGGACTGTGACTGAAAAAGCATGGGATAAAACCGGACTCCCTGAACATGGTGGACAATGAGGGCTGCTGAGAAGCCAAGGACAATGGCACTGGGTTTTGATCCTACTGCATGTACTGGCTTTGTGGGAGCCTAGCCTGTTTGGATGCTCACCTTACTAGACCTGGATGGAGGAAGGAGGACCTTGGACTGCCCACAGGGCAGGGAACCCTGACTGCTCTTTGGACTGGAGAGGGAGAGGGAGGGGAGTGGGGGGAGGGGGAGGGAAAAGGGAGGAGGTGGAAATTTTTAATGAAAAAATAAATTAATTAAAAAAGCTTTACTTTGAAAGATAAAAAACAAAACCCACCAGTGTAAGACACTGAGTATGCATATCTGACACACACACACACACACACAACATACACACTCCAATACACACCAGTGTCATAATCTGTTACTAGGTTTATTATAGTCAGAAAGCACGATGAAGTTTTAGACTTTTGAAAGAGAGGACTTGGAATTCTAGTCCAGGCTTGTCCCTAAATTAGTCACATACTTCTTTTTCTACACCACATTACCCCACCCCTCAATATAAAATTAGGGAGTTGAGATAAGGAAGTTGTTAAACACATTGTGGTAGTCAGCCACGAACTGTCATTTTTGAGAAAAATAGTGATTTTGAAATAAAAAAAATGATCCTTAGTGGTTTTTCTCTTTCTAAATTTTGTACAAACATAAATGTTGATTGTTAAAGCACTAAGATAACCAGACTATAAACATTCCATACTCATAAAATATCTGTCCACAGATCAATAAAATTAATATTTGGGATGGTCTCTCAAAGATGAGACCCACGTATGTAGACACACACCCTCGTAAATATACTAATTTGTGATCTTTTAATTTTTATTTTTTGGCATTATTTTTATTAATGAGTTTTATTTTGGCATGTATGTTTTGTTTTCATTCATTCATGACCCCACTGCCATCCTCCCCTTGTGCCTTGCTCCCCTCTGGCTGGTTCCCTTCCTTTCCCCTTACATCTTCGTTCTGCCTTGCTTTTATGGAGACTCCATTATCGCTTCTACTTTTCATCACCCTTGATATCTCGTCCTCCCTTCCCTACGTCTCATAACTTACATACACATTCGCAAACGCACACACACACACCTAAACATAACTTTAAATCTGGTTCCCTATAAAAGAGACTGTGTGTACCACTTGTCTTTCTGAGTCTGGCTATTTCACTTAACACAATGAATTTTTAAACAATATTCTATGCTCGTGCATGTACTGAACACAGGTGTTATTTACGACTGTTAGTGTTTTATTCCATGACAAGCTTACAATTTCTGTGTCCCATCACTTACTCTTGGGACTCTAAACTGTCTCTCGCTTATAGCTGATAGACAGCTAAATATGGTGGTTGTTCTGGTGAGCACCCTGACGTGTGTTTGGAGGCGCTTATCTGTTCCAAGGGTCAACAGCTGGATCAAAGAGTAATCCTGACTTGAAGATTCATAAAGTATGACATTAGAGCAGGCTGTAAGATGTGTCAAGTGATGGTCCTTTCACGTGCAGGAGAGAAAGAGAGACAGAGAGAGACAGACAGAGAGAGACAGAGAAACAGAGAAAAGAGAGAAAGAGACACACACATGGAGAGACAGATGGAGACAGACACATACAGAGAAAGACAGAAAGTGAAAGAGAGACAGAGACAAAGAGAGAGCAGAGAGAGAAACACACACACACACACACACACACACACGAAGGGGGGGGGGGGGCATCCAGTCTATGCAGTTAGTTTTTCTTTGCATCCGTAATGCAGAAAACTGCAAGGCAATACTCTGATGTGTGAACAGCTATTAGCTCTTGATTTCTGGATGAGAACGATTTGCAAATTGAATTCCTTGCCATTCTCTGTGTTTCCTGGTTGCTCTGCACAGGGGGCGGGGAAGAAGAAAGCAGAGATTTAGAGTAAGAAGCAACAGTGGTTTCTGCATCTAGCTATGCTACCTGGAATGGAACCAGAAACATGAGAAGGGAACATCTGTGTGGGAAGAGACAGCAAGAGAGGAATTCTTTTCTTTCTAGACTGCAGAGGAAAGGTTTGGCTTCAAAAGGGCAAAAAGAAGAAAAAAAGAAAAAAGAAAAAGAAAACCTATCAAGGTTCAAATGCAATGCATTTATCAATTCCCTCAGTCCTTGAGCTCCATCGCACTCTGGCAGAAAGAGCTGCTTCTGAGAAATGAAATTAGGACAGTGCCCAGGCCGGCATGCACCGTCTGCCCAGAGGGCTCTTTGACTGGCTTTGGTAAAGACGTTGGTGAACTGATTGCTTTTTATGGACCAAAGACCATGAACTGGTCCAATATCCTTTATCTGGAAGGCTGCAAGAAGCGAGCTGCTGGAATCTAGGGTTTCAGGGAGCCCTTCCTGCCTGGATCCCATTCCAACAGTGAGAGAGCCAGCAGCAAGAAATCTGTACTCAGCAGAGGGTGCAAAGGAGACTCCGCAGGACCAGTGTGGGATGGTGGTCGGGACTCAGAGCAGCCTCTGCCAAACCCTTGAATGCCCAGACTCTGGCACTCCAACCATAAATTTCTTTTTGTTGCTACTCCATAACTGTAATTTTGCTACTAAGCCGTATCTCAGTTCCTAAGACCCTTGGAAAGACATGGTTTCTGATGGTCGCAACCCACAGGTTGAGAACCACTGGCCTAGAGCAACGGGAGGGGGCGAGGCTTCGGAAGACCCAGTCTGGGCATGCAGGAAATGTCAGAGGCAGCAGCCTGCTGGAGGGCAGGCAAGAGCTTTGTTCCGCGTGGGAAGGCATCTTCTGATTGATTCCCTGGTACATAAGCCAGTGACGTTAGTCAATCAGCACAGGATCTGCGTGGGGTGGCGAGAGCGAGCAGGAGTGGGAGGAGAGGATGGAGGTGGAAAACGTGCCAAAAGAACTTGGGATGCCCTCTAGAAAGAGCAGTAGCGCGGGGAGGGGGGAATTGGGAAGGCTCAGTATTAGCCTTCAGGGGAAAATGCTGGGAACGGCTTTGCTGGCAGGGTGGCCACCAGAAGCGCATAACTCTTCGGCCAGAGCTGACTGCGGTGCCATGTCCAGGGGAGATATTGCTGGCAGAAGCACTCCGTACCCTGCAGAGTATGAAGTAAAGGCCTATCCTGGGTGAAGGCCCTATGGGGAGCCAGGATGCCTTGGGAGCTTGGCAGCCAGGCACCAATGGGAGCATCTGCGAGACCATCGAAACAAGAGAAACAGAAACCGTGAGGGGCACTATCAGATGACTCCAGGGTCACACCCTATGCGCATGGCAAAACACCAATGTACATAAAGTGAAACTAAATAAAATTTTTAAAAAATGTACAATAAATAAATAAGCTGCTATTAAGCACCGGAGGAAGTCACACAGGATTGTCCGTATGGCTCAGTCCTTAGACAGGAACTCAGCATTGTGGGAGTGGAGGAGTCTCTAGAGAAGGAAGTGTGGGGGTGGGTACTTTGCCCTTCACCACCCCAACCCCTCCGTTACACGTTTCATTACAAGGGTCCCATCAAGGTTTACTGTTGATCACTAGTGGCTGAGATCCCTGCATTTTTTTTTTTTTTTTTGGCCTAATGGTTCCTTCAGAGATGCCCACTTACTCAGCACACGCAACATGGTGAGCCACCCCCAATACCGACACTTCTGTTGTCGATCGGAGCACTATCATGGCGATTGCCCAAGGGTCACAGGTTATAATAAATGCCTGCTTTATTCTCCCGGCTCCTTCCCAAGTACAGGCTCTCCCTGCAGGCAGAGCTCAGAGTGCTCTGCTCGCCCTAGCATCCCAGGGGGATGGGCTCATCATAAAGATTTCCTGAATCCCAAGTGTGTGAGTAAGGAACCCAGGGAGGGGCCAGAGGTTTGAGAAAAACACAAACTCAATGGAAGAGTAGACAGGCTGGGAGCATGGCAGGCTGGTCCATTCTGGGGACGCTGATCTATCTGTAACATACGAGGATGTGTAGCTACCCTTAAGGGTCACTGCTGGAGGATGGAGGAGCCAGGCTCTTGTCTGGCAATCCTAAGGCAGTATTCACATTCCTTGGCATACACACATCCTCCAATCCACTCCCTCCCCGCCCCTCCCCTGCACCCAGAGTCACTGAAAGAGCAATGCGACAGGACTAGGGAAGGGGCAGAGCCCTGGGCATTTGAAGGTTTGCTTGGTATCAGACTCCGTGAAGTAGTTCATACATAGGATCATCTCTTTTCCACGGCAGATTTGTAAATTGGGTGTTAGTGGCACCCCTTTGCACCAGAACTAACAGATGTCACCAGATTTGCTTACGGGAACCCTGCTCAAGGGCAAAGCCAGGATATTAACCTAGATTTGTTTCTAATTCTGGCGTCTCTAGTTTTTTTTCTAGACAAACTCGCCCCACAATGAAGTATGTTTAGAATGGTGGCTGGTTTTTGAAAGGCGTAAAGCATTTCTGAGCAACCCAGGCTGTTTCGTGGTGGTGATGGTGGTAGTGGTGTGTGTGTGTGTATGTGTGTGTGTGTGTGCGCGCGTGCGCGCAAGTTCTCAAATATGTGTGATGGGAATGCCTATGTTCTAAGTATTGCTGAGTAACTGTGCCAACCTTTAATATAACCTTTCCATCTCAATTATGTCACTTCCACTGTGTGTGTGTGTGGGGCAAGTGGAATGTTAACGCCCAATTTTAATGGCATCAATAATAAAAATCGATGTGTATTTACTCAGTGTGGGGTAGATTGCAGGGCTTACACCTAACTGTGATTGCACATGGTCTGGCAAGATTGAGACGTGGCGAAGTCAGCCTGGATGACAGAAAGGGCATGAAGATCCTCAAAGAACAGAGGGGTCTCCCTGCACTTTTGGATTCACCTAGCTGTCATTGTCCTGTCCTAGCGACCTGGAGGTAGGCAGTCCTACTTTAGGTTTGCCTAAGAATTTCCTTGCAAGTTCACCGGTAATGCTTATCCTACCTGTGGGACTCAGCTCCTTCTGAGTTGCCAAGATGTCCCTGGAGACTTAAATACTGGACTTGCCAAGCCCAGGGCAGGTGTGTGGAGCTGAGGCTTGGGACCCGCTGATTCTCAAAGGGGAGTCATTCCCAAAGAAGAGGTGAACAGGAGGGTTGGATGGAGAAACCGGAAGCAGCCAGTCTCCCACACCCCACCCCTGCTTTTTCTCCCACAGAGCGGTGGCCTTGTTACTGTACTTGAAGTGATTAAACTTTCTTGGGGTACTTAAGTTTTTCTTCACGTGCAAGGGCACAGCGTGACTGAAGGGCAGCCGGAGGTCACCTGGACAGTATTTGTTTTGATCTGTTATCAGAAGCTCTACCCATCTCCAGCAGAGAATGGAACTGTGGTTGGAATCTGTTTTTAGGTGGTCTTAGGCATCGGGGTTGGGTGACTTCTGACAAACGTCTCGGGAGTGGAAGAGTCAGGGCTCTGCTCTGGGTCTGTCAAACTAGTTTGCTGACAAAATCAGCTTTGGCACTCAGGGGTGTGACTGTTTCTTCAGCGTGGTCAGGTCTTGTGTCTTGAGAGCTGGAGACAGTTGCCACTGCAGAAGAACCTCTGAGCTTCCTCCATGACAATAAGGAACACCTTACCTGCTGTGTGACCACAGGCCAAAGGAGCCACTAGGAGGAGCTAATGACTGACCAAGTGTGTGCTCACCAATATTTAATGTCAATTGCTTCACCAAGTGCCCATCCTGGGCTCATTGCAGGCTCAGGGTATTTAATTATTCATGTGGTAATGGATGGATCAGGGATCGTCTGCCCTTCAAGCGGTTCACAGAGGAGAACAATTGTGGCTCCTAGTTTCATTTGTGGGTTTATTTGTGCCAGGAGGACGGCGCTTCAGCCTTACTGCTACAGAAGGACAGAAGAAAAACTGCATCAGCAAATCTCCCACTTCACACACACACACACACACACACACACACACACACCCCACATGCAAACCATCAATGCCTTCTACAAGCAAACTACAACTCCTCCCCTACCAAAACAATGAAAACGATCTCAGATCACAATGAATACCTTGTGCAACATCTGCGGAGTCCTTCTTTCTGTTCTGCCCAGGGAGTTAGATGAAGAGGGAAGAGACCATGACATTTAATGCTTGAAATCCAGCTCTGCAATTTAACAGTTATATATTTTGACACTATTTCTTAACCTCCGGATTCCTCTTTTCCCTCCCCCTGTACCATCCTGTGGTAAGGATAAAATGAGTCTGGACATGCCGTTGCATGTAGAAGAGGGAGCACTCAGCTCTGTTTGCTGAGTTTCCTGCTTCTCAAGGCTGGCAGAACTCATTTCAAATGACATCATAGTTCAAGTGCAATCACATGGCTCTCCTCTGCCTTTTCATCAGGCAGCTCAGCTCAGCCCAGCCTTGTCAGCGTCAGCACAGCCTCCACCTGCTTAAATATTCTCTGCAAAGGTAGACAAGGGGGGATCTGGCATCTCTGAAACTCCTGGGTTACATTATGCTGTCTGATTTACCCCAATCCATAATCACGTTTTCCCTGCTCTGGGCAGGAATTCTAGCAAGCCACGTCGGTCCTTTCAGCTTGCTGCAAAGGCAAGAATCTTGAAGAACCTTCAGTTCTGTGTCTTTGGATATATTTTTTTAAAAAATGGTTAAAATATGTACAGCCATCCACACTCTTAATGTAGATGGGTTTGAGGGTCAAGAGCGCTCACAACCCTTTCAGAGGTTTGGTTTCCAGCTCTGACATGGTGACTCACAACTACCTGTGACACCCTGATCTGACCGCTGTAGACTTCTGTTTGTAGACAGAGCACCTAAACTCAGAAGGGCAAACACATATACACACTACAGAAAAATATCTTAAACTTTGGGACTTAATGTGGTAAAACTTAGAAACTCTCTTTGGTAAGAAAACATTTGAAACTTATCATGGCCGTATTATACACTGTTGTAGAAAACTTATGATGGCCATATTACACACTGTTGTAATATGTGTGTCTGTTAGAGCAGGTCACAAAGTTGCAATCCTACTGCCTCAACCTCTCAAGTGCAGAGAATTCAGCCACATGCCACAGCACCTAGCTATGATCATTTTCATGTGAATTTACCATTTAATGAACAGTCTAGAAATACAAGTTTAACCTTTCCAACTTATCTGGTCATGAAGCTAATACACAGTAGAAGGAAATGTGGAGGATAAGAAAGTAAAAATAAAGATAACAACCACCTAGTAAGTGGACTGTTCTGCAATAAACTGTTATTTTTCTTTAGGGGCTTTTCTCTCTATGTGTGTGTTTTATGTTTATATATGTTTATGCATATATGTGTGCATATACACATATGTATGCACATATATTTGTTAAGGTTAGATTATCCTGCATGGCCTAATTATTTTCAGTTAGCAATTACACAAATATTATATCCTTATAGATTAAAAATACTATATCTAGGCCTTGGAGAGAGTTCAGAGCATCAGAGTACTGGCTGTGAAATCAAGAGATCCTGAGTTCATATCCTAAGCCACCCATGTAAAGTCATGCATGGCCACATGTTCCTGTAATCCCTTGTCATTGGGTGAAGACAGATTGCGTCATGTAATATACACTCCATGTCAGTTATTATGGATGTTACAGAGGACACCAGGAGGAATGTATGTAAATGTGAGTTTGAATTTGTGATTATTTCTTGAGGATGGGTTCTGTTATAAATTGTACTTGTGGCGCACAAGTTTTAAGTTCCATTTTTTTTCCTTCTAATTTGTTCTTTTCTTTAGTTAAGCAAAACTGCAGGAGGGTCCAGGGCACTCTGTCTAAATCATGAGGACTGCCACTTTAAAGAAAAATGAGCAGTCATTAGAAATTTCAGACCTATAAGGGGCGTGCTCCAATATATGCCCTTCTAGTCTTTCTTATTGATATTTTTCTTTGGCAGTTCCATTCACATATTGGGGAATTCCATTTACCCCATCCTTTTATCTTACTGCCACAATTGCCAACACTTTCCCTTCCCCACAGGTCACTTTCCCACCAGGCTGCCTTTTTGTTTTCTTTTGTGAGCCAACACATTTACCATGGTCATCCTTGAGGTTATGGACATGCCATGGAGGTTGGTGGGTTCACCAGTGGGGATATGCTGAAGAAAACGGCCTTCAACATCCATCAACAGCCAATAGTTTCCCCAGAGAAGGGCAGGACAGTGGACTACTTTCATGGATGACTTAGGCTGATAACGAGGAAGCCTAGCTGATAAGGAAAATGCAGAGCAGATTCCATTAGAGTGATCTAGATGAGATGATGAGGCTGACACAGGAGTGTGGGAGGGGTGAGGTGGGACCAGGAAGGTTATATTATGAGTATCTTTAGCATTAGAGCCAACAACATCTAGTGCAGTGGGGTATTGAAAGGAGTGAAGTTAAAGTGGCCCCCAAGGCCTTTGGCCTGAGACATTAGAAGGACAGAGCCCTGGCAAAGATTGGAATGGGGAAGGTGAAGACAAGCAGGTACAAAGGTAAAAATGCTACTTAACATTTGCATGAGTGTTTAAAGGTCACTCACCTGCTAAGTGCAGATGTAGAAGTAACCTGTCTTGATGAGCATTTTTTTGGGAACATAACCCTACACAAGTAAATTTCCATGTGTAATATCATAAAAATTTTTGCTAAGTTGAGCTTTACATGCACATTACTCACACTTAATACTTATTTTTGCAATTGTTTGGAACTTAAAACAGTAAAAAAAATTTGAAGGAAAAGGATTGTTGAAAGAGGTTTCTGTCTTGCCTGGTCCCACTGTTCAATCCCGAAGAAACACACAGAGGCCTATGCTAATTATAAACTGATTGGCCTGTTAGCTCAGGCTTTCTTATTAACTAATTATTACATCTTACATTAACTCATAGTTCTTGTCTGTGTCAGCCATGTGGCTCGATACCTTTTATCATTGAGGCATTCTCATCTTGCTTCCTCTATGTCTGGGTGATGATTGTAGACTGAGCCTTTCCTCTTTCCAGAATTCTCCTGTTCTGGTCACCCCACCTTACTTGCAGCCTGGTTACTGGCCATTCAGTATTTTATTAAACCAGTGCAAGTGACAAATATTTACAGGGTACAAGATCATTGTTCCATAGCAATGGATAGTTTAATCATTGGCAATGTTTAATGTTGTTGGGTCATGTTATTCACAAACAGGATTTTTTTTAATTATTATTTAGTGACTTCAAGAAACCTTTCCACAGGCATTATACCATTGTGTTGCTCGTGCCCCAACTGTACTCCTTCAGTCTCCCTGGCCCCCTGACATGATTGTTATCCACATGGATTTACTTCTAAGGTTTCATATATTGATGAATTTATGATGGAGTTAATGAGTTTTGAGCTGCAACATCTAGAACCAGCTCTAGCAGTGTGTTCACAAAAGTAAGGTAACATTAACAACTGCCCCTGCTCACCAAGGTGCAAATAAGCCACATTAGCACCAAACTAAGAAATTCATTTGGGGAAGTATAGCTGTGGCTTTAGGGGAGACTGCTTAATAGTGCATAGTTTTCACACAGTTAAGTTTTTACCACTGTTCTTCCTTGTCATAGTTAAAATTAACAATACAGTAATTCTATTGGTATCAAGGCATGAAGCCAGGAAATTCTCATATTCTCTTTCTCTGTTGGTCTGACAGGGAAAAAACAATGTCTGAGAGCTACAAGACGAGAAGTTTCTGTAAAATTAAATTCCCTTTGATCATTTGCATAAAGTCTTCCTAACTGAGGATTCAATTTTCATTGTTACCTGTTCAAAAATTAAAATTCTCCCCTGCCAAGAATTTGCTTTGTAAGCAGTACATATAACCATAAGTGAACTATGGAATAAAGTTAGGTTCATGTATTTCTGTTTTTTTTTCTTTTTCTTTTTCTTTTTCTTTTTTTTTTTTTTTTTTTTTTTTTTTCGAGACAGAGTTTCTCTGTAGCTTTGGAGCCTGTCTTGGAACTAGCTCTTGTAGACCAGGCTGGCCTCAAACTCACAGAGATCTGCCTGCCTCTGCCTCCCGAGTGCTGGGGTTAAAGGCATGCACCACCACTTCCTGGCAGGTTCATGTATTTCTATGAATCTGAAAAAATATTTCACTACCCCCAAATAAAATTGCAATACAAGTTTTTATTTCCAGTCATATCAGAGACGAAACAAATTTTCCCATCAAAATAATGAGTCAACTTTTCAGATTGGTTGATTACTTAAACAGACAGGAGTTAGAAAACCACACTGGAGAGAGACTTGGTTTTCTTGTGGGTGGGATGCGAGGTATCCACGTGGATGATGACTTTTTCAAAGCTCCAATGAGCGTGTGCTCCATGGAAATCAGCACACTGGGCAATTAGTGCTATCACCCGAAGAGCATAAAAATCAGTCATTGAACAAGACAGCTAGAAATCCCTCCACTGTCCAGCGCATTCAGGAAATGAACCTTACAATGAATCTGGCTCATATGACCTCCCCAGTACCAAGTTATTCGTGTGAACCTGACTTCTCGATGCTCAGTGCTACAAGGCCACGGTGATAAACCATGGAAGATCTGGCATTCAGTATCATTGCTCTTGCCTCTATGGAAAATGACATAAATCCCTGTTAAATGAAGAGGCAACGAAAAGTTTATATATGAAACTTGATGGGAAAATTGCATAGGCGTGATTAAGACTGCAGTGTAAATGATTTCTTCCTTGTTTTCATATTTGTAGTAATTTTCAGTTTTTTAAGATTAATATTTTGTTTAAAATCATTTTCTCTATAATATTAAGTTCTGTACAAGATTTTATATTTGTAGTATTGAATGTTCCCTCCTACCCTTTTATTCCTAAAAGAAATTATTTGAAATTCTTTGAACTTTAGAGGAGAGTTGTGTCTCAGCTCCCATATTATCCCAGATTAGCCTCAGCAGGCACCTCCAGGCCAGAGAAAGGTGGAGGTGCGGTAAGGTGGGGTGAGGGGATAGCTTTCTTAGAGCAGTGGGTCTCAACCTGAGGCAACCCCTGTGGGGGTTGAATGACCCCTTCACACAGTCCCATATCAGAAAGCCTGCATATCCGATACTTACATTACAATTCACGACAGTAACAAAATCACACTTATGAAGTAGCAACAAACTTTGGTTTGGGGGCACTACAACATGAAGAACTGTATTAAAGGGCCGCAGCATTGGGAACTTGAAGAACCACTGTCTTAGAGATTTCTATAGCTTTAGTGACGTGGCAAAAGCCTCTGGGAGGTTCTTTGTGCTAACCGTTGAGCTTGTCATATGAGGCGGGAAGTGACTGAGGCCCACAAGCAGACCTCACACATCCAGAACTCACCCAACTCCCAGCCTCACCTTGGAGGTCATGGCGTTAGTCAGTAGAGAACTGGGACCCCGTTACCCTTCTTCGGTGACTGATGGTCCTCAAACCTGGTTTCTCGGTCATCTCATCCTCAGTTCTCCATTCATAGGGTGATAAACAGCTTCACTCTGCAAACACATAACCCCGCTTTTTATATAACATAACAGAGAGAAAATATTTTTAAAAAAATGGAATATTTACCTCATGTCTAGAAAGCCAGTTTAAATGGCTGACCTGAACTGTGTTCAAGTAGGTCCCTCCGCATTTCTCTGGGAGTGCCTGGGTGTTTGTTACGTCCCCACAGAGAAGGCAGCCCACTTCCTTTCCTTCTCAGTGACGTGTGAGTGTGTCTGCAATCCTGCTTTGCTATCCAAGAACAACCTGGTCTCTCCTGCGAAGGTCAACAAGGAAAGAATTACTGGAATGGCTACATGGGGAATGTGGATTATCTGAGATTTTCACCTACTGCTAGTAGGGCCACCTTGTCCTAGCAGGAATCAGGTTTGGCTTCTAATAGCATGCCAGAGAACAAGGCCAGGGCCCGCGTATGTTCCTCTTAAAACGCATCGTTTGTTTCCAAGGGGGATAATGTGATTTGCCTCACAGAGGAACTCAGCAGTTGTTGGCTCACCCAGAGGTAAATCAGGGTTAAGTTGCTTAGGAAGCCACATAAGTCAGTGGGCCTGGGCAGATGGATGGAAGACTTGGCAAGTTCTTGTCCAGACATAGATCCCCTGACACAGGAACTGCCCGTCCATTCACGACTTTTCCAGGTCCGTTTTCCTGGGTGGCACAGACGCCAAGGGAAGCATGCAAAATGAAGATGTCTCTTGACTTCCAGTGGGGACACCTGCCCCCAGCACCCCAACCTTCTTACCCCCCCACAAAAGCCAAGAGACTGAAACAGATCCTGGGTCAGACGAGACTTCAAATCTGAACCGGGTAAACAACACTGTGGGACGCAAAGCAGCAGGGACTGCCGGTCATCCAAGCACTCAGAGAGATTATGAGAAGTTCTTTTTCTGACTTAAACATATCCATCCTCTCTTCCTAATTTTTATAGAAGTCAGTGTGTTTCAATTAAATGTGCAAAACTGCCAAAGCCTGTAGGACATGTGAAGGAAGGTAGGCTAATAAAGTCTTAAAATATGTCAGCGAAATCCAACATGTTTGTGCTCACAAAATCGATGATTCAAGGGTCTCACACTTCTCTGAACGAGAACAACAGCTCACTGGGTGTGAGTGAGTCACATCCAATGCAAGTCCAGACGTTCAGATGGGCAGGCAGTGTTATTGAAGTATGGAGTAGCAAGCCATCCTGATCTCCTGGAAGACTCGAGAGCATCAATCCAGATCAACAGATTTCGTTTACTGAGGGTGATCAGTATTTGTCCTAACACTGGCGAGATAAACTTTTAATACCACTTAGCTTCTGAATTAGCCTCAGTTGACTTTCTTTCACAAGTACAAATTCTCGCCAGTTAGTCTATACTTGTCGGTCTCCCTCCCCACTGGGTTAGACAAACAGATTAGCTTTTTGAAAATGGTAAAGCAAAATGAAGAAATCCCTTAAGAGATGGTATGGGAGTTCTATTCTAAATGTAAATAAGAGGCTAGATAAAAAAGAAGAAATAGAGAGAAAGGGGTTCCCCACAGCACAGTCACCCTGAACCAAATAAAGGAAGTTCTTTTGTGAAAGACTTTTCAAAAAAAAATTAGGGGAGTCCTGGGGATGCAGTTGAGTGGTTGCCGAGTAAGCACAAAACCCTGTGTTCCATCCTTAACACCACATAAAACAAAGAATGGGAACACATTATAATCCCAGCGCACAAGAGTAAGAGGCAGGAGGATCAAGAGTTCAAGGTCACCCTCAGTTATGTAGCAAGTTCAAGGCCAACGTGGATGATAAACGACTATACCTCAAAACCAAACCAAACCAAAACAAACCAACATTTGGCTCCAATTTTGTACCAACTTTTGCATATTATTTTATTGTGCTCAGAACCAATTTGTACTAAACATACGGATGTTAAACAGCTCATCTGTTGATGAGGGTGCAGAGGTGTCTGTTCCAGTGTGCAGGAGTCTCATCCTACTGGGCTGTGTAGGGAAAATGCAGGTAGCATGCTGGCCTCTGATCTCAGTCACAGCTGAGAGGTGGACAGTCTAGGCCTGCTGTTCTCTTGACCAGCTTGAGCTACATATAGATTCTTTCCTTCTGCCTTTTAAAGGAAATCCTCTCAGAGAAGTGCAGAGGCTGTCAGAACTGACAGGCCTGTGCATGGACAGTGGGGGGTGGGAGGGCTGAAACACAGGAGTCACATGACTCCCTGTCTCAGCCTTTCTGTGCTCATGGCTTTCTTCCCTGAAGACCCTATGGGGATTTTTTTTTAAGAGACCGAAGAACTTACATGTAACACTTGTCTGAGTAAATGGGTACTCCATGTCCTCGGCAGAGAAGAAGGGCCATTTTAAATGCTAAAGTATGTCTAAAGTGACCAAGAGTAAATTCAGGAATCTGAATGGCTGAACGATGAGAATTTGGCTCAGGCCAGAAACTGCATACAGCGAAAGACAAAAGCTGGCTTTCCTAACTCTGTTCTTCAGGGCTTATTACTGTTTGCCATGCCATCCCCCCCCCCCCCCGCACCCGAATAATCTTTTCAACAAAATGGGGATCAGGAAAGGAAAAGGAAATGTCCACAGTGCAAACTGGCCCCTGGGAACCAGCACTGATTAATGGACGATTTGACGGCTCATTTGTAAAAAAGGAAACTTGAACAGAGCCCTCTGTTTACTTTGCTCCTACAATTCAAACCAAGGAGACAGAGAGCAAGATGTGAGAGGGCGGGGCATCTGGAGACCTCAGCGAACTGAGCAAATAGATTGGGAGCATCTGAGCATTAAAGAGCCCCAATTTCCTGGGGATTTATTGCAAATAATGGCTGTCAAGGAATGACAAAATGCTAGTGCATCCTTCACTTTCCTTCTTCCCAGTGTAAACTCAAGCCCACGTGAAACATGAGAACCATAGGGATGAGTCTCCCCAAATGAGCACCTGTTATCATCGTAATGGCTAATGGACATCATGGCTGGTGTGCTTATACACTTAAGCGTGTGGGTTTGCATGTGCATGCATATGTGAGCATGTGTGAAGGGATTAGATGTGTCCTTGGAGCAAGCATGAGTGCTTTTATGAGTTAGGTCTTCCTTGTGCGGAGTTGCTTCTCCACTGTACTCCATCTGGGCGAGTCTAAGAACAAGCTTGGCTGATCTCACTCAAAGATGAGTGCTGGGCGGTTGTTTCTAAACCCTCGAAGCTTAACATGCAAAGAAGGCCACTTGAGATCTCAGAAGTGGGTTCTCCCTGCCTGGCAATGCACGATTGTTTGAATGGCATTAAATCCCAGGCTTCTCTTTCTGTCACTCAACCTTTACAGGTAGCTGCTCTAAATTTCCTCAATAATATAAATGAGCACCAGAAATAAACAAAAGGTCGTACTCAGATAAAAGGCGAGGAAAGCTCATTTGGGCAGATAGATGCTGGGAAGCTTCCCTTTGGATGGTGCACCAGGTGGTGTTTGCAAAACTCCCCGCTCTCCCAATGCATACAGCCATCTGCACCTTCAAGAGGCATGGCCCAAGTTTTGTGTTACGCTTTGCCTCAGTTTCTCAAGTCATTGCTGTTTCACGTGACAATTACGTTCTGGAATCTTCCCCAGTGCTGTATTTCTCCCTGGCATTTGTCTGAGGTGAAGTCCAGCTTCTCTTGTTTGCTATAAACCAATGGTTATTATACAACAAAATGTCTTTTTTGTTTGTTTCTTTTGTTTTTGAGACAGGACTTCTCTGTGTAGCCCTGGCTGTCCTGGAACTTGCTCTGTAGACCAAGTTAGCCTCAAACTTAATACTCAGAGATCTGTCTGCCTCTGTCTTCCGAGTGCTAAGATTAAAGGTGTGCTCCATCCCCCCCCCTCCAGTGAAGAGGTCGTTACTTACTATAGAAATGAAGTTTTCTTCATCTGAGTGTCAGAATCGTAGCTCAAGCTAGGGTTTGAAACCTTGCTTTTGACTCTAGTCACTTAATCCAATTCCTAGATCACGGATTCAAACAATGCCTGCCGATGCTCAGTTGTATTTCTTGGTTCTTTCTCTTGTGAATTAGTCTCATTCTTTTCATGACGACTAGACACACAGGCCTGTGGCACTGTCAGCAAGGACTCCATGTCATTGTTCAAGCCACAGCATCCAAATGCCACAAAGGTTCTTGATTTCCCACCATGAATGTTCTATGCCCCTCCCCAAACAATCTCTGGATTCGAGCGGGAAGAACGGCTGGCACAGTATGGGTGGCCCAGATTTGGTCGAGATTTCTTTCTGAGTCTTTCTTAAAAGAACAGAAAAAGTAAAGGTATAAACATAGTAGACAGAGCAATGGATACTGTCCTTCATATTGTTAGACCCCTCACAAATTAGAGCTTCATTAACAGCCCAACAGATACTAAAAATCAAACTTTAAAAGAATTACAGTAATGTGCCAATGTCGTCTTTAAAAAAAATCATGGCATCCTATTTCTGAAAATATACTGACAACCTAGTAGTGGGGTTGTGTTTCAAAGGACAGATATTAGCAAAAGATAGGTGACAGGCTGATTTTTCAACTGTCTTTCGGGTTGTACCGGCTTAGCATTCTCAGTAGGCGTTGTCTATCTAAATGGCCTACTAAGGAATCTCACTTAGAATGCATTCGGTAGTGGATCTAGAGAAAGGCACAGGCAAGAATGTAGCCCTCATTCTATTTATAGCGCTAAAGGAAAAGGGAAACAGGACCCAAATAACCCTGCTTGTGAAATTAATTAAAATGGCACTTTCACTGACTTGGCTGATGAAAAGAATGTTTTCGCAAATTGTTTAATGAAAATATAATAAAGTGTACCTATTAGGTGTTAAGTTTAAATCAGAAACCGCACAGATCCAGAATCTCAATTTTGTAAAACTAAATGAACTTGGGGGGGGGGGGAGAAGTTGAGAAATGGAAAACCTTGGCTTTGATAGTCTGAAGATAGTAGAGTTTAGGGGTAAGATTATTTTCCACTCATAGTTTTTAGTTTCTCTCCAAGTATTAGTCTCTAAGCCAAAGGAAAATGTCTTTAAATGCGTGTAAGTGCATTGAGTGGCAATTCAGATTTCTGCTTAACAAGGTATCACACCACTTTCTTTTATAACGTTTTTCTACCCTCCAACTCCTTATCATAAATAATACCCTGCCATACTTTCAGCTCATGCACATACCGATATATTATTTCATTACTTTGTTCACTAATGTGGTTAAAAAAACAAAGAGCAAAATTAAGGATTTGGTAAAATTCTGTTTTTCTTCAGTTCCCGACTTTACTTCTTGCTGGAATAGTTGTGAAGGTGGTTTTGCCTAAACACTTTTTGTAGCAATTAAAAGAACTAATCATTTCTAAGAAAATACTAAAATATTCAATGCACACTGGAGGCTTTTCCCTGGAAAGCGGCGCAGTGAATAGTCGTATTGAGTCTTTGCTGTTTAACGAACTTGCGCTTTGAAAATGCTCCATCATTATGAGGCAACATGGGCTTATAAGAGGATTTCATTACCTCTGCAGTGGCTGCCGCAGAGCCCAGTCTCCCCGCCACCTTTGACTGCCACTCTGACTCATTTTGAAGCAAGCTAGGCATCCGTATCTAGGGAAGAATAAAGCCCTGCATGTATAATTAGTAACTTCATGCTTCTCTCTTGGTCCTGACTTGTAGGGAGCAGTTTTGGTTTCTGCAGTTAAAACACAGGGCTGTATTGAAGAAAAAAAAAAAAAAAAAAATTTTTCCCATAATTTCCCCATGGTTGACCAGTTGGCCTGGTTGCTTTCTGGATGCAAGAGTTTGTTTTGTTTTGTTTTTGTTTTGTCCATATTTATCTTGTCAAAGAGTTCATGCCTTAGATGGCTAGAGCAGAGGGTTGAGTTTTTCTGAATGGCACTGAACGGCAGACCATAGACCATCACACAGAAAGTTTGTCCAGACATCTAGGGTAATTATGAAGTATAGTTTATAAGAATCTTGGATGCAATGATACATTTTTGCTTGCTTGTTTTGTGGGTTTTTTGGGGGACAGGGAGGAACTCACTCTAGACCAGGCTGGCCTTGCATTCAGAGATGTGCCTGTCTCTGCCTCCCATGTGTGCCAGTACAGCTGCTATGAAATAGTTCTGTTCCCTAGTTTTTCTGTTGATTTTCTAAAGACAGGGCTTCCTTCTTCCATAGACTCTTCCTAAGAGTGTTAGGTTCTAAAAATGGGAAGGACTGCGGATGTAAGAAGATTTGATTATGAGAGGAATCCTCGGACAACCACAGCACAAGAACCCATTTCCTACACACATCCTCCACGGCAACCATTTTCTTCACGTCTCAAATTACTCCATCTCTAGGAGGCAGGTTCAGAGTAGCCATGGTTCATATGTCAGATGTACCCTCAAGTGTTTGTGTTTAAACAGTTCCAAACCACTGCACTCTTCCTAGAGCTTTCAGGAGGAAATGAGTTGCTAGAGGCCATTCTTGAGTCTCTACAGCCTAGTCTCACTTCATGTTTACTCTCTGCTTCTAGACAGTGGATGCAATATGACCCATTGCCTCCCCAGTCCTGCCTCAGTCTCTTCCCCTGCATAATGGCATGTAGCCTCTTGAACCTTAAGCCACAGCAAATGCTTGCTTCCTGAAGTTGTGTTTCATTCTGTATCTTATGACAGCAACAAGAAAAGTGGGTGACAGAGAGGGGAACCAGACTTCTCCAGAAAGCTGAGGTCTCCTTTTTCATGTTCCCATCCCAGATTGAGAATATTTCCAGATCAAGGCTCCCAGGGAGGTCTTCTCTCCAAATTCTCCCCCACTCTTAGATTGATGATGTCATTGCTTTGCTTTGAGGCTTCCTGTGTTTGCTCTTAATATTCAAATTAGGTCTTTGAAATGTTTTTCTGTGAATTCTTGTGGTTGATACCTCACCCTACTAATAGTTACCACATCTGGAAAACCATACTGCTGCCTAGATGGCAGGGTGCAAAGGAAAACTAACGCTCACATGCTTACACACATAACAGGTACTCAAGCATGTATGAAGACATATGCACACATGCTTTGAGATATCATTTTGCATTTCATATCCCACTTGCCTCTGCTTTTATGACTTTGAAAAGGACCGAGTATTTCAAAACCAGCTATAAGTTTTCATCAGGCTTCTTAAAGCCTAAAGAAATCCACTCAGAGAAACTATTCTTAAAAGCACCAATTTGCTGTTTTAATTTTGTTCTTTAATTTATTTTATAAATTAAATCATTGGAGTTTAATTCCCAAAGCCTTTTCTCAGTTTTATGTGCGTATACACATGGAGTGTTGGAAAGGACACTTGGTGACAGGTATGAAGTTATTCTAGTAGAAGCTGCCACAGGGACATGGGGCTTCACTTCTAGATTTCTCGTAATCTTCTGTTGCTCTATCGCTTGAGCAGGATGCCAACACCTTCTGGAAATGATGAGAAGAGATATAAAGGGTGTTCTAGGATTAGGAAGCCGGAGGCTTGCATGGCATTCTGGGACAGACCTGTTACCAGCTGCCAAGATACTTAGTATGGAATGTGAAGCCCTTGTGAGATGCCACACCTCTGTGGGCAGTCTGCATCCCTTCCAAATTCTACAGAAAATATCTCTGTGCAGTCTCAAATAATTAACTTTCTCTAACATACTCAGCATTGTTTGCATCTCTGTTTCTTTGTCCAAAATGCCTTTTGTCAGTGGCAGGTTTTAATCAGGCTTTCAAAGAGACCCCCTGCTCAGAGAAGCTATACCCATAGGTGGGTGCTTGCTCTGCCATGGTTCCTAAGACCCGAAGTAAACTCCTGAGATTTATTTTATCATTCAAACACACGTCCTCTCTGTTCCAGTGTCCCTCACCATCTGGTGGATCCTTTGGAGACAGGAACAGAACCTTCATCACCCAGGAACCACAATGCATTGCTATGTTTAGTGCACGATTCTGTCCAATATTTGAGAAATGAATGGTTTACTATCAGTGGATGAAGCCCAAGGAAAATAAAGAAAATCAAACAGAAAAGGACAAATCTACAAGAGGACTTTGTTCATTGACTTTTCCTACAAATAATCCAAGAATTTAATAATCAGTGACCCAGAACCTGCTGGTGTGAAGGGAATAAATTGCTAACATTGTAGAAGACGTATTAATTCTTTGGGGCTATTAAGAGCCATTTAGATTTTGGTTACACAATTCCAAAATTGCCTACTAGCATTGTGAGCAAATCAGTTAAAGCTGGCAAAGTAAACCCTGCTTTTGGAGAGAAGCCAGGTCTAAATTACTCATGTGTTGGTTTGATTTTTTTTAAATGCAGGTTTATAATTTTAAGATCAGTGAAATGCCAGGTCTCTCTTAATGAATAACTAATATTTATTTGTAATTATCCAAGTACAGTTTTCATGTATAAATTGTTATCCTAGGACTGGAACAACGTCAAAAGAAAAGCTTCTTTTTAAAACACAATAGCATAGCAATCTTGTCTTCATTCAGTACTGTCTTTAAAATGTTTGCAACAATGCAAAGGTAAATTTTAGTTCAACCTACACTGAGATGCCACCTTTTATTAATAGCAAGGAGTATGTTAATGAGGTCATATTTTATCTGGTGAATTCAGCTTTTTTTTTTTTTTTTGTTTTTTGGTCCTGGACATGTTCTCTCCATACATATGTGTCTGTAATCATTTCCTAATCCCCAGTCAAATGGGCAGCCAGGTGCCCAGGGAGCAACCCTGACATGTTGCATATCTGCTCTAAATATGTCATCACATTTCCATTGCTATCACGAAGCTCCAATTTTCTACTTGTTTCTGGCTTCTGCTTTCCTTCCGGTGCCATCCATACCCATCTCTTCCTTGAATTCCTCGCAACCTGGATGGTTGCCTTCTGGGAACATTGCAACCACTTTGTTGGCTGTGTACCTGGCTATCAGCACTCTGAGTCAGTCCCAATACCACCATCGTCCACCTCTTTGCCCCGGTGGCCCAATTTGTCTTTGCTTTCAGATCTGGATTAGGTGACCCCCATGTCCCCTGGAAGAACTTAACTGAAATCAAGTTGCTCTTTTCCATACCAGTCACCCCCACCAGGGTTGGACATATTTGAAAAAGTCCCTTTTTGGCACTAAGCTTTCTGAGGTCTTCTTACTGTGACTAAATATAACAGGCTTCAAACATTCATTCAATGAATCCATAAATGGGCTTTTGAGGTTTTAAAAACAACGATGTTGTCAAGATCTTGTTCTCTGGCTTCGGTGAAATCAGACACCTTCTCAGTTAAAATTTAAAGATTTCAAAAAATTGAGCATAATATAAAATAATTACTTGTATTTATAAACACAATATGCACACACATGTATATATTTCTAGTGAGCCAACATTTTGGATGTTTTTTATTTTTTCATAAATAACAGATGGCTTGGGGAACTGGATTGCCATTTCCCATTCTCTTCCTAAAAGGAGGAGGAAGGGGCTTTAGTTTGAGTCCTTGAGCAAAGGTGATGCCGTTCAGACTTGATCTGAAACTTTGGAGTCATATGGTCCATTCTACATCTGAGAAGAAAGGGCACTGCTGTTAGTATGCCACTCACTGATATGACTTGGAAGGAAGAAGGCTGAAGGCTGTCTGGGAAAATGGCCAGAGGTTAGAGATGCAGTTGGGGCTGCCATGGCTGGCTGCATTACCTGGGCTAAGCCCATTAGCTGCTCTATACTTCACCACCAACACCTCTCAAATGGTCCTAACCCATCATACATAGGGGATGAGAAATGGACAACACTCTCTGGCTGCTCCCTGGTAATCCCCAGGCACCCCAATCCCCTCCTCAGAGGAGCTTGCTCCATGCTTTGGGTAACCCAGTATTGCCCTGAATGAAAGGTGGACTATTGTGTAGAATATTTTCTAAGAACTGGGTGTAGTGGTGCATGCCTAGGCAAGAGGCTAGCCCACCAGCTTAAGGCAAAAGGAGGCTACATAGTGAGTTCCAAGCCAGCCAGGGTTACACAGGAAAATCCTATATTAAAAAAAGAAAGAACTGCCCGACTATCTGACTACATGACAAGTGTGTTCTCACTCTGTACACCATGAGATCTTTGAGACTGGGCATCTGCCTTATATCCACACAGCAAATAACGAATGAATGTAATAATAAATCTCCAACTCGGTGTTGATTAGTTCATCATTAGAGCTTCATTTCCTTATTACAGGCGTGCATATGCATTCTTCCATGTAAATACCCTTGAAGGGGAAGCAGAGCACATCATTGTTGTTAGTTAATAATTATGGATTTATCCACGTTCTGCTAAGCTCTGTTAGAGGACAGGAAATAGGGACTGGTGGTTGAGTGGGTGAGCCTGAGCAAAGAAAGGCAGGAAGCAGGGAGGGAAGGAACAAGGAACAGAGGAGAGAGGGAGAGAGGGAGAGAGAGAGAGAAAAGGAAAGAGAAAGAAGAGGGGAGGGAAGAGAAGTAGAGAGAGAGGCAAGGGACAGAGAAGGAGAGGAAAGAGGGAGAGAGAGGAAGAGAAAGAAAGAGAAGAGAAGAGAAGAGAAGAGAAGAGAAGAGAAGAGAAGAGAAGAGAAGAGAAGAGAAGAGAAGAGAAGAGAAGAGAGAAAGAGAGAGAACTGGAAGATGTTCATGCTCACACACTCCTTTCTTATCATGGCTTTGGTCATTAGAATTATTTGGTCCCTCTGCTTTTACCCTTAAACAATTTGACTTGGGGATCTAACTTTGGACAGGTTTGTATTAGAGTGTCTTTACTTTATGGGAAGTTTATAAAATGTGGGGCTTTGTTTGTCCCCCTCCCTGCCCACCCCCCACAAAAAGGCTAGCATTAATAAAGAACTAAGACAGGGTCATCTTCATTCAGGAGTCAAATATTCTCAAGGTTTCCTGAAAGCTGAATCTAAGCATTGTCTGGGGAGTTTGAAATATTCCAAGTTGCTTTTCCTGTTTTTCAGATTGTGTTAGTTCAACCTCTGTTGATGACTGGGTAGACCCACGCTTTGGGCCTTTGAGGTAAGTGCTAAATGGAAAAATTGGGATGTATGTGGTAGTACAGACTCATCTTATACCGAAAATAGAAAACAGAAGAGGAAGATGCTGGGTATTCATAATGTTCGTCAAGGGACTGCCCATGATGCCTTGCCTCCAAAAGATTTCATTATTTTCTAATGGGGACCAAATCTTTAAGTGTCTAATCAGTATCCAGCCTATATCTACCACTGGCTTTCAGTAACTCATGTTTATTTCACAGTGAATGTTTATTTCATTCATGTTTATTTCACTGTGGGATGTAAGGCAGGTAGGACAGGCATATACTAAACATCCCTATTCCAAAAGAAAGAAACAGAAATGAGGGTAGGAAGATGAGGTCAAAGTGAAACAACAACCTAGAAGGGGGGACATTAGGCCCTAAAGGTCCATTCCTGGAATGTGGGAACACAACAAAGGGACAGGTCCTCCAAAGCTTGCTGCATCCCAGCAGCTTGGTCCAGGCACCAGGCCCTCAGGTGAGAAGCAGAGCCACTGCTCTGGAGGGAAGAGTCTTTGGCTTGTGTGTGGCTGCTGTCCACTGTGTGGCTGTTCATTTGGCATTGGAGCCTCTGGCTCTACAGGAGGAGATTTCTAGGGAGCAGCTCTCCATAGTGACATCACAGGAAATAGAATCCAAAGAAACATTTGGGTGGCCTTTGTGGACTATCTTTAGTTTCTGACCCTTGGCAAAAGCCTAGGATCACATTTCTTTTGGAGTTCGGGGGGGGGGGGGGATGAATCTGAATTTCAAGGCAAGAACATGACTTGGTAAAACCTCAACATTATTAATATGATGATTTTCTAATTTGTCCTCTTTTATCTTGTCTTTTAGTGTCAAAAACTCATATCATAGGATGTTTGTGCAGGTCACGGGGCTTATTGGTTAAAGAGAATTGCATATGCGTCTGTCTCTCTTTTCATCTTAGAATGTAAAAGATCAAGATCAAGAGACAGTCTCTTCATGGGCAGGAGTTCCTGACATGTTGGAGGTGCACCACACATCAAATGCACGACGAAGCCCCATTATCTTTATAGCTACATGACAAGCTAAGTGCTAACATGCCAACTTTATGGATAAGAAAACTAGAGCTCGGAGAGATTTAAGAATCCTTGCAAGGTCACATGGTTAGTTCTAAATTCAGGTTTCCTGATCACTAAGCCGTGGCTTCAAACACTGCCAAGGATCCAGAGTAACAAGCATTTCAGCACAGAGACAGCCTTCCCCCACCTCCCTAACTCAGAACTGCTAGAAAGCAGTAGCCACAGTACACTTTCCCATGCTGGAAGCTTATCTTGTAAACAGGGAATACAGGCTCAGAGAAGCATCTACAGAGCAGGTAGACCAGATGTCTGCCATTCTCATGCTGAGCTGGATTATAACATTGGACCCTGAGGTAGCCCTTTCTAGACAACAAGTGTTGTTTTCTTTCATCATCCCCAGCCAGTAAACATCCCAGAAAAAGAAAACAGAGACCAGGAAATAATATATTTTTAGTTTCTATAAATTTCATATGCAGTAGTCATTTTAGATGTATGAGAAAAGGAATACTATGATAAACAGTAAAAATCACCCACAGTCCCATCAATGATTGGTAAACCTTATGGTTTTACAAAGCTGTGGTGGTATGAATAGGAATGGCTCTCTTTTGAATACTTGTCCTGTTTGAATACTTGGCACATAGGGAGGGGCACTAGTAGGAGGTGTGGTCTTGATGGAGGAAGTGTGTACTGGGGGCCGGGTTTGAGGTCTCAGATGCTCAAGTCACACCAGTGCCTCATTCTCTCTTCCTGCTTCATGCATGGCCAGATGCAGGGCTCTCAGCTACCTCTCCAGCACCATAACCTGTCTGTAATGCTGCCATATTTGCCACCATGACAACAATGGACCACTGAACTGTAACCCAGACTCAAATTGAGTATTTTCCTTTATAAGAGTTGCCATGATCATGGTGTCTCTTCACAGCAATAGAAACCCTAACTAACTAATTTAATATTTTCAACTTTCTTCAACTATTTTTCCTTCGCTCTAAATTAAGCAGCTTTCATTTTTTTGATAATATTTTCTGGTAAACACTTTTACTGTCTTCTTTATTTTTCATCATGTAAATGCATCATAATTTAATTAGTCTTTCTCCTATTTTTAAGATGTGGGTTGTTTCTGCTTTCCCCCTACACTTTTATGACACCTTTAAAAGCTTGTTTTTATTATATTTTGCTTTCATATCATTTTAAAATTTGCAAAAAAGTTTTAAGATTAATAGAGGGGCTTCCATAGAGCTTTCACATCAATTGTTTACATTTTGCTCATTTGTGCCTACACCTCCCACAAATACCCACTTTCTAAACTATTTGAGAATGAAACATCCCTTATCACCCTAATACTTCAAACTCCTCCCTGTATATTTTCCTAAAGGCTGGTATGCTTCTACATGGCAACATATTTTTTTTAATTTAGAAATTCAATATTGATATAATACCACTATCTATCCAAAGAATTATCCTTCATTATCTCCTTTTTCTAGATTAGTATGTGATCCAGCACAGTGAAAAACATTTGTATGTAAACTTTTAGAAAGATAATATAATGACCTCAGGTAGGATTTCAAAAAGGAAGCTTGTTGAGTGATTAGACAGGGTTTCAATCTGTCTGTGCTTTTTTCAAAAGCCTAAGACTACGCAATAAATGATGAATAGACACATAGTGGTTCATAGTTCTGGAAGCTGGAAAGTTCGAAAAGCTGCTTCAGAGCATTGAGCAGGGTCTTCTTGTCCCTTCATCGTCCCATGGCAGAAGTTCAGGAAGGAAGACATGGATTATAGGAGGACAAATATTTCCCTTTTAAAGCAACACACAACCGGTCACTGAGGGTAGACCCTTCATGGTCTATACAAGCATTATACTCTCTACTTCTCAACAGTGTTTCAGGGGAAGTAAAGCTCCAGAATGCATTTGGAGGTGATGAATGTTGAAACCAGAGTTGAGAAGCATTTTAGTGGCTACTGAGAAAGTGGTAGCCATTTGACTAGTGGTAATGCTGGACCTGCATGTGTAGAGTGATTCAATGACCATAAAATGTAAACTAGGGAACTTCACATTGTTTAAATATGAGATAGTATGTCAATGCTTCACAGGGACAATGGCTTTAAGGGAAAAAGTTGTAGACCATTGTTACATATATTGTCCTATGTGCTTAAGCATATGGAAAAACTTCTGATTTAATTTTCACAATGATAGAATTTAAAGCACCTATTTATGGTTAAAGAAGAATATATGTGGGTGTCTTTGTCATGCTTTCTCTACTGTGATAAAATTATGACCAACAGCATGTTGGAGAAGAATAAGTTTATTTTAAACATAGTTGTAGTCTATCATGAGGGGAAGTCAGGGTAGGAACTCAATCAAGGCAGGAACCTGGAAGCAGGAACTGAAGTAGAGCCATGGAGGAGTGCTTCTCGCTGCCTTGCTCCTCATGACTTGCTCAGCTGGCTATCTTATACAACCCAGGACTGCCTGTCCAAGGCCCTGCTTACTGTGTGGGGGCCCTTCTACATCAACCCTGAATCAAGAAAGTTTCTCATTAGGCTTGTCCACAGACCAATGTGATGGAGGCACTGTTTCAGTAGAGGGTCCTTCTCCCCAGATGATCCACCCTCACTCATGACAAGCTGACAGGAAGTTAGCCAGCCCCGTGTATACTATATAGAAGTTTTTCTGAATACATGTGTGACTACCATGGCAGAAAAAGCAAACAAAGGGTGAGAGGTTGAGGCTTGAAGACCAACAATCTGGCTAGTAACAAATACATTGGAGAAATGTAAAGATTTTAGAAGAAAAACTAAAGCTACTTTGAACAAATAGAAAAAACAAGTGAGCATGTGTGCTTCTTGAAAATCATTGGTTCACACCCTTTATCTCTCAGCTAACAAAAAATAGTACTGTAGCCTTAAATATCAAACATTGCCCTGGCATTATAAACACAGTGAAAAACACAATAAACACGGTCTGTTCTCAATAGTCTTAGAGTCTAGATGGGGAAGCAATAAATATAAAATTATGCATATCATCCTTTAATCATTGCACTGGGGCTATGAAGAAACACATGGGTATGTAAAACTTCATAGAAGATGAAAGTTTCGAGTCTGGATACAGGGAGGATGGAGCAGAACAGGCTTCTTGGCAGAGGAAACTAACCCCAGGTTATATGGAACGGTAAAGAAATAAATTCAGAATGAAAACTATGTGTAAATCACATTTCTTTGTGCACTGAAAAGGGCAATCAAATGTCTATTGTTTGCGAGTGTTGGGGACCCAAAAGATGAGGCTCCTAGTTCAAGGTGCTTCCAGAGAGCTTGACCTCACAGAAAAGAAGTATCAAGTTAAGGCTGTATAAGGAATTTGTTTCCTTTTGAGACAGAGAGAGAAGAAACCTGCCCAATCCAGAAGAGGTATCAGGGAATAGGCCTGGGAAACAAATGTGGGGGGTGGATGGGCAATCACCCTGGGAAGGCAAGCATGGGGGAAGGGCAGGGAACTCCTAAAGGGGAAAGCAGATTTGGTTTAGAGAGGGGTACAATCAGCACCAAGAGAGCCATATGGAGAAGGAGGAGGGAAGTCTGGGCAAGAACCTGAGCTCCAACTGTGCTCAATCTGCAACCCATATCCAGTGCCTGCCAGGAGCCCACTTCCCCCGCGGCTTAGTCCAAATCATTGCAGGCTTTTTATTTCTTTTCCCCCCAAAGCCATGGAGAGGGTCAAAGAATGTGGATGTGGAACTATGAACTTTGATCTTGAGTCTGGCCTTCCTGGAGACTTCTGTAGCCCTTGGAGCTGGAGAGGATCCAAGAAAGTCAGCCTGCCCGCTAAGGGCACTCAAGTCCCCGCCTGGTGACAGGCACAGAGCAATCTTGGAGGTAAAGAGCAAGAGAAAGGCAGGGTTGCCAGGGAGCTAGATTCCAAGTGTAACAACCCGAACTCGAGGAACTGGAGATGAGATGGTTAAAGAACAACTCATTTTAAATATAAATAAAATACTATATACTCTAAGTGCTTTATGATGAAAATGCAGTTCAGAAAAGCAGATTTGCTGCAGCACTAAATGTTTTAATTTTTTTTATATGCTGCACATTAGAGCTTGCATTTTCTTGTACCTTCAAGGCATAGCCTTTTATGGCTTTGGAGATAAAAGATTTACATTTAAATCATGCTTTCCCTGTGCCACATTTTAACAATAGCTTTTTAAAGTCTTCTGTTCACCCAAAGGTCAGAACACTTTCTTTTTGCCAACATATGCTGCCACCTTAGCCTATTGAGCATATCCTTCCAGCATTGAAGGTCTAAATATTATTTATTGTGGATGGAAAAGGAGATCCAAGTGCCAAGTGTTTTCCAACAACGTGGAGACGTCAACCTGGGGTTGCTAGAAGAGCAGAGACACTGTGTGGGAGGAGTCAAGTTCCAGACAGCAGGTGCTTCTGCTCAAAATTTTGAGCCAAACATACCACCAGGTAACTCTGGCATGAATCGAGGAAGGTCCAGAAGGGACAGTTGAGCAGCAGACTCACGTAGCTATGGATGTTAAATGGTCTGGTTGCCTAGTCCCTTTTTCTTCTCTGACTCTTTTCCTGCCATTTAAATAGATGGTGTGGGCTAGAGAGATGGCTCAGCAGTTAAGAGCCCTGACTGTTCTTCCAGAGGTCCTGAGTTCAATTCCCAGCAACCACATGGTGGCTCACAGCCATCTGTAATGAGATCTGGTGCCCCCTTCTGGTGTGCAGGCCTTCATGGAAGGAATGCTGCATACATAATAAATAAATAAATCTTTTTTTTTTAAAAAAAGTTCAGTATGAAAAATATGCAACCTGGTCCTTTTAAAGCAGAGCTGAAAGGATGTTTTTGCTGGGTGGTGGCGGCGCAACCTTTAATCCCAGCATTAGGGAGGCAGAGGCAGGAGTATTTCTGTGAGTTCGAGGCCAGCCTGGTCTACAAGAGCTTCTAGGGCAGGCAACAAAGTGACACAGAGAAACCCTGTCTCAAAAAAAATGAATTAGTTAATTAATTAATTAAGGCAAAAAATAAAAAGATGTGTAGGGGAGACCCTCACAGAACCATCTCCTTTGTGTTATCTAGAAGCAGAGCTGTCTGCCAACTTGCCATCATCATTAACACACATTCCAAAGCTCATCATTGCAAAGTCCAGACGAATAGGTTACCAGGATTCCAAATTACGATGGTTAGTGTTAACTCTCAACAGAATCTTGAATCTCCTAGGAAAAGGACCACTGGGCATGTATATGGGGAGTCACCCTGATTGTATTCATTGAGCTGAGAAGCTCCGTCCCATAGTGGGCAGCAGCATTCCCTAGGTGGCATTCTCAACTCTACAGATGGAGACAGGGAGCTGAGCACCTGCACGCATGCATTCTACGCATGCATTCCTTTCTGCATCCTGAGGATGGATGGATGGGATGCGAGCAGCTGCTTCCAAAAGTTCGAAGACAAATTATATCAAACAAAAGCGGGAATTAAATTTTTAATCGTTTGTGATTTATTAGTCATTATATTCACCCTGTAATAATAAATAAGAATTACTGGTTCTAAACGGTGTAAGAAGTTTGCAACTTTCAGCAGCCCTAATGCATCCAATCCCTCCATCCCTGGGTGTTCTTAGATTAAGAATCAATTACAAAGGAAAAATGGTTTATTCCTTTGGTTTCAGGGAAGCATCGTACCCCCAGGGAGTCCATTACAGTATGAAACTCAAACTTGACCCAGAATCATTTTATTCCAGCATCTTCCAGCCATACCATTCTGAGAGAAAATTCCCCTGTTGGAAAAGGAGCCTGCTTTGTCTGCTTTGAGCGGTATTGGAGGCTGAACTCATCTCCAAAGAATGTGGAAGAAACGTGGACACGCAGTGTTTACACAGGCGAGAGTTTCACAAGGACGCGTAGGTCACAGAGATATTGATATTGCTTTTCTCAGAGTAATACTGACAGAAAAGTCCACTGGAAAAATTCTTTAATAAGTGTTTCTGGTTGGACATCACTTCACGGTCCTGTATAACAAAATTTCTTTCCTTCTAGATTAGAAAATTCTATTTATTCAGAGTTGCAGAGTGCTACCCGGGGACAGCCCCAGGCAGTCCATGAAGCTGAAGCATTTGCTGTCAGGATTTTTGACCTTCATGCCTCTTCCCCACCCCTCCTCTATTCCACATTGTCTTTCCTGTCCTTCTATTTTTATCCAGAGGGGATTCTCAGGACTCTGCTTTACTTTCTATCCACAATTAACTCTCAGGAAGATATTCACCACGTCATCACGTCGTTTGCACCCGTGTCTGGAATTGATCAATTACATTTTTCCCCTAGGTCTTTTATTTTATGTTTTGGTTTTCGTGTGTTTGCTTGCTTTTCTTCTAGTTTTGGTAGTATGAGGGAACCGAACTCGAGTTTCCCTGAATGCTAGGCAAATGCCGTACCACTGATTTGTACTTTCTGGTGTGTGTCTTCTTCGGTTAAAGCGACATTCCAAACGGAAGCCTTGACAGTGTGTGTGGAAGCCACATGGCGTATGAAGCAGCATCCTCCCACTAGCTCCCGTAAGTAAGAATTATTTTCATTTGGTATTAGCCCAAGGAATAACCACTGTATTTATCCAGCTCCTATGATACTTTAGAGACACCTCTTACACCTTAGTGACAATCATTTTTGCATTCATATCACCATGTCTAAGAATCAAGGACAGTAAATATATGTATTTGCATCTACCTCTTACCCTCTTGGCTTCGGGTTCTTATCATGTTCAAATCATCATGACCTTTAGGGAAGGCAGACGAGCTAGTGGTAGGAACTTAGGTCATGTGCTGTTCCTCTCACTTGACTCTTGCTAGAATCATCCTCCAGGACTTGGGTGCCTCTTTGGGAAGACACTCACTGTATTTTATTAGAATTAGGAGTTATGAAGACGATTTAAAAAGATTAGAACCACTTGTGACTCTCTCATGTCGAAAGTATACCTAACGATGAAGCTGACACCCATTAATCAGAAACAAGAGACAGAGAGTGCATGTTCTTTTAGATAGTGTTACTTTTGGCCAGGGTTGAGCTTGAAACTCTCACACCTCTGTTTTTTTTTTTTTTAAATAATATCCTAATCTAATATTAGTGTGAGTTGGTATTTTATCATTTCTGGCCACAGATAAACTGCTTAGCCAGGAATATCACATGGAACCTGTCCATGAAGAAGCCGGTTGTGATTCCAACTGGTAAGGCTAACAGCCACAGTTGCTGGAACCACAAGGTGACATTGATGACACCCTTTGTTGTGTGTGTCTCTCATGACAGATGATAGCATTGTTACAGACACATGCCCTCTCGCACCCCATCACCTGCTTTTCACTGACAGGCGACTCCTGTCTGACAGTAGGCGCGCATTCCTAGAGTGGACAGGGAAGGGGAATGTGATGCCACGCTATTTTTTGCTTCTCGGTTATTTCATAGTGCGTGTTTGAGCTGGTTCCCGTTTGCCAAGTGTCATTCAAAAGTCACCCAATTGTTGGTCCATCCTTGCTCGGTTGTTGATGAGAGTGCCATGTGGGCTGGAATCAAAGCCTTGCTGAAACGTGTCTATTCTACATCTGTTCCTGGCTGAGCTCTTAATGACATGCACAGCGTAATGAGATGTGTGTCTGGTTTGTGTAATGAGATTCTTGATTTGAGTGTCTAATGAAGCCTATAGCCTAATGAAATATATAGCAGAATGAGATGCATAGCTTGAATGTATGGCGCATATCTGAAGGTCCTTTTCAAAAATATCAGTAAATATGAGAAAGCCCCTCCCGTCTGCATAAGGTCCATCTACATTTATTTGTTTGATTTTTTTCACGTGTAATTTCTTAATGCTACTGTCATTTTTGCAATGGATATTTTTCATGTCAGAAACTCAGAATCAAAGAACTGCCCCTCACCGTAAATGGTAGTTTGAAACATAGTATGAACAATTTTACCCCTCTGAAAAAAAAGTATCTACCCATTTTTCCTCCCATTAATGCGCTATTTGTTGATATGACCAGCAATATCAATGCACCAGCTGTAAAAATACTAAAAATTCCATGGCTTGTAGCTGTGAATTGTTTTTTATCATTCAGATGATGTTAGCCACTCAAAGTCAGCTGGGCTGTGTTTCGTACTTGACTAGAACAAACACATGTTTGTGATGAGTTCAAGTCTCCAGGTCTGTGGACTTTGACCATCCTGCCGTATGTTTTTGAAAGACATCTGCGGGTGGATGTCCAGTCTAGGGAAACAGGTTGCTGGAGCAGTTGGATTACCCAGGTCTGGTCTCCTATCATTCACCTGGTAACTCGTGGATTCCTCTAATGGCAGACTCAGAAGATCATGAGGCCAAACCACCTTGAGACAAAGGGCAAGAGCCCAGGAGGGATGTGTTTTTACACTCATAATGCCGACCAACTCTAAAACCTGCTGTATTTGTTTGCACCCTTTTCCTACCTCTAGACCACCTAGGAAATCTGAGCAAAAGCAATACTGATGGAAAACTGCTTTGCTTGGAAATGTAGACATTTGCTCACAGGGTACTAATACAAGCGGCGGCGGTGAGCATCAGAAAACTTATACGAAACACTATGGATTGAAAGAGTACTGAAATGAAGGAGGTAAAACATAACTTCCGGGGAGCACACATGCAAAAATAGTAATGGATTATCCCTTAATTTTTCCTTCAGCTTTTGGGAAACACTGTACAGGAGACAAGGTAGGGAACCTATCTCAGATTTGCAGTAAAACATCGAGGAGGTTTTCGCCTCTTTTCATGGGTTCCTTTAAGCGTATTGCCAGTTGTTTTCTGCCAAGAACTACTGGTGATTGACCCCAGGCATGAGGTATACATTACATGAGACTAGCCCTAAAATTTCTCAAAGACGGAGGGAGAGTTTTTAGCAGTGTGTATCTCATCTGCAGCAGCCTCCTGGATGAAACCCAGGACACTCTTTGAAAATTTATAGAGACTAGTGTATCCTGCAGTTTAAGAGGCCGTCTGAGTTTTTTTTTTTAAACATACCCTTGCCAAGGTTTTATCTCTCTCCCATCTCCCAGATTGAATATCCATTATCTATCAAGCTGCCATTACCTTCAGATGCCTCAGATTTATTTGTCTAGGTATTTTATAGAATAAAGGCCTGATAGGGTCTTCTTTAAATACACATCCTAACCGCATCTCAGAAACCAGCAGTTGGTCCCATCACCCCATCCCTTACGGCGATGCTTTCCTATTGCACGGGGACCATAAATTTTACCCCCACATGCATTTTACAATTATGGAAAGGAATGAATCAAACAAAGTACCCAAAGTTTAGTTTTTTTTTTTTCAATTTATTTTCCAGCTGCTCTTTCCTATCCAAGGGATGGTTTGATTTGGTATATGCACAGGTGACCCCATGCAAAGATGCTTGATCAAAGCTTATGGTGGATTGATTAAATGTTATGCTGATTATTTACTTCACAATCTGGCATCATTCCGACTCTCTTTATTAGTCCATCTATACTTTCACTTCCCTGGCTCCCTGCTTTAAGAAATCTTCTTTATATACCATGGAATATTTAGGCATAATTGTTCTTAGACTGATAGAATCTAGAGTTTTTAAATTATCCATATAATGTATTCTACTGTAGCTTAGAAGATCCTAATCAAAAATTAGCTGTGTATTTCCCTGTAGCATGACTACCCAGAACATCAGCAGAGGTAATTTTATTTTCATAGAAGTCTGGTTCAAGTCTAAAATGTTCATGAAAATCTGCCTTAACTGGGGTGAGTTGATGATAAAATTTGTATCCTTGCTACCCAGTGTCTACTCTTTGTATCTATAACATGATCTTTTCTGTGTGAGAAATTTCTGTGGGTATTCTCCTTAGACGTATAAAAGAGAGGATTTTCTCCACATCCCACTCAGTGAACCAGTGACTTTAACTAATGGCGTTGCTCACAGGAGCACAGGGGACACGAGAGCACATACACTGGTGAGAATTCATACCGTTGGCATCTCTGACTCAAAGGAAACTCATCACTGCGGAGCCCCAGCATGGATGACTCACATAAAACTGCGTTAGTGATGAGATCCCTGGGCATAGAGCTCCAAAGAGACTGACCCTGGACAATCACATACCACACGCTCTCAAGGAGAGGTGCTTTGTGAGGGTCTCGTGGGCATTGCCAGCCCTTCCCCTCCTTCATAAGGACATGATAATGGAAGTGATCACAGCTACTCTCACTATAGAAAGCACCGGTCATGTCCAGCCTGGAAGAGGCAGCAATATCATTTTATGCTGATGTTCAAGGCCAGTCCATGACTGCGTAAGGCCAGTTGGCTGAACTGGCAAGAGACTGGTCCTAAAAATGATGGACGGAGAAGGGAGGACACCTAGGGAAGGACTGGAAGTGACAAGTGGAGGAAAGTCTGGGACTTATCAATGGAGAAAATGTGGCAAATTGGAACTCCCAGAATAGGACCTTCTCTTCACTTGCAGAATCCACCTGGAAAGACTGATAGCAAGAGAATTCCTTTTATTTTTCTTTTTGGCTCCCACCATCCTCTTCTAATCAATATCTCCCAGGAAGGATCCAAAAATACACATCTTATCAATCTCTGCAGTGATTCACGGACATTGAAAGTCTGTGAGCTAGGACTCTCAGCATTTCTGGTGCGATCTCCACATAGTGACCTGTGTGTTCTTAGGGTTTGGCAGCGAGAAGATGAAGACTGAAGCAATGACGGAAGATTTAAACAAACTGTATTGGTACCAAGATCAGACCCATGCCCTCGTTAGTGATCCAGCCCTTGTTAATAATGCATGGATTCAAGACAGCAAATCAATTAGGCAGCCATCAACAGGAGAAACCCTGATACCAAGCCAAAGGCAATTAAAATGGTGCTTGATATTGGTGACTTTATCCCATTTTTAGGCCATGCGGAGGGATGAGCCTAAGGTTGGGATGGCAGCCTACCTCAATTCTCTTCTGTTCCAAAATGAAGCCCAGCTTCTATACTCAAAGAAACCCACTGGGTCATTTTCATAACCAGTGAGCTAGCTCTCCTAAAACATATATTAGTCATAAGAACTTGAAGTAAATATTTATTTTGAATGTAAATATATTTTCGCACACCCACAGTTATGTATGTGTATGTGTGTATGTGTGTGTGTGTGTGTGTGTGTGTGTGTGTGTGTGTGTGTATATATATATATATATATATATATATATATATATATATATCAGTATTCCTTCATTCTGCTCTTTTACTGCTGTTCTAGTTTTGACTGTGTTTCTGGTCTCAATGAGTCTGGTACCTTTTGGTTTCAAGCATCTACAAAGGTGGGTCCTATTGAGCCAGGTCTTTGTCTAAGCTGGCTACTGCCCACAGTGTCAACAGATGGTTTTGCCTACGACATCACACAGGGCAACTTTGTACTTCTATGTTAGGAAGCTCAGGCCTGGGGAGAGTAAATCCTTTTCCACAATGTCTACCCTGTTCCCCCCCCATTTTTTTTTTACTATGCCATAGCCCACTCTATTAACTCAATTGTTGTAAATACGTATTCTAAGGTGAACATGAGTTGTTTTTGAAGTGTTTCCTTTACTAAAAACCAACCAACCAACTAACCAAACAACAACCTTGACCTAGCAAGCCGTTGTTACGGAAATATGGCAAACACAGAATTTCATTACGGCCGTATCTAAGAAAGAGAGATTAACAGTAACACTCGGGGCATGATAGAATGAATCCCGTGGGCTGGGAGTCAGCCATGTTCTTTCCACGCAGAACATGCTCTCATCAGCCAGTCAGCCAGCGAGAAAATGATAGAGTTTCTAATGTCAGGTAAAGACCAAGCCGTGATTTAAGGTAAAGCTCACAGGTGACAGAGCCAAGCAGCTTGTCTTTTGTTTAAAATAGCGGTTGCCAGCAGGAGTTTGCAGTTTCCCTGGAGAAGGTCTTATCAACGCAAATGTCAGGGAATTTGTTGATTCTGCCTCTCACTTTCGGCAAACATGTGGATCGCATTCTGCTAGCCCTTGGAAAGCCACGATTGTATATTTTGAATCATCGGAAGTTTTACCACTGTCTTTAAGTATTACATAACAAATCTGCACATGCCTACCCCTTTCTGCATTCAGGATGCCTCGCTGTGACCACCGTAATCAACCTAATTGGGCAAGAATCTCTAAGCGAAGGCAATAACGTTTGTTTACTTCACTGGAGGAGTGAGCTCCCTGCCTGGTACCACCACATTTAAATTAGGTTTTATCCAGCTCAGAGAGAAACACACCCTTCAGCCAACAGTCTGTTAATTTGAATGTGTTTAAATGAACTGTGCAGGTCCTGTCGGAAACTCTGATAAGTCTGTTCTTTGTCGCCTCTGAGAGGGCACAGTGACATTTAGACCGCTTTCTTCTTTCATATTTTGAAGAGCACACAGGAGCAGCTGCCCTCTTCTGTTCTTGAGGTGGCTGGCCACATGCCCAGAGCTGCCCCGGTAGCCACAGTCCCGAACCACAAATGATTTCAGTTGCATGAGGAACAGTGCAATACTGTGAGATGAAAGGAAAGAGCAGCGTAGTCAGTCACACAGCCCTGGCCAGCAGAGGAGGGGTGGCTCAGGTCTCTTTTGCAGAGACACTGTGTCTTTGCACAAGTTAGTTCATCCCTCAGAGTGCACCTCTTGGCACTAAAGGTTTCCTTTAGAACTGGGTGTGCCATCCAGGATGGAAGATGGCGATGCCACATACTCCTTTCTGTTTCCCACCTTCTCTCTTCCTTGTTATATAAACCTTGGCCAGGGACTCTGCTCTTACCAAATCCCCGCATCCCCAGTGCAGTGACATCCTTCACTGCCTCTCCAATGCAGTGACACAGCTCCTGGTGACAAGTCTGGGGCAGGAGAAGGACAAGAATTGGAGGATGTTTTCTATCATATCTCCCACCAAATGCCCTCATCTTCACCAGTTTGGTGAAGCTCAAGGGTTGTCATTGCCAAAGTATTTAGTTAAAGTCATTCTTGGAAGAGACTATGATTCTCTATGACAGAGAGAGAGAGAGAGAGAGAGAGAGAGAGAGAGAGAGAGAGAGAGAGAGAGAGAGAG
>NW_026068002.1:5240166-5287521 GCF_014885135.2 Alexandromys fortis
GGCTGAATTCAGAGGATTGCCTTGCCTTGTGCACCCTGTGTCCAGAAAGCAATACTGCCAGTGTGTCCTGGGGATTGACACACGTCAGGGGTCAGCTTCCAGAATGAGAGAGTGAGCCAGCTGATGCCTCTAGGCTGGGCTAAAGTGAATCCCATGACACACACTTACACAGAGAGCAGCGTTCTTGGGAGTAGAGATTGTGACAAGAACAGGCAGGCACTCTACCACTGGGCCACACTGCCAGCCCCTTTCTTTGTTCTGACAGGTCTCACCAAGTTGTCTCGGCAGGTTTCTAACTTGTGATGTCTCCACCCCCAAAGCTGGTGGAATTACAAGCGTGATTCACCATGCCTAACTGGACGGCAAATTGTTAGAATATTAACTCTTTTGAATGATACTGTGTGGTGGGTATATAGTATTATATGTTTGTCCAAACCGACGGGATGTTCAGCACCAAAAATAAATGAATAAATGAATGGATAAGCCCAGGAATGGACTTTAATGTTTGGGTGATTTTGATGTGTTATTTTAGGCATGTCACTTACAGCAAACATGCCAGTTGGTGGGGGGTGTTGTTAATGAGGAGGTTCAGTTTATGCAGGACCAGAAATCAGTGGGAGAACTGTACCTCTTACCTCCTTTTCAATGTTCTTATAATCTAAAAATTCTATAAAAATATAAGCCTGAATGCATGCACATATTTCTGCAAGGCAGTCTAAAGTATTTAAGTACATTATTCATTTATTTTTTGATATTCATTCTTCTGGAAGTTTTAAGCATTGTGGGCCCTTCTTTCCTTTCCTCCCTTCTTCCTTCCTTCCTTCCTTCCTTCCTTCCTTCCTTCCTTCCTTCCTTCCTTCTTATCTTTCTTTCTTTCTTTCTTTTTGTTCCTTTCCTCTCAGAAGTAAGAACAAACCATTTTCTTTGACCTAGACATTTGACTTTTCCAACTTTGCGGGAAGGCTAGAAGTGTGGTAACCTGGTAGCCATTTTTGAGAAACTTTCAAGAAAAGCAATACTCTTGTCCCTGTTCTCCAGAATCTACCTTGCCCAGTCCTCGAATATGTGCGCTGAATCAATATCAAAATCTAGAACTTTCCATGACCCATTCTAAAAATGGCAGTTATCAAAGAAAGTGAGTTCGAGTGCCAATAATAGGCCTACGCTGGCTGGTGTTAGAGCAACCTGACACAAACTAAAGTCATCTGGGAGGAGGGAACCCCAGTTAAGAAAATGTTTCCATAAAGCCGGGCTGCTTGCACGCCTATAGGCCATTTTCTTAATTAGTGATTGATTGGGGAAGACCTAGCACACTGTGGGTGGGGCCGTCCTTGGTCAAATGATCCTGGGTTTATAAGGAAGTAGGCTGAGCAAGCCATGAGGAACAAGCCAGTAAACAGGACCTTTCCATGGCCTCTGCAACATCTCCTGTCTCCAGGTTCTTGTCTTGCTTGAGTTCCTTTTCTGATGATGAACTTTGATGATGAACTGTGGTATGGAAGGAGAAGCCAAGTAAACCCTTTCCTCCCCAACTTCCTTTAGGTTGTGGTGTTTTTATCACAGCATTAGGAACCCTAACTAAGACAAGGCCATATTAATCAGAGAGCCTCAATTGATCAGGGATCCTAAGCAATGATGCTCTTGGGTAGACTCTCAAAACACATGGACCACTACTCACAAGTCCTTTCCTTCTCGCTCTAGGGGTTGTTGTGCACATGACACATGACTGTAGACAGCTGAGGGGCTCATTTTCTTTGGTGTACTGTGACTCTATTTCCTAGAATGACCCTGCTGACTCTAGTCAGTTGTTGTGGCCTCTGATGAATTTTCCGTGTGTTCATGTGGTCACCTAGATCCCTTGCTAGCCTTACATAGGTCTTTTTTCCCCAGTTGATTATTACATTAATCCCAAACAAATGTGTTTAAAAGCAAAGCCAGGAATATACCTGGGATATCTATGGCTGTAACTCCAAATGGAGCTAGTGTTCATTATTGTCATTATTGTTCCTGTCTCCCCTCAGAAGCACTGTTCGCCATGAAGCAATGACTGTCGTGAATGACAGCTGGCAACTTAAGTATTCTCAGAGATTAAAAACTGTCTGCTGAAAACCATTCACCTCAGAAACATTCTATCATGGGTTCTCACCAGCAGGGTGTGTGTCAAGCACCCCTCCCTCGGTGATAGTTTATTTTTTTTTTTCTTTTTAAAGTCTATTTTGACCGGGCCAAAAGTGTCATTCTCACAGTCACAGTGAGTGAGTTTCGATCTACCTAACTTACAGTGAATGAATTCTTCTCAGGGAAAAGGATCTGAGAGAAGCCAAGTGTCCCCACCACTACACACCTCGCTGGCCATCTTCTCTGATGCTTGGAATCGGTGGGAGAAGGTCCAACCTAAAATAGAGCCCTCCTCCTATGCAGCGGTCACACTATACCAGGAGCCATGAATGTGGAAGAGGAAGTGGTGTGAGGTGGGTACTGCAGCGCTTCCTCCTCTAGTTTATCCCTCAAGCCCTCCAACAGGCAGAGCCGCAGGCCTCTGGAGAATCTGGGGACAGTGAGCGCCTCATGCTGAAGCTCAAGGGGAGCACTCTGTCTGCTGCGTGGGTTCTGGATGTCTGAACATTGAAGCTGCTTCTTTCATCATGAATCCCTTCTCCCATTGCAAGCATCTAGGGATGTCCTGGCGATTAGGAAACCCAGCTGGGAACCAGTGTCTCACGGAGTCCATTCATTACTCATCCACGAAGCTTCATAGAGTTCTTTCTCTTTTAGTTGGCAGCTAGATTAGGTCTCCACCCTCTTCTCCCATGCTACCCACTCAGCTGGCCTTTCTAAGCTAGACCAAAACAATACTCAGTCCTACTCAGCTCACAGAATCACCTCTTGCTTGCCTTCTTATTCATACACTGATTTATAGCTGAAATTATTTGTGTATATTGGCTTACTTCTTTATTAGCTATGTTTCTCACCACAGGATAAGTAAGAGGCTGGCAGGCACCTTTTTCCTTTTGTTCTCAGCTTCATCCTAGAATACTGCCTGGCTCATGCTAGGTACCCAGGAACTATTTATTTGGAATGTCAAGAGACAGATGAAGGGACAAACAAAATTATAGTAGGTATAGATCTAAGGGCATAAATTTGGGACCCCTATTACACACATACTTAAACATGTGTTCTGTTAAAAATCATGACTGTCAATCATTTTAGTGCATGAGTAAACATGTTTGCAAAGACCTCATACCACACCCTGCATTTTGTTTCCATGTTATGGGTCTTGTATCTCTTCCTTTCCTTCTACTTCACGTCTTGGTTTATAATTTCTCTCCCTAGAATGGTGGCCACACTGACAAGAATACCTGAGAAATAAAATAGCATCTTTGAAAGCGATTTCACCAAGTAAAGCCAAATAGAAAGCACTAATTAAGGTGTCTAGAACCCTGCCATTAGCTCTGAATAAGTTCATCAACAAGTCTTAAGACAAAGCCAGAGCTGAAACAGTCTCTCTTCCTCTCCCTCTCTTCTATTCTTCCCGTTTCTTTGTACAGAAAACACAAATCACCAGGAATTGGATTTGCTGTATTGAAGAAGGTTTATTTTTAGATTTGAACCCTCGACTGAAACGCAGTCCAAGGTCATGACATCCACAAACAAGGGCAAATAAAATCAAAAATGCTGGTTTCCCCCATTACATCCCTCGTTAGCTGTATCTGGCTCCTCTGTCTTCGAGGTGTCTGGAGGCTGTGGGCAGGACAGACCCCCGCAGAACCAGTAGCCTGCCTGCTCACGAGGCTCTGCTACCCCTCAAGTGCAGTGGGAATTCCTTTCTGCCTGACTGAAATGTCTAGTCTATAAAACCGGTTAGTAAAACATACTGTAATTTGGGATTTGGTAATACAGGCTTCATTTTGACAGAACCCAGGCTGACCTACAGCATTATGTCATGAACAGATGTGAATTCTAGAGGCCTGGAATGATTAAAAACTTGCTCAGAAAGAGGGAAACTTAGTCCTCAGATGTCTTCAGGCTTCCACAGTCAAGGCATTGAAACTTGTTTCACCCAGTTTAGTCCCAGCAACGTGTGCCCCCAAATGCCTGTGATGGAGCCTCATCTCTCCTGATATGTGGCCGGTCCAGTGACTGCACAGAAGGAAAACATTTAAAGAGCTTTATGTGTAATTAAGACGCCCTGGAATGCATGACATTTAAATAAACGAGAATTCCAATAGGTTAAAAACCATGACAAGTCAATCAAGGTACTCAATCCTCAACTCTTACACAAAGAGAAGAAAAAAAAAAAAACAGCATTGTAACTATAGTTTTATTGAGACAGAATCAGTGCATTAGGTGTGGAGTTATGTTGAAAACTGACAGGGAAATCACCGTGTGAAAGCACGTTTCAAACTCTCGAGAACTAGGAAAATATTGCCTATATAAGCATTAATGGCCACAAGACGGGAAAAGCAGTACTAGTGACTATGTTTGTCGGCAGAGTATTTTGCAAGGGCTGTGTAATGCTTTGCATTTTTGATAATTCTTCAAATTGCTATCATAACTGAGTCCACTTTAGGTCTACATTGATCAGTTACTTTAAAAGCCAATTTATATTTGATGTAAGAGCCTAGGAAGGATAGAATAGTTAAAATATATATACATACATATATAAACATGTATATTTGTATGGAAAGATAAATGCAAATATATATATATTTCATGGTATAATTTTAGGTAGAGGAGTTTAAATACATATACACAAGCATAAAAATATATTCATATTTATGTTCGCGTATATAAATACAAATGTAAATGTATATTTCATGATTTAATTTTAGGTGCATGCTACATATAGCTTATAGGGCAACTTTAGCAAACTCAAAGTTAAAATGTGTTTAGGTAGAGTTCTCTCAAAATAAATTATACTATCTACCTGATAAGTAAAACCCATGCCAGGTAGACAAGGAACCAAACTGATGCTAGGCACTTGTTTATTTGTAAGGTGAAGTGCCTATCTAAACAGAAAGGGTCCTTACTTAAGTGACATCACTAAGGTGACCTCTACCATCAAATTGGAAAATCATGATAGCGACCAAATAAAAAGTTAATTTATCCTTGTTAGAAAGTTCTAGTTAGTGCTAATTAAGGGAATTCTTTGAACTAGGGACATAACTAAGCTATGTTTTCCAGCCGGCAATCAGTCATTGAACACTCTAGGGTGTTGTCTGCGATACCGAGAATGAGACAAACACTAACTGTGCCCTCTCGGAACTTGAATGCCAGGAAAGGGAAGAAAAGATGAAATAGCAGTTTTCTAAGGTTTACTTGCTGTCAGCTCATCAATGGCAGTGAGACAGTCAAACTAGAAAGCCGTCCCAGGGAAATGGATTCTTCATAATGAAACAAAAGACTTAAGGATACTGGTGTTTCAAGACCAAGACAATGGCTTTCAGTATGCCTCTGAGTGTTTCCAGCCAATTTCCCAGTTTCCTTTGTAACGTTTATTGGAACTCATTCCCTATGGTGGGATGCCACGTTCATTTTTAATGCAATGGGGGAGGGACTTGGTTCTGCCCCAACTTAATGTGCCAGACTTTGTTGACTTCCCATGGGATCCCTTACTCACTAGGAGGAGTGATGGAGGGTGGGCTGGAAGGCAGGTGAAGGATGGAGAGAACTGTGGATGGAATGTAAAATGAAATTGAAAAATTAATTAAGAGTAAAACACAAGATTTATGAACTCATCAAACTCCAACTGACCAGTAGACTTTAAGAAAGGGAAGCAGGGAATCACCTACCAATATTTTCTCCCTGTGGTGTGGACATTTATGTCTGTGCTTTGTTCTCTATTGTTCCACGGCCATACCTCCAGACAGAGTCACACTGGTCACTGCTAGCCAGGTCACTTCTTGCTGCTGCCACCCCCGCAATGCATTGATAGAAAATGCCTCCGTGATGCTTGCATGTACCAGGAAGTGTTCTGGACCTGTGTCTCAGATAACACAGTATCAAATCCTGGCATAATAAAGAACATTCTAAATCCATCTGGGTATGCTGTGGCTCCAACTCAGAGTACAAAACCAAGTCTTAATCAGGCCCTTCCTGTTGCTGCAAGTTTGACAGTGTAATAACTATACAGTTCTGCCTCCTAAGGTTCAGGACATTAAATAGTTTAAGAACAATATCCTTCTACTGGATCCTATATTATGCTACCAGGTAAATCCACACATTTAATTGGGTTCCCTGTGACTATATTGTGTGCATTTCAGAACTTTGAAAAGTTTTGAAAGAGAGTTTGAGAGCAGACAAAGAAGCCCCCTCTGCTATGTGCTGCCTCAAGATTATTGATGAAGAATATATCCCAATCGCTTATATTTAGCCAGATCTTACTTTTCACAGTGGAAAATCTGGAATAAGTGCAGCGGTAGAGAATCTGACCTAGCAGATCATACCTCCTAGCTGCAGCAATTATCAATACAGCGTATTTACCCATGATTTTGTTTGTTTTCTGTCTACACTGTAAATTTGAGTATCCACTGATGTTTCCAGGTGGCTCAAGACAAGAGAGAACAAATGGTGTGTCTGTCTCTGTAGCAAAAGTAAGGGGAAGGAGAGGAAGAAAGGCTCACTCTAAACTAGATGAAGCACACAAGAAAGACGCTATCCCAAGACAAAGAAAAGCGCCCTCATTTCCTTTGGAAATGGCTTGCTTAATCTCTAGCCTGTAAAATACAACAAAGGCTGACGGACCAGATCTGGTGCTAGCCCAGGAGTGTTGGCAGATTCCATTTTCTCCTTATTAATGCTTCCTCTTCAGACCTCACTTCCTCTGAGAGCACTTTTGCTACAGGAATGAAAAGCTACAAGAAGACAGCATAAGTTGGCATACCAGGGCACAGTCCAGGGATGACCTAAAAGTCACCTTCATGCTAGAAGACAAGCCACAGTGGAGTTTTGAGGCCAGGAAGCTGGGTCAGAGGTTCCCCAGGGCCACAGAACATCTCAGCAGAATCACAGACTTGAAAGATAACCAAATTGTTGCCATTTTAAAACCGCTAAGTAGATTTCCTGGAAATCCTTGGGCCACTGGAGGCAGGAAGGCAGGTAGCCTAACTGTGGATCTTCACCCCTCCCTCCTCGCCTCCAAATCAGTCCTCCAGTTTCACCCCAAACTTTGTAGCAGATCACTTGCCGTCCCCTCGCCCTGCTCTCTGCCTCCATCTCCAGCGAATCAGGCAGATCTGCTTCAAATGTCTTCCTCCCTCTTCCTGTCATCCCAGCCCCCAACTCCAGCAGGCCTTCTCTGGGAACCCACAGGCCAAGCTCAAGGCAGAAACAAGAAGGCCATCCAAGTAGGAAGGCTTCAGATCTTTCCTCGCCCTTCTCTCCTCCCAATCCAGCTCTTTAGTCTCATGCCCAGATCATTTATTATGACCTCCCCTTGCCTTTTGCCCCCATTCCCAAGGAACTAGGCAGATCCTGGTGGGACACCCTGCTTTCCTCTCTCCTGTGAACCCACTCAGTGCCCCTCTCCTAGCTTATCCCCATTCTTATCAGCTGCCAATACACAGAAACACATTTTACCAAGAACACCCAGTAGCCACACCTATCAAGATCCCAGAAGAATTCCTTGCCAGGCAACACATAGCCACCACATCCTACTAAGCGGGCAACAGAAACCAAGGAACAAAACACCCATTCAACAAAGACCAGATATCAGAACCTATAATTACAATTATCCCAAACCCAGATGCCTAGATGCCAGCACAGAAACACAACAGCCAAGACCATATGTCTCCCCAAGAGTCCAGCAATTCTACCACAGCAGATCCTGAGAGTTGTACCATAGCCAAAGCACAAAATAAAGACCTTAAAATAACCTTTATTTTATATAATAGAGGTCCTTAAATAGGAAATGAGTGAATCCCATAAAGAAATCCATGAAAACACAATAGTGGTAGGAAATGAATAAAACAGTTCGAGACCTGAAAACAGAGATACAATCAATAATAATAATTATTATATTAACAACAACAATAATATTAAATTGAAGGAAATCTGGAAGCAAAAAGTTTCAGAACCTGAAAAGAAAATTCTCAAAAGAAAAAAATCAAATGGCTGAGATACACTTAGAAAAGTCCAATATCCTTGTCATCAGGGAAATGCTAATCAAAGCTACTTTGAGATTTCCTCTTATACCCATTAGAATGTCTAAAATCAATAAAACAAGTGACAGGACATGCTGGAGGGGATGTGGAGCTTAAACGTGTTTAAGGATGTTTCCCTTAAACATGCTGGTGGGAATCCAAATTTGTACAGCCACTATGGAAGTCAGTATGGCTATTCCTCCGGAAGCCGAGTATAGATCTCCCTCAAGATTCAGTTTTACTACTCTTGGGCATATGTCCAAATGATGCTTTATTCCATCAAAGAAACCCTTGCTCAACTATGTTTACTGCTGCTCTGTTCATAATATCTAGAAACTGGAAACAACCCAATCTTCAATAACGGATGAATGGATAAAGAAATGTTGTACATTGGCACAATGGAATATTACTCAGTCATTTGAAATATGAGATTCTTGCTGAGCAGTGGTAAAGAACGCCTTTAATCTCAACACTCAGGAAACAGAGGTAGGTGGATCTCTGAGTTTTGAGCCAGCTTGGTCTACAGAGTGAGTTCCAGGACAGCTAGGTCTTCACAGAGAAACCCTGTCATGTAAAGTGAAACAATGAGATCCTGAAATATACACTTCGGTGGATCCAGTTAGAAGAACTCATCCTCAGTGTAGTAACACAGACCAAGACAGATATAGTATACATGCAATTATACGTGGATATTAGGTGCTAAGACAATGATAATCAAGCTACAACCCACAGAAACACAGAAGTTAGGTATAATGAAAGGGAGTAGGGGGGGCAGAATGATCTCCCTAGGAAGTGAACTAGAATAGATGGACATGGGGGCTGGAACAGTAAGATCAAGTCATGAGGAGGGAATGAAGGAAAAATATAGAGAGGCACATAGAATTAAGGGACACTTTAGAAGCGGTATGGAAACCCAATACAGTAGAAGCTTCCTAAGTATATTACATATATGAAGGCAATCTCCAAGAATAAATAATGGGGAAAACAGATATTTGAAGGCAATCTACCTGAAATTGCCAAATAATGGGAGACACAGAGCTCCAAATTGCCATTTCTTATAACCAAATGAAGCCTTCAGTACCAGGCATGGGCTACATCTATTGCATTGATGGCCAAAGGGGTACAATGTGAATGCCCAAACAACCCAGACTGTTACCAAGAGTATAAGTTTCTTTCCACAAATTGAGAGCAAAACCATATTGCTGAAGAGAACAGATACACAACTCATTGACCCTGAGAAATAGACCTGGTCCCTATATAGAGCCTTCATCCCTATGTGCTAGTCTTTGGTACAGGAAGGCATTCTGCATGATATCAAAGAAGACATGTAAACACCAACCCAGTTATAAACTGTTGGTCTACAATGGTGTTCAGAGGTTTCACAAAGCTTGTGGGAGTAACCAATCAATATCTGATTTGACTTAAAATCTACTCCATGAGATAGAACCCATAACTGATATGGCTTGAGTGACCAAGCAAAACCAATTACTACTGTTCTACTGAAAGAACACAGCAATACAATGACTCTTAGTGACATTTTCCTGTACTCATAGATCAGTGCCTTGCTCTGCCATTATCAGAGAAGCTTCATCCTGTAGCAGATGGGGGACAAATGCAGAGACCCACAGCCAGATGTTATGCAGAGAGCAAGAGACCATGGAACATGGTCATAAATAGGATTTCTCCAACACCGCCCCTTGTGGGGGCTCAGGGAACTGTGGAAGAGGAGATTGGAACAGTATAAGAGCCAGAAGGAATGGAAGACACCAAGAAGGCAAGGCTCTCTCAATCAACAGGACTGGTACAATATGACATCATGGAGATGAGGTCAGCCTGCACAGGGCAAGCATGAGTTTAAATCAGATGGGGTCCCAGAGCTGAAGGAGAAGTGAATACATCCTCCCATTCCCAACACCGAAGCTATCCTTAACTGATAACCACTTGTAAATGAAAATTTAGTTTTCCCCAAGAGAGTCTCACTGGGGAAACAAACTATTCTGAAGGGTAGGCTGCATGCCCCACAATAGAAGACCAAGAGAAAATGAACTCAATGTCATCTTTGAAAGTTTCTTATGTTACAATGTTCTGTTAGAGCCTGTTTTTGTCTCTAAGTTTATCTTATTTTTATATTTTAGTATTTTAATTTTTCCCCTCATTTTACCATGCAGGTCCTTTAGTTTGTATTGTGGCTTACCACTTTGTGTTTTTATGGGATTACTGAGTGTGCAGACAAGTGGGTTGTGGTATTACTGTCTGTTTGTTGTGCCTATTTTAAAGGCTCTTTCCTTCTATTTATTTTCTTTGTCTTATTCTGATGTGTTAGTTTTTGTTTTCATATTATTATATATTATGATATTTGTTTTATAGCTTATTATTTTCTCTTAAGTGTCTGTTTGCTTCCTAATGAGAGACAGAAAGGGGGTGGATTTGGATGGGAGAGGAAGAAAGGAAGAATTTTGGGGAATAGAGGGAAGAAAAACTGTAATCAGTATAAATTATAGGAGAAAAAGGTGTTTTTAATAAAAAGAAAAGAAAAAAGTGTGAATAGCAAGGTGAGTAGCAATGAGTAATTAGTCCAGAGTTGGTAGCAGAAGCATTGCACTCCCACAGAGCTGGGGAACTGACTTCCAAGACCTTCAAGGCCTATGGGTGAGCACAAGAAACACTGTGAGAAAACCATGCTTTTTTTTTTTAATACAGTAGCTAATAAAATAATTAGTCAAACATTGCCTATAGTAATATGGAAGAAAGAAGAGAAGCTCACACACTCGTAGACCTGATTGAGCCTATTTCTACAAAAGTTGAGACAGCCTCATTTGGCTAGTCACACCAGTTACAAAGGCAGGACAGGCCCAAGGCCTGAGGATGAGCTTCACTGCCTGTGGGGAAAGAGGCAGCAGGTGTGGCCGGCAGGGAGGGCTGATGTTTGAAGGGTATTTTTAACTCCTGCTTTGTGTGAAAGCTCAGAAATAACCCCGAATTCTGACGAGAGACACCAGGACAGAAGAGGTAGGTACAGAAAATCCCGGCACCCTGGAAATGTAATGCAGCTTATCTATGCTCTAATGAGGAAGGCTCAACCGTTCACCTCTTCTTCACTTCTGACAGTAATCAAGTAGACTAGCCAAGAAGCTCCCAGGCATAAACTGGAAGGTTACCTTGCTAAGAATGAATAAAGCAGCTTCCTATTTAAAAATTGTTACATATTTTTTTATTTTATTCGTTGTGTCTTTGTTTGTTTGTTTGTTTGTTTGTTTGTTTGTTTTTCGAGACAGGGTTTCTCTGTGGCTTTAGAGCCTGTCCTGGAACTAGCTCTGTAGACCAGGCTGGTCTCGAACTCACAGAGATCCGCCTGCCTCTGCCTCCCGAGTGCTGGGATTAAAGGCGAGCGCCACCATCGCCCGGCCTCGTTGTGTCTTTTTGTATGACACCTCCCGATTCCAATCATCTCCCTCCTCACCCCAAAATAGAACAAAAATAAAATTTAATAGAAAAACAGGAAAGAAAAAAGGAAGGAGGGGGAAAATCTCATCACGGAAGCTGCAGTGTGCCACAGTGGCTCACACAGTAAACCCCTTTCTCCAAACATTTTATTCTTACATGCAGGTGTTTATTGAAAAGAATCACTGGTCTGGTTTGAGGGCCCTGGACTCTGCTATACCTCACTGGGACTCTTCCTGGACTTTGCATTGCTGCCCTGTGTTGTGGGGATTCTGAGCTGTGTGTCCACAGGATACCTTCCCCACCACCCCATATTCTAGGAGATGGGGTGGGTGTTGGGGTGGGTTGGGTGTTGGGGTGGGATAATACGTAACCCTGGTTCTGGGTCTGGGTATTTGCGGGTTTGGTCAGCCCGCCAGCTCTCCTGTCTTCGCTGTCAGGATGGGATCTCCAACTCTGCTCTTGTCTAGTTCATCCTTGCAGAGGTGAGCAAGGTCTCTTCTGTGGCTTTCATGTCCTCCAGGGTCGGCTCTCCCACACTTACTTTCAGGGCCAGCCCTACCGCGTTGCCCAGGTGAAGTGGAGGGGTCACCCTCCCGAGTGCTGCAGCTGGTAAGCGGCAGCAGCTTCCACTTTGTCACAGCTGTGGGGGACTTAGGCAGACAGTCCGGCATCCCGTCGTTAGAACCAAAATCCATATCCAAGCAAATTATTTGGCTTTGACGCAGAGCAAAAGACTATCATTGTCAAGACACGGTCTGTTTCTTTTTTTTTTTTTTTTTTTTTTTAATCACGGGAGGAAATGTGAAGGTAGGTCAATGTCTTCAGAAATTATTTATCCCTGAAAATCTCCAGTGCATTTGCACTGAAGGAAACTGGGAATTAGGAGACATTAATCGGGAAGTAAAAGCAACGGCTGTCTTCCTTGATTCCAGTGTAGCATGACGCCATGTTTATGGCAAAATCACACATGCCTGACTAGTTAGGTCGCTTTGGACTTAGCAGACACAGATAGCGAGCAGCTGTGTTCTGTTACATCTCGGGTGAGTCTTGAAGGAGGCTAGCAACACCTGTGCATCCAGCCTTTATTAGCTCATGGTCATTTGAAAGTAAGGAGGGACTGGGGACCCTTGAGATGTAGTTGATGCTTGCGTTTAGAGGGCTGGCCCTCCTTTCCCCCAACCCTTCCTTGCTTTCCCAATAGCTCACTAGTGGAGCTTCAACCATCTATTGCTGCAGGTCAGATTCAGCCAGGTCACGGAAGGTAGAAAAAAGGGGTGACGGTGAGTTGAGAGAAAGAGAATAAGGGGGCACGCTCTGGTCGAACAGAGAGGCGTGTGCGCCTGCATTCATTTCATGAAGAGAAGGATGCCCAAAGCTGACCTGACTTCTCCAAGATCCATTTAACTCATGGGTGGTGAATGGTCTTAACACATCCTCCAGGACTTTCCCATTTGCTCCTTCGATTTTGACAAATCACAGAGGCACTGCAGAGTGGGTGCTTTTAGCAGCCGGAGCGATCAGCACTGCAAGCTCAGGAAGAAGACATCCCTGCCAAAGCGGAGAGGCAAATCACACTGTTATTCCTCCAGTTTTCCGAGCCTCCATGCCCAGCGTTATGTGAAAATAACCACTTACCAATCTGAAAGCTTGGGCAAGACTCCCTTAGCTCAGCATGTACTGATGGGGTCACAATCCTGTCTCAGTGGTATCCAGGTTCGGGACTGAGAGGGGTAGCCGTGGTCAGGTGTGGAGCTACCTGCCTACCTCCTCTTGTCTGGATGTTTTCTTTCTGTGTATATGTACTAAGATACTGAAAGCTCACAAAACCTAGAGTCCAGTCTCGGTTCTCCCTTTATCTTCAGCAGCAAAGTCGTGCTCTTTGATTCGCTACGCCGTCATCTCATTTCCTGTAACCAAATAGTATCTATAATTATAGTCTACTCTCTGGTATTTTTTGCATTTTTTGGTGTTAGAACACAGGGTCTGAGTTCTGCCTGAGCCCCAAGTTCTCCTTAACCATGGCCCCAAAGGCTTGTGTAGAAAACGGTAGTGACTTCTCTTTTCTGCAATATGCCCTTTTGTTTGGATAAACACAAAAATAATTAGTTCAGATGAACACAGGAGCACAGTCTTTGGAGAAAAATTAACTTGAGTGTCTTACGCAGGAGCCAGCTGGTATTTCTACAATATGTGTTCTATTCTGAGCCAAAATACTAACAATAGCACACAGCACAGTTGGGAGTAAAAGGACAAGGGCCACCGAGTGAGAATTTTCTGCCAATATGTCACCACCATGCAAGCATCTGTTAGTAGGGAGCAGGTGTGATCCGTAGCCAGCATCATTTGGCTTCAAGGTTCTCGCTTGTTTCTTTGAGTTCGGTGCGGCTACTGATGACTTTGAGTTGGGCTAGGGAGGCAGATGAAAGGATTTTGCAGTTTTATTTATAGACAGCCATCAGCTCCCAACGGTGAGGAAATTCATTCACTGATGACCATTCCAAGGGGCAAGATTGTCAGAATAGGAGACTCAACAGTGACATAGCAAAACGGCCACAGAATACCAGAGAACTCTGAGGCTGGCGGGAAGAAAAATAAAAACACCTCATACTGACACAGCTTTTCGTGGGAGAACTCAGCTAAGGCAGATGTCCAGTTTGGGTAGGAAGGGAACTCATTTGCTCAAGTCTCCACATGGACGAGCAAGTATCACTTTTCTTCCTTCAACAGCTTGTCTCCCTCCATGACTGTCATTGTTTTCTCTTTGTCACCTTTCTGGGCTTCTAAGCTTAGAACATGACAGTTTTCCTCTTAGGCAACATATTTGTGTCTACATTTCTGAAATACCATCTAATTTTTTTCCCTGTGTGTAGGAGATAAATGTATAAATTTGTGTGTGTGTACACATGTCTATAAGGAGGTAAGAAGACAACCTCAAGTATTATTACTACCCAAGCACCTTCTACTCGTTTTGTTTGAGATGGAGACTCCAATCTGCCTGGACACTATCAGTTAGCCTAGGCTACCTGGCCAATTAGCTCTGGGGATCCAACTGCCTCTGCCTCCCATTTTTCCCTTCCTGGAATCATACATGCATTCCTCCATCCCCTGCTTTTTAAGTGAGATCTGGGGAATGAACCCGGATCCTGTCCCTGTTGAGCCAGGCCTCTTGTTAACTGAGCCATCTCTCCAACCCTTTGAACTGGTTCCCCGATTCATCCCTTTGCTCCTATCGATCCCCTTCAGCCGCCCATCTCTGGATCAGCATGACTAAGGAAACCAGCAGCTGGAAGTGTTTTATCTTCCATAGGGCCTGGAGCCCATTGTTTATCTCTCTCTTATGGTATTTATCAAATAGTGCCTTTTCTTGAGGTGCTTTGTAATTTCGTGTGGCTTCCGTACCCTCCTGGATTGTAAATAGATGTCAGACGGTGTTTTCTGGATGATCGATGTTTTCCCATAGCATTTTATCCTGTACCTAGGGTAACAAAGCCTCAATCTAGTTCATAAATTTAATAGCTGAGAAGCTATTTGTCTGGGTCCAAGCAGCCTGTGGGGGTATGGTGAGAACAGCAAGAAGATTAAGAGGACAAATTCAAGCAGTGACAATAAAAAAATAACAGGGCAGCAATAACAAAGTTTGCTGAGTGCTTACATGTTTCAAACCATCTAGGAATTGCCTTATATATATTTTCTATTAATCTAAGAAGAAACAGGAGCAGATTTTATGTTTTGTTGTTTCGTGGTCTCTCATGTCACTTTCCATGTTAGAAAATTGAAGAACAAAGAAGCCATGAGCCCTGTTTAGAGCCATTCCAGCATGAGGCACGGGTGCCAGGTTCCAGGGAGCCTGACCCAGAGCCTGTCCCAAAGCAGATCATTTTGTCCCATTGTTTCTCTGACTTTCTCATCTATATCACAGAGGACACACTGTTTCTAGGTCATCCCATGCTTTTTCTTTCTCTTGCTATTCAAAGCCTCCCAGACTCCCTGAACCTTGGGGCTAAGTGCCCCGGGGCTCTCCTGAACATCTACAGTAAAGGCTCCATGCCCGGGCAGGACCAGCTCCCTCTTCAGCTGTGCCTGTTCCTCTAGTGCACTTCTGGATTGTGGGCCTTGCTCGTAGCCCATGCACTGACCGAGAGAGGAGGAATACTTTTCCGGCTTCAGAAGGACTAACAGGGCTTCTCCCTGAAGTATTGCTGTTTTAGGGAGAGCAGGTGCCACTGGCCACCAGCTCCCAACATACAACCCACCAAGTGTAAATTCTGAGGATGACAAATGAGAAAATGACCAGAGTAAGAGAAGGGAAGAACGGATGACTGAGGACTGGTGGTCAGGAAGTGGCTTTTTTTATACATACAGACACACAGACAGACAGACAGACAGACAGACACACACACACACACACACACACAAACACACACACACATGCGCGCTCACAGAGAGGAGGGAAGGGGAAAGAAAGAGAAAGAGAGAACAGAATGGAGACGGGGACATAGAGAGACTCATATGTTGATGAGAACAGAGAAGAGAGGCAGGGACATACAGAGACTCATGTTGACGAGAACAGAGACAGGGACATACAGAGATTCATATGTTGACGAGAACAGAGACAGGGACATACAGAGATTCATATGTTGATGAGAACAGAGACAGGGACATACAGAGATTCATATGTTGACGAGAACAGAGACAGGGACATACAGAGATTCATATGTTGACACACAAGGAACAGACATCCTCAATTCCACCTAGGTGGGAGTGTTATTTTAAGATCATTAAGGAAGAGGGAAAACTTCAGTGTTTCAATTTGAAGTTTCGCTAAACCAGCCGAGGGAGCAATTGAAGCCAGGATGCTGTTTCTGCTTCCCTGAGGACATGTGCCTGGCTGCCACCCCTATCTGGGCTCCAGATCAAGGCTCCCTTCTCTAGTTTGGGGGGCTTTTCTGTTTGACGTACTTATAGCATCAGTATTAACTTTAAGTCCTTCCAAAGAGACATCTCAGGATATATTTTACAGCAAATTATTCAAGTATTTACTATCATTCAAGTAATAACTGTTTGCGACATGAGGAGTGCGAGGCTGAAGAGAGAAATGACAGTGTGATTTATTATCATGTGGTTCTTCCGAGCATGGCGGGGCACGGTGCCTTTGAGCTTTTAACTATTCTTAGAAAAGATAATTTAAAAGTTTTCATTTTATAAGATTGTAGCAGACACAATTGTCTATTTCCTTCCATTTTATTATTTTGAACACAGTAGAAAACAAAAATTTATGATTTATCATTTATCATCATTCCTTTGCGTTTCAGCCTCTAAAACAATCGAGTAGCTGCCCTAGTTCAGAGAAACTCAGCAAACACAGGACTCTGCTGACAGGATCCAGGGAATCCAAACATGCTTTCTTATTTACCTGAATGCATCTCCATCCCCCGTATCGACTGTCTACGAGACCCTGTAATGAAACACGGGCATCAGCCACCGTGACAGTGTCCTTGCTGTTCACTCCTGGGCACATTAAGTCCATTAACCGACGGAGCTCAGTGGAATCAGTCTCAGGTCAATGGCTTTTAAAATACGGATTCAATACCTCAGAAGGATTTTTAAACAGGATTCGTGTGTGTGGAGGGATGAGAGTGGGGGTCACAAAGCTGAACATAAGAGTCAGGTGCTGGAAAATAAGGGAGGCAATTCTTGTTTAAAGATAGAACTCTTTCGACTTCCTTAATACACCAAGCATCAGACAGTCTCTTCCCCTTTCTTCTCTATTTGCCTCTGTGTCTATCCAGGTCCTTTTCCTTGTTTTCATGTCGTATGAGTTTATGACTAAGAATTAGGCATAACCCTAGGTTGGATGAATCATACTACAAAGGACTGTGACTCTGTGGACCTCTGGGACTTTAGAGATAGGTCAGAAAACGACTTGATGACACAAGAAAGTGAACAACCCACAGGCTTTTGATTAGAGAGTCAAGAAGTCTAAGGTGGGGAATAAAGTAAGTTAGTGTGTTGGGAAGCAGGGAGTGGGGTCATGCTGGCAGAATAGAGACTGAGAATGTCCGTGAGGTTAGAGAAGCTGTAAGGAGAAGGAAGGGAAGGAAGGAATAGAAAGCACGGATAATGGGATAAATACAGTCAGCTAATTTCGAATTTTCAAGTGTGCGGTTCATATATCTGCTCAGTCAGTTAACAGTTAAAATATTGACCTGCGCTGTGCTGTTCTGGGCATCGCAAATAAAGTTGTTGAAAACATAGGTCACAAACCTCTGCCTTCATGACACTTACATTCCAGTGGGGAAAATGGGAAGAAAACGCTCACATGCGAAGCCTTAGTGCTGCGCAGTGAGGGAGGAATGGCCCCACAGGCTCAGGAGCTCAGCACTTGGTTTCCACTGTTCGAGAACCATTTAGAAGAAGAACCTTGCTGGAGGAAGTAGGTCACCGGGGGGGGGGGACCTCAGTGTTTCATAGCCTGATTCCACTTCCTAGTCATCCTTTGCTTCGGCTGTGAAGGTGATGTGGCCACCACTTTGTACTGTAGTCAGGCCTTCCCCACCATTGCAGAAGATGTCCTTTCAACTTGTAAGCCGTGGAAATCTCTTCCTTCTTTCTGACTGGGCATTTTGCCACAGAGAAGAGATGTGATGCAGATTGTACTAGGTGTTACAAAGAAAAAGAAAAGAAAAGAATGAGAGAAGCAATATTCCAGAGCTGGTGCTCTGCTCTTAGGAGAAACCGGAGGGGGAATCTCCGATTCCATCCTCTAAACGTTCTCACTCTCCTAGGTGCTGACGACCAGCAGGGCATCACTGAAAGGGGAATTTCCTGCAGGCAGGGATGAGCTGGCTTCAGCACACTGCTGGAGGACAGAGAAGGCATCTGTGGAGAGGTGAGGAGGGATCGGAAAAGGACTGTCAGAGAAGGAAGGAAATGAGAAATGCAGATGTGTGAGAGCAAGAGTCCAGAGACAGGGAACACCCAGGACAAAGCTTCAGAGGAGGGCCCCTGCTGGGTAGAGGAACAGAGCAGAAGCCAGAGCCAGCCCTGGGGGAGGGGGTGGAGTTCCAGCACTTTTAGAGTAGAGGGACCCTGGGGAAAAGTGTGGCAAGGCCATTGTCGTGAGCAGCTTTGTACCATTAGGAGACTGGGGTTATTTCAGATGGTGTGAAAAGTGACTAAGAGATGTCAACAAGAGAAGGAGTGGCGTATGAGTCACAATGATCACCCAGGTTGAAGGTAGGGAATAGAGTATGGGCCTGAGATAGAAACAGGGAGGCAAATGAAGCATTTGCTGCTTATCCAGGCAAAAGCAAAAGAAGCCATTGAGAAGTCAAACACAGAAGTTGTCCATCTACCTTACACACGTGAAAGCATGCATGTTATACATACACACTCATACACACACCCATTTGCATTCTACACTTGAATCTCCAGACACGCCGGAAGTAGCCAATCCCAGACTAATGTCAAGCTCATACCTTACTGGTCAGAACAAGGTACCAACATGGTAGTGGGCCTATTCTCAAAAAGACTAAGGCTTGATGCTGAATCTGATGGATAGTTTGGAAGAGAATTTATTTTATTGGAACAGACAACACATCCTGATGGACGATCTCTACAGAGCGAGAGAAAGAGAGGAGTCAATGCTCTTCCCAGAGACTGTGTCTGCGTGACCGTGTCCAACTGGGAACTAGGTTAGAAAGTTCTGGGAAGAACATAGTCACATGAAACATTAAAGCATTTGGGTTTGGACACAGTGGGTTTGAGATACCTTATGAGCAGTCCCGAGGTAACAGGGAGGTGGTAAGCTCCTGAAGTTCAAAGTAGAGATCAAAGCTACAGAGCCACTGGTGGGAATGAGCAGGATTGTAGATGGTCCTAGTTCTTAACTTCATGGGGTGAATGCTTAGTCCTTGCTTGGTGACACTGTTTGTGGGAGGAGATAGAAACTCAGGAGGTGGGAACTGGTTAGAAGTGGGGCCATGCCTTTGAAAGTTATATCTGGTTCCAGGACCCTCCCTCCTTCTCTTTCCTGTCTGCCAATCAGTGAACAGCCACTTCCATGTGCCCACTCCATCATGACGTTCTGTCTAAGTTCATAGGACCTAGCAACTATGGACTGAACTCTTGGAAACAGGGAGAGAAATACAGAATGACCCCCTTCTTTAAGTTGTATAGTTGGGTCAAAACTTTGGGGAGTTAATGATATCGGGGCTCCATGGCTTTAGACAAAATATCTATTGAGTAAGCTCAGCACAAGAGACTACAGCCTGAAACCCTACAGATTTAGATGTTTGAACACAAAAAAACAGGCAAACACTGGATATAGACAGAAATACAATTTTTGTTTTCCCTCTTAAAAGATTTGCTTTCATTTTTATATGTATGAATGTCTTGCCTGTATATATGTAAGTATATCGAGTGATTCCTGGTGCCCCTGGAAGCCAGAAGAGGGTACTGTATCCCCTGGAACTGGAGTTACAGGCTTGTGAGTCACTGTATGTGTTCTGGGAACTGAACCCAGGTATTCTTTGGGTGCAGAAAGTGCTCTTAACCTGTGAACCCCTAATTTTTTCCAAGTGCTAAAAAAACAAAGTGTATCAAAGACATCCTGATAAGATTTGTCTGATACTGTTCAGAAAAACTAAACAAAACAGATTCAGGAAAAATTGGCCATTTGATTGTCCCCTGTGAAAGTCCCAAGTGACACTGATAGTCTCACTGGAGGAGGGAAGCTGGAAGGTGTTGGACAAGGGTTCATGCAGGTGGGTCCAGAGAAAATTCATCCCAACGATGCTTGTTTTCTAGTAAACCAAGAAATGAGGCTGGAAGTGGAGATGATTAGAGGGGGGAAATGTCTATAAATAAAAAATATTTCACTGCTGATAGTAATGGTCCTGTAGAGAAGAAAAAGATGTGTTATTCAGCAGGAAAGGGAGGACAACACCATCAACAGAAACTAAGCCTTTTTATAAGAGGACGGAAAGAGGCCCAGGACACGGAGGCCTGCCCCGCTGCATCCTTAACCTCCAGCCAGACGGGAAGGCAAGCAGGTGACAATGTTCCAGATGCAAGCCAAGCGCAGCCTTTGTGAAGAGAGCATTCTCTTCCAGTTGCTTACATTTCTACATTAAAGTGTGAAGACAGGGCGTCAGTCCTGAGTGCAGAGCAGAGAAGTAATAGCTGAGCCTTCAGGAGTGAAGAAAGCTTCAGCTGCTCAGGCCACATGCATGGCTAGGGAGTGATATCACCTAGGAATGTTTGCCAGACTGCTGGACAGGGTGAGAGTTCACTAGAGACACCATCAGGAATACCCAATACGGCTCTCTATTAGGTAACATCCCAGGTGTTTGTGAATGATAGTCAGCAGGCAGGGACAGTTGGAGAAGCATAGAGGAGTAAGACTTGACCAGAATCTAGAGGTTTTCTAGGTAAAGAAGAGGGAGATGTGGAGAGGCCAGGGCAAGGTATGATACGTTTTCAGGGCAGAGGCAAACAAACATCCTCTCACCCCAGAGAAGGAACTGGGGACAGATCAGAGGATGCCAATGAAGTCTAACTTTGAGTTAACCAATATGTTATTGGCGTTACTTACAGAAATATGGTCACTTACAGAAGCATGGTCTACTCAAAGGCATCTGCATCACCAAGAGCTCACCCCAGCATGGGTGGCCGTTCATGAAAGCTGGAAACTCAAAGCTCTCTGCACAAGTTGCCGATAGATCAATAGGTTGGAGGGTTACTTCCTGAGTCTTAACCAGCCTCCTTTAGAACTTCTTAGGTCTTAGGAGTCTCAGGCTTCAGAGAAAGTTCCTATACCAGACTCTACTATGAAAATGAGGGCATGTTTGTAGTAATAGCCTCTGGTAAATCTCTCATCTTGGTGTGGAGAAAAGTGAGGATCCAGAGAGGAGAAGGCTATAACTGAGCAGTAGGTGCCAGTAGCAGCTGCCAGTGAGGGGACAGGGAGGGGTAGATTGCTAGAGTATAGCATACTAGAGTAAGCTAGAAATAGAAGCACTCACAGAGTAGAAGAGACCAACTGAGACTTTCAGAAGTGATGATGTTGTACCCACGGGGGGGGGGGGATACACTAGGAAAATTCTTTGTAAAAAGTCTCATGCTTGGACATCATCCTTGAAAATTAAATTGAGATCCCAGAACAGTGGGCTCAGGCATTGGTGTTTTTGAAAAATGTTCTTTGTGATTCTATCATGTGTCCAGAGGTGCGAACAACTGCTTTCTTTTGGACCAAGAAAAGGTCTAAATATTAGGATTTTTAGCAATATCTTCCAGGCAATTGAATATGGAGCACAGTTTGAACTTCTTCCGCAGGGGTCAACACATGGAATTCTGACCCTGTCACCACGGCTTCTGATTCACTAGGTCTGCAATCCACACGTTTGGTTATGTAACAAGTTCTTTCTGGCGCTGGAGCTGCTCATCCAGGGAGCAGGCTCTGAGAAGCAATTATCGAGGTATTTACTTTGGGAGTAGGTGGACAAGAGGAGCTGTACTTCTCAGATTTAACCTGCACACGCATCTCCCGAGATTTGTTCAAGAGCAGATGTTGACCCAGCAGGAAGGAAGTGGAGTCTGAGATTCTGCATTTATTGTAAAGGCCCACAGTGCTGATGATGTCGGCCTGCACAGAATCCCCCCGAGGAGCTCAGGGTAGAAGCTAAGCAATAGTTGAACTAGGAGGTGAGAGCTTTCATTGACAAGGACATGTGATATCTATTGAGCCCTGCTCAGTGCATCAGTCATGGCGGTGCTTTTATTGGCAAATTAAACATGAAATGGTGGGAATTTGCTAACGAGATTTAACACTTCATTATGGGTCCCTTGTTTGATTACAAAAATCACATGTTCATATGATGGATACAGTTCAGAGTATATGTGCAATTTCCATAAGGCTTCCAGATGCAGAGAGGACCAGAGGACTAGATACTAAACTCTCCCATCTCTGGGATAAGCTGAAGCAGATGCTTTTATGATACATGTAATTCTCTCTCTCTCTCTCTCTCTCTCTCTCTCTCTCTCTCTCTCTCTCTCTCTCTCTCTCTCTCTGTGCGCGCGTGCTTGCATGAAGGTGCATGTATGTCATATTGCAGATGTAGAATTCAGAAGACAACCTCAGGACTGAGACTATAAGTACACACTCTTTCGTCAACTTTTGTGGGTTCTGGGAATCCATCCTCTAGCCCTTTTGTTTATATAGAAAGATATATGTCTTTTAAAGTTATATGTTGGGTTTTAAAATGTTAGGTCAATTTTAGTGATTAATCTACAATGTATGTTGTAAGACTTAAAATGACTCCTTTCATCTTCAAGGAAAATTCATGTTCAGATTCAAAGATGGCCCGTTCTTGCCTTGTGCTTTTGTGTGACTCTTGTATCTACGGTAGGGAGGAGAGCATCATTGTAGTAAGAACAGGCGTTAAGAAGAGTGGACAGACAAAGAAGAGGAAATGGGAAGAGAGCCGGAGTAGAGGAGGAGAGGTAGTGATGGGGGTGATGGACTGAAGGAGGGAGGAAGTGGAAGAGGAGAGAGAGGAGGAAGAGGAGAGAGGAAAAGGGAAGGGAGCAAGGTCACCATTCCCAGCTACCGCGGTGCTGTGAGTGATTCTGGATCGGCTCTCTTTCCAGACTGATGCACAACTCATTCTCTACCACTTGCAGCCACGTTGCTGACATCTAGAATGGTCCCTAACCTCTAGAACCCCAGTTTTTTAATCTGAGTAGAAGAATTCTAGCAACTTAATAGAGTTTCTAAGTGTTAGCGATCGTCTCTTCATCCGGTAATTAGGCCAAGGCCTGATGCGTAAGAAGGGCTTCTTCCAAGTTAGGCCTCATCTTTACTCTGCAAACAAACAAGCAGGCCTGGGTTGGGGCCCCTCTGCTCTCTAGGCCTACCTCAATTTTCTTCCTTGAGCAGTGAGAAAGAGTGCAGGGCAGAGCTGCTCAAACTTCACCAAACAACAGTGTCAACTGGAGTTTCAGCCACGCTGGGATCCAAGCGAGCATCCAGGCACTGCGTATCTAGGGAACGCTTTCTGCCTTCCACCGAAAGCTTGAGTGATGGAGGCTCGGGGAAATGAATGAATGTGGAGAATGTGTAAGGAATTTTGCGGCTGAAGGAAGTTCCCGATGATCAGAGCCATTCCAGTTTGTCCGAGGAGACCTGTGAGGCTCGGAGACTATCAGAAGCGCGAGAGCACACACCATGATTCAGATGCCCCTGTCCATTCACCGTTCCCTGCTACTGCCTCTCGCTTACACCTCACGCAGTGCGTGGAAAGATGTGCTGACTGTTCTAGCTGTTCTAGCATTCAGGCGGATATCCCTAGCCAGAGCACAGAGCACTCTCACACGGGATAAAAATCAAAGCAAAAGCTCATGTGTATTGGAGCTCTGACATATGTCAAGCACAATGAATAAGCCACATTCCCATGATTTGTTTGAGCATCGACTAACCAGCATGCTAAATACTGCGCAAGGGTTTTTAATCACTTCTAAAAATCCAGGAATATCGCACATTGTGTTTACACATAAGTTGGTGGCATTATCAAGTTTTCTTGCTTGGGTTTCAGGTCCCCGCAGGGCTAATTTCTGCCGAGATTCTCTTCTCAGGCTTTATGGGATAGATCAGAAACACACCTCGCCACTATGGCCGGTCCCTGGTCCCCAGCTCGATGCTGCAAGGCTGATGAGTTGGGCACTGCACAAACACAGGTGCGGCCACAGCTCTGGAACGAGGGAGCCAAACGCCACACAGTCTCTAGAGCCTTTAGCGTGCCAAACCGGTTCAGTGTTTCAGGCAGATAGCGGAGGTCCAGAGAGGTGCTGTCTGAACTCAAGAATGCCTGCTTCCTCAGAGAGCTACACTGCATTGATCCGGTTTCTGCCTTAAAGAGACCTGGCGTTTCCCAGCCAGGTGCAGATGCTGGGGGAAGTAGAAAACAGTAACCCTCCACTCTCTTTGTTCAGTTCCGCTTCTCATCTTTTTAGTGGCTGAGCTATCTGCTGGCTAGCAACTAGGTTTCTCCTTTTTACACCACTAGACCCATTGAGAGGGGATTCTTCAAATAATCTGGCCTTAGAAAGAGAGTTAGGTTTGCAGGGTTTCCTGATGGTGGTGTAATTTATCAGTGCTCTGGTGAGAATTTGAAAGTGCAAAGCAAGGAATGTGTTAATATTTGAATATGTTTTTGAAAGAATTTTAGAATTAAAATGGAGCTACAACGAAGGAGTTTATGTCTCTCACCCAACTACCACTAACATTAGCATCCTCACATAATCACAGTTTAATAGTCGAAACCAGGAAATCAACCTTGGCTGCGGCTAAGAACCAACTTGTATTTAAGATTGGGATTTGCCAACTTTCCCATTAATATCTGTTAAGAAAGTACTGTGTGTGTGTGTGTGTGTGTGTGTGTGTGTGAGAGAGAGAGAGAGAGAGAGAGAGAGAGAGAGAGAGAGAGAGAGAGAGAGAGAGAGATATTAGAGGGTAGTTCTACCATGTGGTTCCAAGGATGGCTTTCAGATCCTCAACCTGGGTAAAAAGTCCCTTAACCACTGAGCTATCTCACTGACCCCCTTAGCCCTCTGTGCTCTTTAGTTATTCATTATTATAGGTAGGGTCCTGTTGTTCTTTGGGTTATTTTTCCTTTCTTCTTATCTGTGTCTTTTCTCTTTTCCCCTTTCTTCCTTCCTCCCTCCGTTCCTCCCTCCCTTTCTCCCTTCTTTCTTTCCTTCCTTCCTTTCTCTCTCTCTTTGCCTGCCATGACCTTGAAACTTTTTGGGAAATACTGAACAGTTAATTTGTGTCACAGTTTGGATCTGTCTGAGGTGTCTGGATATCCTGGTGGGGTCATAGAGTTTTTTTGGCAAGGACGCATCAGAATTAATGCTGTGTTCTTTTTGGCGCCTGCTATCAAGGGTTGATCTGCTGCTTCATTTTCCTGATGATATCAATCTTGACTTTATGATAAAGGAAGCTTCTGTCACTTTCCTCATCAACTGATAAACTCTGCTTTGTAATAAAGAAGTGTCTCCCGAAAGGGACTTGAAGGCCCATATAGCCACCTTTGTGTCATTTCCTAGGCACAGATTTTGGCATCGATTGGCCGATCGTGTCTACAGAGTTGTTGGATGCTGGCCTAATGGTGAGTTTTCTTTTCCCCCTTTCTTCTAGCATGTTTCATTTGGAATTCTTCTACAAGGGGAAACATACTCCATTCTTTAAAGTTATCACTCTAAGCATTCATGCGTGATTCTGTGGTTAAAATTTCAGGTCATTATTGTTGATATTGTGGCACCAAGCATGCCACTGTGGCCATTCAATGCTTCTGTGAGTTGATTACTGTATCCAGGGGCAACTTAGACTGGAAATTGTTCCTTTCTGCACAACCATCACCCTCAAAGATTGCTAACTCTTGATACCTGTCCCACCTTACTGTTTTGACTCGGGGGATGGGATTAGGATTCTGTACTCTGGATTTTTTACAACTCTTCCACTGACTGCTGTGGTACTGGTCAATATCAAGGGTGGGGGGACACTGCTTTAGGTGAAGTATTTGACTTCTAATTGTAGTAGCTATCTAAGTGTGTGAAAAGAACACAGAAATCTCCCACAAAGGGCACAATGGCTAGCCCCATTCTCTTGAGAGGAGAGTGCCATTCATTCTATTGCATTAACAAAGAAATTGTAAAGCCAGTTTTGTTCTACTAAAATCTGACATTTATTTGTTTTATCACTATAGCCCACCTATGCCCTCAAAGATTTCCCATGGGGTAAAATAGTAAAAACAATAGCAAACAAATTTGAAGGATAAATTTCTAGGAACTGAAAATAAATTGCTTACCATGATAAGCAATATAATTTGGCTTTCTGTGTGTCAAGGAAAAAAAGGTAAACATCAAATTGTATTATTGTATTGCCACTGAGATGAAGGTTGCATGAACATATTGGTGATGATTTTTTCCTCTCTTCCCACAGAACTTCATCTCAGATACGCAAACATTTTACCAATATCTGTAACACACTTCCTTTATGAGAGTATAGTACCATATTAAAGACCAGTTTTAATTCAAGGTAGCTCCAGTATATTGCTTTCTGAATATCAAAATTTACATAAAAACAGAGCTCAGAATACCTAGGTTTGTTCTAGAGAAGGGAGCTAAGACACAGGTGGTATGGTAAGAACGCTAAGCCGGCATTCATAGGCACTTGACCCCCTAAACGTTCCTAACAACTTTACAATATGTGATATTCTCTGCAGATCTGTCTCCCGCCTCTTGTTTTCTAAGGAGCCAGTCAGTGTTAGAACTGCTTAATTATGGGAACGGAGAGCTAATCCTCAGTCATTTCCACTCCATTTAAATCTGCGCTTCCTTGGTAATGATTTCAGTTCTCATTCATAAGCTGAGGATCGGGAGGGGTTGCTGTGGGCTTTCTATGGGAGGAGTGAGGCTGGAAGTCGATGACTGATGCTCTTGGTTTGCTTAACTGAGGGGGTCAAGGCTGTGAGCGGACCAATGGGGAAACACGGTTGGCCTTTCGAAGGGGCTCTTGCTTATTGACTAACTCCAAGCCATAAATTGCAATTGCTTCCCTCCTTTCCTAATTTCAAAATCGCTCATTAAAAATTTATAGTGGGCAATCATCCAGCTATTTATGAGCATGTCTAGACAACCGAGACGCAGCCGGCTAGGGCAGGGTCGGGTCGAGATTTTTGGTGACCTGTTCAGATCAGCGGAGAGCTGATCGGATCAATGCAGCGGCGATTGGATGTAAAAGTCACTCGAGAAACCGACCTCAGGGAAAGCTAATGTCTTCTCTCAGGGTGGATGAACACCCAGATTTTAACGTCCAGACAAGTGTATAGGGGCCACTGCGTCAATCTGTTCAGGCTACCATATGGAGCTGCTGTAGACCAAATGGCTTAGAGAATGGAAATGTATTGTCTCACTGTTTTGGAAATTGGGTCAAGATGCAGGGCTGCCTGGAGTGCTGGGCTGTTCCTGGTGAAACTGCTCTCTTAGGCATCCTGCATCCTCATCTTCCTCTCCCCCTGTGCACACTTACCTTTGGTGTGTCTAGCCTTGCCTATAAGGACACCAGCCTTGCTGGATTAGAGGTAGACCCTTAGGATCTCATCTCATCTTAACATTCCCCTTAAAAGTATTATCTCCAAATCCGCCTACACTGGGAATTAGGGAATCGGTACGTGAATTGGGGAGCACACACATGTCCTTTGGAGTCAGCCAGTCCAAAAGAATAGCTAGCTAAAGAAGATGAGACCAGATGGAACCGTCCTGTGTAAGGAAGGTGACCGATCACCAGACGGAGCCTTGGATTTCTCAAGGCATAGCGGTCAGTTTTGTATCTCAAACAATCAATCGGCCAGGCCATGCTTCAATGCTAGCAAAAATACAGGTTTCCTTAAAAGCGAGATCAGAGCAAAGAATACAGTCTGCAGAAGGAGAGAAGCAGAAAGGAGCATGTAGTTTCAGAGCCCAGAGTTCTTTGAAGGGCTGGGGAGCCTTGGTTCTTTGGTTCTTTTTATGAGTCGAGGCAGAGGGAGGAGCTGATTCCCAGAGACAAGAATAGGGCGGCTCCTGAACCCTGATTGACAGATAGGCTGTTACGTAACTTTGGATGATCTGCTTGTGCACAAACCGTGCATCCTGTAATTTTAAGCATGTGTGCACCCAGTCATGCACACACGGGTGCTAAAGGGGTCCCCCCCCCCTTAATAGGCTGCTTCAAGGATGACTTTGCCTTCCTTGTCCTTCAGCCCAATACTGGTTTAAGTCAACGTTGCTTTCCATTCCATTTTGGGGGGGGGGAAATGCCAGACCCCAGATTACCCACAGGAGGGGAGGTGCTGGGTGTTGCCTAAGAGGGAAGGGCCGGCACATTTTTTGAAGGAGAGTTGCTTGCTGTCTTGAGCTGTTTCTCTGTTCCCCTACCTCAGCTCCATTGTGTTTGGATGATACCGCTTAATTACCTAGTTGGCAGCATGACCCATTAGTCAGATCTCAGGCAGGGATTATGAGCTCACACGCATGAACTGTTCGGGAAACCACCCGTGCTCTCTTGACATGCCTGGAGACAGGCCAGGGATATTCGGGACCCTTGGAGGGAAAGGCTGGGCGTTGATGAATCTTGTGGCCCCTCGACAATTCTGATTTCCAGAGACTGGCGCTCTGAGTGAATAGTGTCGTGTAATCCCTGTCAGCAGAGCGAGGCCGAAGCAAAGAGAGGATGCACGGGTCGGTGCCCAGATTCTCCCCCGTCACAGAATGTGCGTTTGTTTGCTTGGGGGGTAATGGGCTATGTGTAATTCTTAATGATGTGGCAAATTGGAGGATTGTGGGAGTGCGGGACGTTCCCAACCTGTGTGTGCAGAAAGATCACGTGAGCCCGGAATCTTGGGTTTGGCTGCAGCATCTCAGCTCGGCGAGGGGGCCACTTCTGCAACTGTCTGGATGGGGCTGATACCACCAGGTGTGCGTACCAGAGCAGAGTTGCAATGGCGACATGCTCCCCACTGTGAATTTGGAATTGGGACTGGCAGACACCAGTTAGTTAGGGCTGATGTCTGGAACTAAGAGGATATAAAGCCGGGAGCTGAGAAAGTTGTATCTAAATGGAACCGGTAAAAAGCACTTTGGCTGAGAGAGAAGAGTGAATTAGATATGCAGACAGTAGCCGAGATGGATTCTGGGAAGGGAGGAGGAGACTGGGGAGGAAAGTTGGAGCATGAGAGACAGAGATAGTGAGCCTGAAGCTGGGAGGGTAATAACTTAACTCCTCAGGGGCACCAAGAAGAATTCTGACTGGCATGGCCACCGCTGAGGGTGGGCGGGCAGGGGAGGTTAGCAGAGAAGCGGAAGAGGAACCATGGTGAGCTCAGAAACTTCCAAATAGTTTTACAATTCAGAATATGCTATAATATTAAGTTCGCTAAATAATACCAGTTTCTAGAACACCTACAGAGCTAGGAGAGCACTATATTTTAAATCTTGTAAAGATACTCTATGCAGAAACGGAATCATAGCTATGTATTCAGTGATGTGCTTTCAAAATAACCCAACATTTCAAAACAGACACCAAGCATTTTTTCAGTTGCTCTTCTCTGATTTTGCCCCATTGCCACCCCTCCTTCTAGTAAAAGCTCCTGTTGTTACCTCTCAGCCTCCTGGGGTCTCCCCCCACCTTTGTAGTTATAAATTCAGAATCAGAAATGTAAGGTATTAAAAGACGATGAGAATTTTCAAATTCTCATGTTAGCTTGCAGAGAAGAGAGAGAGAGAGAGAGAGAGAGAGAGAGAGAGAGAGAGAGAGAATATAAAGGCTGTACCCTGTTTCTATCATTTGTATTCTTACATGTTTAATAATAGTGTCTTAAAAGAACATAGAATCCTGGAATTTTGAGAGCTGAGAAGGAATCAAAAAATCACCAAATGCAGACAGTCAACATATAGATGAGGTTAGTTGGCTCCAGATTGTGAAACCTTTAAATAAAGATTACCCCTCCAGAGAAGGGCCGTCTAATTGCTCTGCTGGATTGGGGGAGTGGCAGCTTGTCTACTGTTGCAGACCACCGGAAGGAGAAAGAGCTGTGAGGATGTCCTTAGGAGGCTTGCTGTGTAGATGGGTGCCCAGAGCTCACAAGCATCCAGTGGCTCACCAAGGGCTCGGGCATTGTTAGCACTGGAGCTAAAATTTTAGTCAGACTCTCAGGGTACTATGGCTGGTGTTTTTTACCTGCTTGGAACTGTAGTTCCTAAGTGTCTAGTATAGGATCTCTCTCTCTCTCTCTCTCTCTCTCTCTCTCTCTCTCTCTCTCTCTCTCTCTCTCTCATACATTGCCCATTTTTATGGTTTAAATTTGTTCTCTGGCAATTCTCTAGTGTGCATAGTGTATTTGGTTTACTCTCACCCCAACCCTCTCTTCTCTGCTTCTCATCCTTGTCACCCCTCCCCTCAACTCTCTCTATTAGATACTGTCCCTACATTCATGTGGTCTTCTTAAGTCCCTCACCGGATCTTACCAGGAATGTTCCTGTGATCACAGGTTTGGAACTCTCCATTGAGCCCGGTGGACTCACTGGAGAAACAACTGAAGATGGGATCCTTACCCATAATCCCCCAGTCACCTACAGTTCCGCAGGGAGGGACAGGGCTGTCTAAGCCCCTCACCAGGTATGATTTGCTGTCAACAGGACCAGTCTCGAGTAGGCCCGGTGCAGGCAAGAATAGGTGCTGTGAGATTATGTGTGTAGGCTTTGTCATCATGAATGGAAGACGGCATTTCCCAGCCCTTCTCCCTGCCTTCTGGTGGCTATTACATTCTTTTATCCTCTTCTGCTGTGTTCCTCGTATTTTCAATTAAAGGATAAAAGCCATTTCTTAGGCAAGTTAACGTACAAAACTGTGCTGAATATAGTGCCCATAATGCTTTGGGGAAAGTGATGCTGGCACACCCTCTCGTCCCTACTACCCACACGCTCACAGTGTCCTATAGACCACTCTATATCATATGGTACCTGGTAAGATTTGGAGACACGTCTAGATTCTGCAAAGGAGACCTAGAAGTTCCTGCAGCCAGCCAATACCAAGGGAGTCCCGGCCTTCCCGATTCACGGTCTGGGAGAATTCAGGCTTCCTAAATGGAAACACATCGGGGAAACTGCATCTTCTTTCAAAGGTTACATGATAACTTACAGATTTCTACAAAGTAGAACAGGGTAGGAATGAATAGAAGGAAAAGAGAAGATAGAAACTCATTTGCAGTCTGGCCTGAGGTGACGTAGTAAAAATCATTAGTCATCCAAAGTGGTGGGAGTCTGTGTTCCGACTTGTCACTGTCTCTTAGTCTGAGGACGCGTTCCAGATCAATAGACATTTGGATGAGGACACTGATTGCCATTTTCCCCCAACATAGAAGTCAAACACAAAACACTAATTTCCGATGTGCCGACTAACTCGTCAAGCATCTCAAGGAGCCTCGTTCATTTCCTTCACGACTAGCCAGTGGAGGACTCCCCTCGTCCATCACCATCTGTCTAAAAATGATTGTGAAGACCTCATCTAATAACATTCAGATGCTGCCTTGAATTGGAAATATCACTAAGATGGGAAATATAAGCGTGTCTCACATGCAGCTTTCATGACTGTTCTTATTTGCCAGAAATAGCTACAAGCCTAAATTATGGAGTTTTAAATTTAAAAACATTTCAAAGTCTTCCAATATTTTGTTTGAATAGGAAAGGGATCTCTCTGATTGAATGAATATAAACAAATTCCACAAATCCTAAGAAATACTTTAAAAAAATCACCAGAAAGGTAGAAGAAACCCAAATAAAGTGGAATGAACAGTTTAAATGGAAACTTGGAAGCGCATGACCTTAAAGCTGTAAGAATTTAAGAAAGACATAGATGATATCTTGCGTAAGACATTTGTCTTTAATATTTAAGACTTTCATGATGCTAAATGGATGTTGGACTACCTGGGGCTCAGGTCTAAGAAAAAATAAAACCCTGTTGTATAATTATAATTCTGGTTCTAATATGCTTCCATTTTATCTACATTAAAACATCCTTACAGAGAGAAGGAAGCTATTATTGTACTAATCTCACCCTCCATGCAGGCTCTTAAGTGCTCTGTTATAGACACTATAGACATTCTTGGACAAATAGATTTCCATGTAAGAAAATTCAGAAGCAAATGATAAAGCCATATTATCATCATGAATGATGTAATTAAAAATTAATACACTGTATCACACTCACCCAAAAGGACTTTCATTCCAAAATCTGCTTTCTAAATTTCAAATAATTGCAAACTGAAGGAGTAAATGTATCCCTATTCCAATTCTTTTGGCGTGACTCAAAACTAAAACTGAAAATGAGGAAGATTTGCAAATAAGCCACCTGATTAGCTTCAGCCCATCGTGACTGACTGTCTTTTGGGTTGGTTGGGATACTAATCACGAGCAGGTCCAGAAGGGTGAAGTGCACAGATAACACTGCTGGTGTATCTTAATAAGATGAACCACAAACAGTTTTACATGTAGTATCTGCTTTTTATACTACAAAAGGGAAGAGATTATTTGGAAAATGATTTAACTTAAGTGAGTGCACAGTGATGGAATGAGCCATAGAATGAAAACAAACAAATCCCGTTCGGAGACTCTTGTTGTTGTAAATATATGAGCCCGATCATCTCAGTCAAGCCAGGGTCTTGATTTTTTTTTCCATCAACAAAATAAGATTAGACCAGAAAATTCTGTAAGGGACGTTAAGAGAGTTAATGCGCTCGTGGTAAAAACAAATGCTTGAAAATTCCATTTTAAAATAAAAGGAGATCTATCAGAAAATACTTTAACCACAAAGGTGGTGTGGACTAAATACTCAAAACCGATAGCATCCTCATATACATTTTGATAGGGGTTCCCAACCTCTTCCAGGGAAGAATGTATTAATGGTGTTCCTACATCTGTCACATCTCCTCGGGGTCAATGACAGGCAGAGGGATTGTGCCATCTCTTTTGCATTGTCTTTCTATTAAGTTTTGGTATTTTCCACAGTGACCCAGAGTCAAGGAAGAATTTTTTTTTCTGATCTTATGACAGCTCTTTAATGTCTCCTGCATCTCAGCAGGTGGGCTTGTGTTGCCTAAATAGAGAAAAAAATAACCTATTAATGATACCAGAATTGATATTTCTCTCTTCTTTTTTACTTTGGCTTATTTTTGGACAATTTTCTACATAGATCCATCGATCATATCCACTCTCGACTTTTCTGCCCTCCCCTTCCCCCACTCTCACCGCCATGTCCTCTACCCCTTTCCTCTTTTCCTTTGCATTTTCTTTAAACTTTCTTAAATGAATAAATTTTAGTCCTGCAAAACTTTGACTGTAAACATTTATTCTCAATCTTACTCACTTTCTTCTTGATTGCCTTTCTTTTGGAGGCAGAGCTCCAATTTCCTGAGAGAAATTGGCTCTGAGCTTCCATGGATCTTACTTCAAGAAAACCAGACTTGTTGAAGCTTTATCCCTATCAATACAGTGTGCCTGTCCTCCTAAGTCAGTGGTGCTTAAGCCTCCTAATGGTGCGACACTATAATATAGTTCTTCATGTTGTGGTGACCCTCAACCATAAAATTATTTTCATTGCTACTTCATAATTGCAATTTCACTACAGTTAGGAATCATAATATGAATATCTGATATACAGAATATCTGGTATGCAACCCCAAAGGAGTCGTGACCCACAGGTTGAGAAACACGTCCTAAGTGATCCTACGTTTTCCTGACACAGCCTGAGCAGGGCTGAGGAGAGGGTATCTTCATTAGTCACCCGACATCTCACAGACAAGTTGGATATAAGCACTGCAGCTCACCCAGTGTTCTTTTCTTTCCCTCTCCTGGTGCTCTGACTTACTCCTTGGTCTTTTTTTCTGGGGGCATCATGCAATTATCCATGAGTTAGGAAAACATAAAATAATCTTTCTGGCATGGGAAGAGGCAGGGGATGCTCTGTGAGCCCCTTTTACCAATAGTATCCCAGGATGTGCTTAGAAATTCTTCATTATGGGATGATGGTGGGAGAAGAAAATGGAAAAGGGAAAGATTTACTGACAAAGACTGTAGATGGTGTCACTAGGCCTTCCCTGTTCTGCTTTGAGGGCTGGTCTGAACCCACCATTCCTAATGCATGTGAAGGACCTTGCAGTTTCCATTCTAAAATAGTCTTGTGGATGCAAGTATCCGAAGTCTACCTTGAAGATACAGGGAGAGAATGAAGATGTTGGTAACAGACCATTTCAGCCTAAAGATCACACGCTGGAAGCCAGATTTTCCTTACATCAGTCTCCTTGAGTAATTATGCCTCATTCTGTGGCTGAGAGCCTTTACCAAAATCTACCCTTAAAATTGTTTCCCAAGGGTCAGTTCTGGCTCTGGTCCTAAGAATGCACCTGGTCACAGGTCTCTGCATCTTACCTTCTCTGGTCACCTTGGTGCCAACCCCCTCCCTGTTATTTTTCTAAGAGACACTTCATTCCAGTGCTTTGGTTTCTTTTATTTCCCAAAGGACAGTGGGAGGAGACGTGGGTATTGAGTAGAGTTGGAGTTGGAAGGCAACCTTTGTTAGGAAACCTTCTTTGGCCTCCAGCTTCCCTCTTATTCTGTGCTTTCACTGAGCATAAATTCCTTTTAATTTTTAATTAATGAATCAGAGAATTTTAGAGAGCAAGATTCACTTCTTACTGACCTTGGTCCTAGGTGTCTCACAAGAGCAGCCAATAGAGTACCTGAGAAATAGAAGCAATAGAAAATACTGATTTAAGGGAGCTCCTAGTGGATTCCTTAAAGGATAGCATAACGTATTCATATATTATACATGTGAGGATTAACAACATGGAACAGTCTTATATGTTATAATATGCACATTATTACAAGAGATACACCCTTTGTTCAACAATTAAATATTCTAATTGCACAGAGCCCCATTGTTTGACCCAGTTTCCCAAATGGGGAAGCCAGTGTCAACCCATGTGCAGAAAAGCCTCCCCAGCTCTTTCTCAAAGATGAATGAAGATTCATGAGGAATTCCTTTGAACCATCCTGTAGTTCCTGTTACCTGTCTTTGGCAGCAAGAATTATAGAAATGATCATTTCACTAAAATGGTATCAGCTCCGAAGAACAGGTTGTCTTATGGATTAAGATTGACATAATACATTGCAGAGAAGTCAGAACTATCTGAAGAGCCATACTTTTTATTTGAGGGAGACATGTTTCTCAAATGTCCAATAACCGTAAAAACTATCCACATCTTGTCGTCTTAAATTGCAAATATGGAAGAGGGGCAGGACAGCATATTAAGAGACTCAAGCCAGGCACAGCAAGACCAATGTTATATGTACTTGTGCATAGATTGAAGCTAAAACAGCCGATAGCCCATAGAAGTAGAGAATAGTGTAGTGGTCACCTGAGGTTAGAAGTGGGAGAGCTGGGGAAGACAATTAGATGAAAGCACCCCAAAGGTTACATAGAAAAGAGGAGTTCAAATGCATTGTGCTACAGTGGTGCACCTATAGTGTATAAGCATGGCTCATATATCTTACAATAAACTGGAAGACTTCAAAACCTCCTAGTATAAAAGTGATACATGCATAAGAAGACGCGAGAGCTAATTACCCAGATTTGGTCATTCATATTGCATATAGAAATTATCATACATGCCATTAATAAGTGTCACTGAAATTAAGCCAATGGACTATAATGAATTGAATCAAGTAAACCATTTTACTGTAAAGCATCTGATTTTAATCCAGCCCAAGGTAGACATGATTCTACTTTGTTGTACCTAGGAGAAGTACATCTTAAACCCAGGGATTCCAGCAACTCTGAATCAGCATCTCTTGCCTAATGGTACCCAACCTCCTAAGCCCCCTCCTCCCCTAGTGCCCAGAGACCTCTGTTGTATTGTCTGCTTTTATGAGATCAAAGGGGGATTTTAAGCAGAATGTCTGTCTGCTGAACAAACATAATCACAATTTTCAAAAAATGCTCAGGATTTTAGTCATTCCTTCTGAGAAATGATTTTTTTTTTAAACCTCATTCTCATCAAATGGTAACGTTTTCTGCTTAGTTGTTAGAAAAATCAAGCTTTTAAATTCTGGAAACTCAGATGGCCTATGGATGTCATTGACAGCTATTGCTCTAGAATACAATTATAGATGACCTATCACTGAGTCTGCGGCAATGCCTAAACCCACTGTGTCTTTTAACCATAAAATTAAAAAGTTTTTTTTTAATAGGCATTGGGGAAATGACTCAGTCGGAAAAGCACTTCTAGTACAAATCTGGGGACAGAGTCTGGATCCTCAGCACCCATGGAAAAGCCAGGCGTAGTCACAGTGCATGCGTGTAACTAAAGCACCAGAGAAGCAGGGACAGAAGTATCCTTGGGACTTATTGGGGTAGCCAGTCTTGCAGAATTGCCAAGCTTCAGACTGACTGAGAGAGCTTGCCTCATAAAAAAAATTACAATGGAGAACAATTAAAGAAGACACCTGATGTTGACCACCATGACACACGCATATTATATACACAAACATGTACACACATATAACACACAGAAAATAAATTTACACATTAGTTCTTTTTTGCTATACATTTAGAACCACCATTTATGCATATAGCTATATCAAAATTTATACATACATACTTTTAGTATCTTAATGTGTATATACATACATATAACATATATGTTTGTTTTTATGTGTTAGTGCATATGTATGGCTGTGTATATCTGGTATATATATGTATATGAAACTCTATATAATATATAAGAAACATTCTCTCACTTTCTTTCAAAGGACTTTCACTTTGTCCAAATTTGTTTAACAGATCACATTACACTCAAAAGATTTCTTTATGCGTGCTTGGCTCTCATCCAGTTCTCCTGTGCTATCTATGATGCTGGCTCTCCAAAACCAAAGACTGTCAGGGTAGTCATGGGGGCACTGAGTTGAAGGAAAAGATAGAAACAGTATCTTACAGTTACTTAAAGAGAATCATAGACTGTATGATACCCCCCCCCATTCACTGTTTGATGAACCCCCCCTCCACTCCCGGCTCATGACTGCACTGTTTCCCATTTAAAGAGCTGTTTTGGCTGTAAAAAGCATATTAAATGTCCAGAGTGCTTCACTCAATATAGGAGGCTTAGTTCCCCAGTGCAATAAATTCCTCGCACATACTGTCTGGGATCTATCTCGTAATAAGCACCCTGTGCTATATTAGCCAGTCACTTGCTCATGTGGATGACTATAGAACATAAATCCCTTATTCAACTTTTATTGTGCTTCTTTCTGCAGATTTGAAATGACATTAAAAGGACCCAGGATCCTCGTATTTGTTCCAGTGTTTGGACGTAAGTAGCAGAGGGTCTTTATTTTCCCTCTTGAAAATGCCACCGTTTCCATCCTGTCAAGGCTGTTCGGGCTCATTTTTTTCCCCCAGACAGAGGCACCTCCATAGGACCCCAAAACTGTGAAAAAAGTTCCCATTCTTCTCAGGACTTTCGAGCCAGGTCTCACTGTCCTCTGCCCTGAGAATCACCTCCCCACTGCAGAACCTCATGTGTACTGAAGTCCTCCTGCCGGGTGTCACGTCTATGCCTGTAGCTATCACTCGCTCTAGTCTTCTAAAAGATTAAGCCTGCCTTATTCATTGTGTGAGGACTTGTGCATGTTTATCTTGGTTCCTCCTTAGTACTTGGCTGGATATCACAAAACACTAAAGGTCGGAGAGCTGCATTGCCACAGGCTGACCGCTATGAGCTTTGGGGACTCGTTGACTTGTGTTCTGTAAGAAGAATCAGTTAAATCTCCTTAGAGAAACTTGGGAAGAGCAGAATTCATAGCGCAAGAGGAATCGGAGGCTCCTTTCGCAGAAGAAGGAATTGAAATCGTTAGTGGGAGCGATTGTTAGTGACCTAGCCAGGCCTGGTGCTAACAACTGCCACTTGCTATTCCATTACATCCTCTCAATAAGCACACGTCTACATACACTTATAGTCAGTGTTGGCTATCAGCGAAATTACTCCTAAGTATCAATTCGCTCAATTCTCTCAACAAATGGAATGAAGTATTATTGCAATTATTCACATTTTTATAGATAAGTAAACTGTGGAGACATTTAGTAATTTTTCCAATTTGCAGGCTTGGATTGGAGCTTAATGGAAGAGCACTTGGGTACAATATGTGAGAGTCTGGGCGCTATCCCCAGTATTGCTGAAACAAAAGCAAATGCTCGCAATGATGTTTAGAAACCTCCTTCATTTACTCGGTGTATGAAGCGTGATTGAAACGCCAGTGGTCTATCCCAGACCCACCCCTAGACCACAGCACTTTAGCACCACCAAGGGCCATGCTAAAACTGAGCAGTTGGGTAAGGTTAGGGTCTGAGGCAAAACTAGAATCTCTAGTCCATAGAGCGGTATTTTCAATGAACTCTGTGGTCAACAGCTTCTAAGACAGTTCTTGACTTATAACGTGCCCATCTCTCTCTTTAGGTCTGTCCTTGGGTGTGAACTGGAGGTATGGCTCTGTCCTTGAGTGTGAACTGGAGGTATGGTCTCCTTCTAAGGAATAGGATATAAAATCCGTGCTGCGAAATCAGACTTTCAAGATCATGTCAGAAAGGACCATGGAACTCATCTTGCTTACCCTCGTTCTGCTTGACTTTTCCTTCTTGGCTGTTTTGATGCAGCAAACAGCCATAAGAAGCCTAGAGAGCGGTCCAAGTGGCACAAAACAAAGAGAACCCTCCGGTCCAAAGCCAGGCATGAACTGAGTTACACAGTCTGACCACTTGGCAAAAACCGAACCCTTCCCACAGTCACACAAAGGAACTTTGGCATGAATTCCCACTCAGATCTCAAGATAACCCTAGGTACCTCTCATACCTCTGTGAGTCAAACAGACTCCAGATTTCTGACCCGCAGAAATTATGAGAAAATTATTGCTTGATCCACAAATTAAGGGCTATTTTTATACCATAAAGCAAAACCAACAATATTACAAACAAATCCAAAGATATTCCTTCCATCTCTGTTTACAGAGGAATGAGAAGCAAATTTGAATCAAGCAGTCAAAGACCCCATTGAGAATCCTAAATTCCTGCTTCAAAGTATTAAAATAAAAACTATTCATTTGGCATTTACCATTAACTGCATACTCACCGTGCACCAAGGATATAGAATTATATATAGACCCTTACTCCTTGTTGCTTCAGAGAGATATTTTAAGTTAAGCACCATGAATCCATCAAGTTGTCAGTATTTAATAGTGTCTTTGAATGTTCATCTCCAGTTGGCTCATCAAACTATGCAGTATGATGTCTTTGTTTAGGGTTCTTGGTCCGCATATGTTATCCAAGCCTGAGAGATTTCTACTTGTATCCGTTCTGCCTTTATCCTATGCTTTGAGATTTTTCTGACTTTAGTCATGACACATATCATAAGAAAATGACAGATTTCAACTCTTCACATTTCCCAGTGCTTGTGGTACTCCAGGCCCCAAATCTACAACTTGCTTTTTGTATTATATGCCGCCCAGATGCTGTCTTTTTAAAATCACTTTTACTGGCATAGCCAGGAGGTAGTGGCACACACCATTAATCTTAGCACTCGGGAGGCAGAGGCAGGCAGATCTCGGTGAGTTCAAGGCCAGCTTGGTCTACAAGAGCTAGTTCCAGGACAGACTCCAAAGAGAAACCCTGTCTCAAGAAACCAAAAAAAATCATTTTACTGTTCTGCTGATTTATTGACTGTTTAAGATCCTGACTATTCCAGTTCTGACACCCCTCTGTGCTGTGTTCAAGATGGAGCACAGAGACAAGTGTTTGCAAACTTCTGCTTCCTGATACATATGTAGATGAAAACGGAATCTCCTCTATCCTACAACGGGCCTGATGTCATGTTATTAAATAACCCCGCCCACAGACACAGGACACAGACATGAACACACACATGCTCATCCCGGCACATCAACTATTTAACTGCTGAAGGTGAATGAAAGTGATCACCCCTTCCTTCTGTTACCAGCTTGCTGGCATCTTTCTCGTGGGCAGAAATGCATCTGCTTTGAATAAGAGGAATCATTATGAAGACCCCTATATGACCAGATTTCTAGATTGAAGAAGACGATTAGATTAGAAGTGAGCCTTTAAGGTTTCACAAGAAGGAAGAGAAGAATAAGCCATGTAGCAGTCTCATTTGGGAAACACCAATGTATATTGCACACGATAGAGGATATTTTATATGACAAATTAGCTGGATGTAGATATTCCCTAGGTAGCTGGTCAAACATTATTCGATAGGTTTTAGGGATACCCACATAGCTGGTAAAACACCATCACTTCTCTATGTGGATACTGAGGATCACCTGTGGAGACTATTTCTGGAAGAAATTAGCGTTTGAATTGCTGACCTGAGAAGAGCAGCCATAGATGGGCAACATCCAGTTTATTGAGACCTAAGTAGAAGAGGATGCGAAGGAAGATGGAGTCACCTTCCTCTGCTAGAGATCAAACCTGCATGTCTGCAACATTAACTCTGGACTCTGAACTTCAGAACCCAACCAGAGATCTACAGCATCAACACATCCATCGTCCTTTTCCACTCCTTAGCTTTTAGATAACTCTGGCTGCCCTGCTTCTCTAGCTTGCAAACAACAGATGGCAGAAACTTTGGACTCCATAGCCACCTACGCCAATTCCTATAATAAATCTCAAAATATATGTATAAGTATGTACTTCTCTAATAAATATCATATAAATGTATACATCCATATTCTGATCATAATTATCTCCCTCTCGCTTTCTCTCTCTCTCTCTCTCTCTCTCTCTCTCTCTCTCTCTCTCTCTCTCTCTCTCTCTCTCTCTGTGCGCGCGTGCTTGCATGAAGGTGCATGTATGTCATATTGCAGATGTAGAATTCAGAAGACAACCTCAGGACTGAGACTATAAGTACACACTCTTTCGTCAACTTTTGTGGGTTCTGGGAATCCATCCTCTAGCCCTTTTGTTTATATAGAAAGATATATGTCTTTTAAAGTTATATGTTGGGTTTTAAAATGTTAGGTCAATTTTAGTGATTAATCTACAATGTATGTTGTAAGACTTAAAATGACTCCTTTCATCTTCAAGGAAAATTCATGTTCAGATTCAAAGATGGCCCGTTCTTGCCTTGTGCTTTTGTGTGACTCTTGTATCTACGGTAGGGAGGAGAGCATCATTGTAGTAAGAACAGGCGTTAAGAAGAGTGGACAGACAAAGAAGAGGAAATGGGAAGAGAGCCGGAGTAGAGGAGGAGAGGTAGTGATGGGGGTGATGGACTGAAGGAGGGAGGAAGTGGAAGAGGAGAGAGAGGAGGAAGAGGAGAGAGGAAAAGGGAAGGGAGCAAGGTCACCATTCCCAGCTACCGCGGTGCTGTGAGTGATTCTGGATCGGCTCTCTTTCCAGACTGATGCACAACTCATTCTCTACCACTTGCAGCCACGTTGCTGACATCTAGAATGGTCCCTAACCTCTAGAACCCCAGTTTTTTAATCTGAGTAGAAGAATTCTAGCAACTTAATAGAGTTTCTAAGTGTTAGCGATCGTCTCTTCATCCGGTAATTAGGCCAAGGCCTGATGCGTAAGAAGGGCTTCTTCCAAGTTAGGCCTCATCTTTACTCTGCAAACAAACAAGCAGGCCTGGGTTGGGGCCCCTCTGCTCTCTAGGCCTACCTCAATTTTCTTCCTTGAGCAGTGAGAAAGAGTGCAGGGCAGAGCTGCTCAAACTTCACCAAACAACAGTGTCAACTGGAGTTTCAGCCACGCTGGGATCCAAGCGAGCATCCAGGCACTGCGTATCTAGGGAACGCTTTCTGCCTTCCACCGAAAGCTTGAGTGATGGAGGCTCGGGGAAATGAATGAATGTGGAGAATGTGTAAGGAATTTTGCGGCTGAAGGAAGTTCCCGATGATCAGAGCCATTCCAGTTTGTCCGAGGAGACCTGTGAGGCTCGGAGACTATCAGAAGCGCGAGAGCACACACCATGATTCAGATGCCCCTGTCCATTCACCGTTCCCTGCTACTGCCTCTCGCTTACACCTCACGCAGTGCGTGGAAAGATGTGCTGACTGTTCTAGCTGTTCTAGCATTCAGGCGGATATCCCTAGCCAGAGCACAGAGCACTCTCACACGGGATAAAAATCAAAGCAAAAGCTCATGTGTATTGGAGCTCTGACATATGTCAAGCACAATGAATAAGCCACATTCCCATGATTTGTTTGAGCATCGACTAACCAGCATGCTAAATACTGCGCAAGGGTTTTTAATCACTTCTAAAAATCCAGGAATATCGCACATTGTGTTTACACATAAGTTGGTGGCATTATCAAGTTTTCTTGCTTGGGTTTCAGGTCCCCGCAGGGCTAATTTCTGCCGAGATTCTCTTCTCAGGCTTTATGGGATAGATCAGAAACACACCTCGCCACTATGGCCGGTCCCTGGTCCCCAGCTCGATGCTGCAAGGCTGATGAGTTGGGCACTGCACAAACACAGGTGCGGCCACAGCTCTGGAACGAGGGAGCCAAACGCCACACAGTCTCTAGAGCCTTTAGCGTGCCAAACCGGTTCAGTGTTTCAGGCAGATAGCGGAGGTCCAGAGAGGTGCTGTCTGAACTCAAGAATGCCTGCTTCCTCAGAGAGCTACACTGCATTGATCCGGTTTCTGCCTTAAAGAGACCTGGCGTTTCCCAGCCAGGTGCAGATGCTGGGGGAAGTAGAAAACAGTAACCCTCCACTCTCTTTGTTCAGTTCCGCTTCTCATCTTTTTAGTGGCTGAGCTATCTGCTGGCTAGCAACTAGGTTTCTCCTTTTTACACCACTAGACCCATTGAGAGGGGATTCTTCAAATAATCTGGCCTTAGAAAGAGAGTTAGGTTTGCAGGGTTTCCTGATGGTGGTGTAATTTATCAGTGCTCTGGTGAGAATTTGAAAGTGCAAAGCAAGGAATGTGTTAATATTTGAATATGTTTTTGAAAGAATTTTAGAATTAAAATGGAGCTACAACGAAGGAGTTTATGTCTCTCACCCAACTACCACTAACATTAGCATCCTCACATAATCACAGTTTAATAGTCGAAACCAGGAAATCAACCTTGGCTGCGGCTAAGAACCAACTTGTATTTAAGATTGGGATTTGCCAACTTTCCCATTAATATCTGTTAAGAAAGTACTGTGTGTGTGTGTGTGTGTGTGTGTGAGAGAGAGAGAGAGAGAGAGAGAGAGAGAGAGAGAGAGNCACACACACACACACACACACAGTTTCACTGTTTCTTTGGAGAATGCTGGCTATTGCAAACACACATGCATTTCATTTGCCCAGTTCAATCTGGAGATAAACTTTCAGTCCCTTTAAATTTTATAATGAAAAAGGATTTAAAAATTGATGTTTAGGTTTTTTTTCTTCCTTAGATAAACATTTCTAACATAATTGCTGAGCTCCTTGGATTCCATTCCATTTATTTTTTCTGTATGACTTTTATTAAAGCTCTGTTTAAGTTCAGGCAGCAGGCCACTGAAAAGCATGGAGCGTGGAGGCATTAGCGATTTCTTCAGTACATTCAAGTCAGATCACCATGTGTGTGTTTTAACTTTCAAGTTCTCTTTTTTCCCCCTCCTTAACTCTTGCATGGAAAGACTTGATTTGGAGGGGGGATTGATTAGAAAGGGTGTACCCTACTTCCTCAGACCTTTCTGAAGTTTTTTCCCCTACAAAACTGTCCGTGGACTAAGGATCACAAAGTCAAATGGTGGATTTATACCATTGTTAAAAAATTGACTCTTATGTTTTTTTCCCTCTGAGCTATGCTAACGCACCTAAATGGGTTATTATATAAAATAAAGGGGTTGATGAGAACGGATTAGTAAAGGGGAGAAAACCATGGGTATCATAGGTTAAGAAGAAAAGGATGACTATTTTTCAAAGGGGTGTGAAGCTTTTCATCACCCCCAACCTGGGGAGATGGGTTCTGGACACATGCAAATCATGAAGGGTGATTTTCAAGTCTTAACCCTGGTGATGGATCGAGCCTCCCAGATTCAGGGAATCAATAACAGGTTTAGTTTGAAAACCACCAGCTTCTGCACTGGATATGCTGGGTTGCAGGTGCCTGACACCTCCCATTGGAGATGCTTAGCTGGTAGCCTGATAGATTTCTCTGGAGCTCAGGGGACTGCTCAGAATCTGGACTTTGCAGGAAACAAAGGAATTTGAAGTATTGAGAGGACATGAACAATTTGGATTGCTTGTTGATATTTTTAAAAAAGGACAACTAAAAATATTAATGCTTTGTGGAAGAAAAGTGCCTTTGACGTCAGCATCTATTCAAGAGTTGTGTCCATGGGCTAGGCTGCATGCCAATTAATCCTTAGAAAATAATTATTTAGCCCTTACGTAAAGACTCCTCTTACCGTTGGAAGAATAGACACTTGGAGAAGGTTGTTATATCTAGGTGTAGACCATTGTCCTTGAACTTGGAGTAGGCATTCATTCTGACACTCACCTTCCTGCATCTTTTCAGAAACAGTTAATGGTCAAAATTTGAAATTATCCTAATTATTTTATAAGCTTCTGAAAAGATTAAAAAGTAGATATATGATAGATTATTTGGGAGATATATTTTCAACTCAAAATACTACCAGGTCAGCATATGTCTACATGTATATAGGTCTGTGTTTATGGAATTGATGTAACAGTTACCTTTAATCAAAATAAGCATTGTAACAAAGAGCCACGGTGTTTCAGTATCATTTAATCCACTTGCCTTCACATGTTTGGAGAATAGTGGTGTATGGCTAGGTGGCTGTGCTGGTTCTGAACTGTAGATACACATATTTGGATGTCAGATGTCTCTCAACTTGGGCAACCGTGGGCTTCTCACCAAGCTAGTCCCGGCATGTTTTGGTGACAGTATCCCAGATAATGGAAGAACAAGTCTGAATTTAATCAGAATTTTCCTTACATCCTATATGTTAATATCTGTTGATCCAGATAAACCACGTAGTTGATCCCTATGAAAAACAGGAGCTCATGATCCCATCTCCGCTGTATAGTGATAGGTGGCATGACATAAGTCCTATAAGATTTGATTCATCACATGACTATTATACTCTTTTCAGTTTTCTGTCCATCGCTTTACATTTCCTGTCCTATACAAACGTCAACATATACAGAGTGGATGTTTTTATCACTATTCTGTAAGAACGGAACAAGGGACTAGACCCTTTAAGAAACCTGCTTACTAGCCGGGCAGTGGTGGAGCACGCCTTTAATCCCAGCACTCGGGAGGCAGAGGCAGGCGGACCTCTGGGAGTTCGAGGCCAGCCTGGACTACAAGAGCTAGTTCCGGGACAGGCACCAAAGCTACAGAGAAACCCTGTCTCGAAAAACCAAAAAGAAAAAAAAAAAAAAAAGAAACCTGCTTACAATTTACACTTATCAAAACTGACCTAAGATCTGAACTTAGTTTTCCAAACTTTAGAACTCAGATATGTTTCAATGAATGAAATCTCCTCCTGGGGCCAGAGAGATGGCTCAGCTTGGTGAAGGTGCTTATTGCCAATCCTAAGGAGCAGCTATATTCCTGCTCTGACATGATGGAGGGGATGAATAAACCCTCCTAAGCTGTCCTCTGAGCCCTACTGAACTTTTAAACTGAGATCATGTTTTCATGCTATCCTTCCTATATGAGATATTTCTCCTTCCTTACATATAGAATTTTGTATCAGTTGCTAGCCAGTATTAGACATTTTTAGAAGCAGAAGCAAGATGTCTATTATTTCATATCTTGCTGATGGAATGGAAATCTTCCAGGCTTCTTTAATAAATCTATGCTCTCTATCTTGTGAGGGTTATTAACTGTGCTACAAAACATTCAAGAAAATGAAGCACTGTTGACAAACACCAACTCCCTCACATAAACTTTCCCAGTGACTTAACTTTGAAGCAGGTGTCATGAGTTTGGTCAGCTAAAACATTTGCTAAAATAATGTGGAATATCAATTGCCCAATCAATGTATAAAGACGACATTTCCTTGAATATATAATTTCAGTATGTTAATTATTAAGCATGGTCATTAGCTCATTATTAAAATAGCTATTAAAAATTAACATCTGAGATCTACTAAAATGTTTGAACATTTAGTAGTTGTATCAGATTTTTTGCTGTAAAATAATTAATATTTGGAAATTCCATACGCAATCATAAATACATTAAAGAGATATACATTTATATCCCTCATCAAAAGGTTAGCTTACATTTTTTTAAAAAATTCCTAAGATGTCAAAGTTTTGGGTTTTCCAATCGGAAAGAAAAGGCCACAATGGAAACTCTTCATCACTGGGGGGACTTTAGAATCTTTATTTATTTTAATTTTGTATATAAGTAAATATGATGTTAGAACCCCCTTTATTATCAGGCTTGCTGAGCTTTGTCGCTGGCCCTTAAATATCATAAAGATGATAAATATTATAAGCAATATCTTAAGACTTTTCTTTGTGGGCACTCTATTCCCTGGGGCCAGAAACAGTAAAATTAGTATAGGAGTTCAAGTTAGAAATACATATCTTGAAATTCTTCTTTTACTTCTAATACTGGCTGCACATTTAAATCATCAGAGACTCACCTGAGCTACCAGTTATCAAAGTCCTATGCAAACATGCTAAATTCATCAGTAGGCTTGGTCAAGTTCCTCAAAGCAACTTAGGGAGGAAGCGTTAAGTTCATTGTGTTGAGTCTGCATCTTCATCTGTGGAGGAGTTGTGTAATGATTATTCCTAACAAACTACTTAGGATTTTAGAACTTATGCTGGCTTTCTTAGTGAACGAAGAGGTTTTATACAAGCTTGAAGTGTGTGTGTGTGTGTGTGTGGGAGGATATTGTCTTTTTCTTTTACATACTTACCTTTTTTAATGTAGAACAAAATTTTATTTGATAGACTTAATTTATGACTATGTTTTGTCAGTTGTATAAGTCAATATTTTTTTTTCTCTGTGAACCCTCATCTGGTAAATCTTGTCTTCATGAGTCTTTATTTATAAACCCATTTATAAGTGAGTACATCCCATGTTCATCTTTTTGGGTCTGGGTTACCTCGTTCAGGATAGTGTTTTCTATTTCCCCCCC
>NW_026068002.1:5287933-5323764 GCF_014885135.2 Alexandromys fortis
CCCCTCCCTCCCTCTCTCCCACCCTCCCTCCTTTCCTTCCTCTCTTCTTCCCTTCCCTCTTTATTTTTCCTTCTTCTCTTCCTATTCTTCTTCCTTTCATTTATTTGGGACACCAGCTACCTTTCTATTGGTGTGATAAAACGTCAAGACCCAGGAAACCTACAGAGAGAAGACCTTTGGGTTTACAGTTCCTGAAGATTAGCGTCCATCACTATCAAGGCATGGAAGCACCACAGCTGAGGTGCATATAAGGGCTTATATCTTCAAATGCAAGCACAAATCTGCTGTGAATTAGTGCTCTTGTACGCTGTAAAGATTTGTCACTCATATTGGGTTTAATAAAATGATTATTGGCCAGTAGCCAGGTAGGAAGTATAGATGGGATGACCAGACTAGTAGAATTCAGGGAAGAGGAAAGGCAGAGACACAATCTCCAGCAGGACCCAGGGGAAGCAAGATGAGAACGCTACTCTGACAAAAGTTACTAAGCCAGTTGGCTAAACATAGATAAGAATTATGGGTTAATTTAAGTTGTAAGAGCTAGTTAGCAATAAGCCTGAACAATAGGCAAAGCAGTCTATAATTAATATAAGCCTCTGTACGTTTATTTGGGACTGAACAGCTGAGGAACCAGGTGGGACAGGAACTTCTGTCTACACACAAGTCTACACAAGTTTGAGACAAAACTGAGAATGGCTTGAGTCTTTACTATCTCAAAGTCTGTCCCCAGTGACCTACTTCATCCAGCGAGGACACACCTCCATACCTCAACAAACAACCACAATAGCTGAAGACCTGGGTTTAGTGGACATCCTCATTCAAACCACTGCTTTTGGTATACACCTTTAAAAAGATTTTACAATTGAATAAATGAATGTTTTTGTGATTTCTTTTTATTTCTTTCAAGTCTATAAAGTTCTTACCTGACTAAATGTTAAACAAATATTTATCATATTTTCCATTTTATTTGTGGTATTTTAAGTTAGTTTATTGATCCACTGTCACCAAAAGCCTGGAAAAAAGCATACAAAAATGAGTGCACTAATATGAAAGTTAATTGAGGTGAGGGTTACTGGGGAACAGGAGAGTGATTGTGGAGAATGAAGTGACTATGTGCTTCTCACCTACTTGAGCTATTCTCCAGGCAAGTGTCCAGGTAGTTTACCTTACCTTGCCGAGCCTCAGAAGACTCACTGTAGAGTGAGGACAGTGGTGGTAGCTACCATTTTGAGAGTATATGTAAGAGGGCTCAATAAATACTATGAGGAATTCTTATCCTTATTAGGATAAGCAAAACTTATTTGATCCCCCTGCCATTGATTTCTGAGGTTGTTTTAGGTTGCAAAACTTAAATGTGGGTGCATTTCAGAATCATCTGGGGATGGGATGTGGGGGCCTAGGCACAGAGAAACAAAACTAGGCCTGGGCGTTGACATCTTACCAAGTTCCTTGTGTGAGTTTGATGCTCAACAAAGTGTGAAAAGTATTGGAAGTCATTGGAGTGGGATGACTGACAGACTGAACTGAAGGATGTTAGGAAATGCCCTCCCATGGTTGTCCAAGGAGACTTTCCCAAGGCTGTTGTGCCCCACTTTTTTTCTATTTGTTGTAGCCCATAGACTATAGAGGAGCCAGACATATTTGCTAAGTGGATGAATGAAAATCTAAATTAGTTAATGATAAAGAAATCACTAGGTGAGAGCCCCCTGCAAATGTGCCAGATTTGGAGTGCCCCATTAGATTTCCCAAGTGGCCACTCTGCAGAGCCAGCTTCCAACATAACTATGTTTGTGATGGGATGCCTTCCATAGGACAGTTTATTATAAAGTATGTGCAAAAGATAATGACCTCTCAGATGCTAACAGTACTATTACAGAAAATAATGGGGAAAAGGCCCTATTAGATTTTTAACAACAGCAAAATTAAACAACACAATTAAAATAAAAATAGATGAATCTAAAAATCTTCATATTAAGGGAAGTAAATGAAGAACAAATAACACGTGTTTTCTCTCATTTTTGTATCCTAGACTTGTTTTTAGATATGTAAAGCCATATGTAAACAAGAGGCTGTCAAAGGGAAGGAAAAAAAGCCAGTGGATGGGAATTAGGAGGAGGGGGTAAGAGGGAATAATTACGATCAAATGCCTGATATAATTGAAAGAACTTTTGAAACTCAACACTGTGTACCATGAATAAATGCCAACAGATATTTGGAAATATGCTTATTTTCTATAAAATTTTTTAAGACCAAAATACTTTTTCTTAAGTCAGTTTTATTTTTAAGAATAATAACTCATTATAACTTTGTTGTAACTTAACATAATGGCTTTAAATTTCATTGGGAAGAGTCAAATAGACTCAAATTTCTAGGAAAATAATTCTAAAATCAGAATAATGTGGAAGGATTTTTATCATTAGATTACATAATACTTTATAACGCAGCTATAATTTAAGTGAAGCAGAGGCAAATCCAGCATTATGAAATTGGTGAATTGTATAAAAAGGTGATTCATGGGAAAGAATAGATACTCATGGAAACCGTTTACATAATAACATTTAAGATATGATAACATGACATTTCAAATATAAAGTTTCATGAGTTTTCATTTATTTGAATGAATTTTAAAATAAATATTTTCAGACGATTGCTATTGGCATCAGGAAACCTCTTACTCATGTGTAGATATTTTACAACAAGAAGCTCTGTGGAAGCTTTCCCGTAGTTAATCACAGGCATGACAGAAGCTGGCTCTGCTATGGGTGGCTACTTGCAGAAACTGCGAAACCAACATGCTGTTATTCAGTAAATATATTTAGGAAGAAAACTTCTACATAAATATGTATGTGACCCGCCAAGATGTATGCCTGATCAATCAAAACAATAGGCTCACCAATAAAATCATTAACATGTAGAAATCTTGGGTAAGCATTTATGAAATATTAAAACACCGTAGACCTTTCTAAACCAAAATCCCACTCAATGACAAGTAAGGTATCTCTAAAAGGCAAACAGAACTACTGATGTAGCAAAGTTGGAGGAAACGTAAGTGCAGGAAAAATATTATCAGGCTTCCTCAAATCATATCAAGAACAAAGATATCAATCTCTAGCTACCAAAATGGAAACTGTTAAAATTTTGAAAATGCTAGTAAGTCAGCTGGGGGCTGGGAAGTCTCGAGAGTCTGGTCTCAGGGTACAAATCTTCTTGTATTTCTGATCAACAAACATGGACATTGTTTCCTATGCTTTGTAAGGTTATAGTGCACTGGTGTTTCCTGAACGATAGAAAGATTTTTGACAACAGAATTTGTTTCTCGGAAAAACAAAAGGGAAATGGAAGCAGCTGAAGAGACCACTCAAAGGAAGCTGCCTAAGGCTATTACAGCACCTTTCAGAAACAAAATCTGTCATACAATATATATGATTACAGAATGTGTGTCAGTAGAGTGTGCATGGCTGAAGGAAACTGCTTACAATATATCTCTAAGTGATGACAACGTGTATGTTTTGTAAAAAGCAAAACGACATTTAAAGAACACACTAAAATCCAAGCCATGGTTAATTTTTATTTTTTATAAGTATTAACAAACCATAAATCATCTTAACATAAATATTTTTAGGGGACTGTAGCTTTTATAATTCACTAAAGTCAATTTCCGCCCTTTTCTATGAGATGCGGGCTGGCAACACTAAGCCCACACTTTACTTAGCTCTTTAAAATGAAGGTAATAAATTAAATGAAGCTAATCTTTTGATCCCGAGTCTAAAAACTTATAAAGAAACTTTATATATGATGGGCTGATCTGATCTCCACTGAAATACCGGGAGGGGAATGTTATCCCTCTGGACAGCATACAATTCCAGATATAGTGGGGGAGGGGGCTAGAAGGAGGACGAGCATTGACTCCTATCTTAATCTTGAACAAAGAGTGTAATTTCTCTAAACTAAGAGTGGTGAAAATCTTTAACCACCTATCCGAGAGTTGACACAGCTCAGTGAGATGTGTGTGTGTGTGCAAAACTGGGGACATGTATGTGCAGAAAAAATGTCATGGTTACTCAAATCATATCAAGAGCTAAGATATTTTTAAATTTTTTAGATACTTTTAAATAAAGCATTGGGGACTGGGGAGATTGCTCAGTCAGTAAACTACTTGTTAGTCACGCATGAGGACCCAAGTTTGGGTACCCAGCCCCCACATAAAAAGCTGAGCACACTAACATGTACCTGCAATCCCAGCACTGAGAAGCTGAGAGCAGGACCCCTGGAACCTCCTGGCTAGCTAGTCTAGACAAACGGGTGAGCTCCAGGCTAACTGAAAGACCCTGTCTTTAAATCATAAGGTGGCAAGTCTTATTGGAAAGATAGCATCGACATCTGGCCTCCATGTGCATGCACACAGATATGTGCATGTGCGTTCACACACACATGCATGAACATGTGTTAACACACACCTAACGCAACACAAAGTTAGATGCTAACAGTAGAGCGCAAGCCCTCAGAGGCACGAATTATACCCAGCTAATGAATCTTGTATTGGCATCTGTACAAACATAATCAGCAAGTTCAATTCTGAGGGACTCTGACCCACTATTAAAAAGCCAGTACCGACAATTAAAGCATTGTATAAAGATAAATCAAGGAGTCACGAGTCTTCTCAAAGAAGCACACAATGTAAAAGGAATAATAAAATCTAGTGATTTACATCCCCATAAAATTAATGCATTGTATATGAAGAATTAGCATAAAACATACTGACATTTATAGAATTGTTTCCAAAACATACCGAAGGAATTCCTTGTTAGAGAAAACAGGGGTTTAGAATCATTTCCTCATGTGAGCCATAAAATGTCTTAGATTTTGGTACTTGTACTTAGTTGCCTTAAACCACAATTGGGTTCATATAAATTAAGCTTAGTTCCATTTTTTTTAAATCTCTCTTCCCACAATAGAAGAACAGCTATTGAACCCTAGTTTTGATAAGGAAATATCTTCGTAGAATTCCTGTGTCAAAAAAAAAAAAACTCTGTAGAGAGGGCACAATTTACCAAGAATATATCTGTCATCTCGACTTCTGAAACAGGTGCTGAAGCTAAGTAGCAAGCTTACAGGCATTTGCTAATCATTCTAACCTGGTCAACAGGATGGTTGCTGTGTTCGCATCTATTGAAGACGCCACTTAACCATCAGATCTGTTTGCTTTGCTTTGAATGAAAGAATGATGTTTTTCACTTTTCAATAGAGTGATCACAGGTCTCGCTGAAACTTGAGAAGATGGGAATCACCAATATGAAGGCTGAACTGTGGGATATTGCGCAGCAAGTACACACCGGTATGCTGGGTACCAGTGAAAAGTGAGCATGTCATTGGAAATACTGAAAACACTAGGACAATCTGTGACTAAAAGCTTTCAAATAAATGGATACACAGAGCTATACATACTTGAAAAGAAAGGAAACATGGTCCAGAGGAGCCTGGACTTGATGATGTGTGCTTGGTTAGCTTCATAGAATACTGTAAACTGCAAGAGCTGCGACTGAAAACTCTGCTCAGAACTCCTCAGCCAGTGGGAAGAATGTGTTCTTAGAAACCTTGCCATTGAGCCGGGGTCAAGACCAAGATACTTGGGGGTAAGGGAATCCTGGGCAGAAATGAGCAGAATGTGTACAACCTTTGGTGTATCAACTGGATTTGAACTCAAATAAATTCAAGCTGTATGCTTGGTTTCCTTTCGATTCAGAAAACTTACGAATCTGTGTCATTTTAAGACAACTGAGCCAACTTTGGTATTAAAGAACACAATTTTTTTTGAGACAGGGTCTCACTGTGCAACCGTAGCTGGCCTGAAACTCCCCATGCAGACCAGTACAACCTCCAGCTCACAGAGATCTGCCTACCACTGCCTTCCAAGTGCCATGATTAAAGACATGTGCCACCAAACCTGGCCTCGTTTGCTTTTTATTTATTTTTAAATTTTATTTTGATCCCTTGACTTTTGAAAAAAAATTCAAGGACACCTAACACTTTAGGTATTAGTCAATGAATAGAAAAATCTTGTAAGAGAATTTTGCGTAAGGCATAGCACCCTATAATCACCCCATAAAAATGAGAAATATTTACAAATGCCAGGCTTTCAGTGGTGCGATCGATAGGGAGCTGGCTCCAATAAGTTATTCAGAGCAACATCCACAGCAATGAACATGCAAGGATATTAACGAGGTCTGTACTTGCTTCGGATGTGAATGGGAGTTTTGCAGAACCATGTGAAGGGTGAGCCATCCAGACCACAGTGACTTTTAGCTGAGGTCAGAGGAAGGCGCCCCGCGTGTTTCCCTTTACATTCAAGAGTTGAAGCAAAACATTACAGATTCCTAAGGCTTCTCAAGGAGTTTATTCACAAATCTCTGTAAATGACAGAGGTTTATCCTCTCCTTGCTGAGAGGGGAAAGTAAAGGGGGGAAAAAAAACCATTTTGTGCCAGTGTAGGAAGAAATATTCCGCAAGGCTTGTTCATAGAAGAAAGCCAGTGGATGCCGATGCTAACAAGTTTCTAAATATAACCCGTGCCCTGTAAATCTAAAGCACAGAGGATGACGTCATTAATCAGTTCATACTGAGAGCCATCTCAGTAGGTGAAGCCAGGCTGCATTAATGACCCAGTGAGAAAATAAAATCAATTCTTAGGACATAAACTTGGCCTAACACCTTGAGAATTTAGGATTATTGCTTTTACAGTTTGTTTTATGCCCTCAGAAGGTCAAGGTTTGTAACGCCGAGATCTTATGTTTCCAAAGAAGTGAGTTTCCTTCAGGATTGCTAACCTGTGGATTATTTAACATTTTGATTAAAGATAAAGGACTTAGGATGTTGGAGTTATTCATCCCACTTTGTGTTACGGTCCACATCAAACATCTCAAAGATGTCAAAAATATCAGAGACTTAAAGACTAACTATACTCCTATTTCCTTTTAAATTAACTTTAGGTTAAGGCAAATGTTTCCTCTTAGTGGCAATCTAAAGAAATGGTATGCTTGCTGTTGATTCATACTTCTCTAAATCAGCAGCATGATTAAGGAAAGAGTCAGTCAGAGACGAAGTAAATAAAAACTGGTCTCCTGAAACAGGAAGAACAATGAGTTTGTATCCAACACAAACAAGCTCTTGAATTGCTGGTTACTGTCCATGTGTTCGGTTAAACTGAATTAAATCCACCATCACGAGATATAATACTGGCCCCACTTCCCAGCAGCATCCTAAACATTAAGGGCACAATGGAGGTTGAAGGACTTAGGCTGATAGATGAACTGACAACATTTGGTCTGCTCAATCTCTTCATTAGCACCTTTACTTAAGTGTATTTTGAACATCATTGCAATTTATGTGTCTGTGGTGGAATTTCTAGGAAAGTTCCAGAAAAATTACAGTTGGAGTCACGTCCCATGTGGAGGCTTCCTAAAGTACACAGAAAAGATGGACATGCATTTTGATTTTGATTTGCCAGCAAGGCGGAAGGGAAGAATGGGAGGATAGAGTCAGGGTGGTACATGGAAAATTGGTTGCCTGAGATAGCAGATTGGAAGAGGTTAGAGGAAATAAGGACTTACAGAAACTTCTCTGCTTAAAAACAACCATCCCACGAATAATGCTAATACGCCCAACTGTTAATTAAAAGAAACATGTAGGGCTGGAAAGAAGGCTCAGTGGTTAAAGCATTTGCTGAACACCAGAGATCCGGTCTGCAAAACTCAAGTAAATGTGACATGACCTGGTGGCCCACCTGTAATTCCAAGGCTGGGAAGGCAGACACCAGGCATTCCCAGAGCAAACTGGCTAGCATGTCCAGTCCTACAGGTGCGTTTGGGTTTGATCCCAAAGACCTTGTCTCAGGATAAGGTAGAAGAATGATCAAGGGAAATGTATGACATCAACCTCAAGTCACCACAAATGCACACACTTGTGTGTGTGTGTGTGTGTGCGTGTGTGTGAGTGTTCATGTCTGTGATGATCAGAGAAGGCACTGGATGCCCTAGATCTTCTGTTACAAGCAGGTTGTGAATCTCCTGAAGTGACCACTGAGTCGTCTCTCGAGTCCCTACTTCCTCCCCCCCACCACTTTTTTACAAAACAGTTTTAGACAAGTTCCTACCTCTGGCTGGGATGCAACTCACTCTGTAGACCAGGCTGGCCTTGAACTCACAGAGATCTGCCTGCCTCTGCCTCTAAAGTGCCGAGATTAAAGGTGTGCACCAGCACACCAACTCCCACCCTCTTTTTTAAACAGCTGAGTTTCCGTGATGTTCCTTGGAGAGATTGGGAGATGAAGGGGTGTATTTTCTGACTTCAGGTTGCCTGAAAGAGAAAAGAGAAAGAGGCAGGATGTGTTGACCCCGAGTCAAATGGTAAGTGCTAGGACAGTAATAAGGAGAGGTTGATCTGGCCAGATCAGAACATGGTGAAAGCAGGTCATGAAGGTAACCTAGGATTGGAATTGTCAAGTAGGCACTGGTGGGCGTGGCTATACCCCCCAGCCTTGTCCTCCTATTTCTCATGAGTAAGGCTCTGTTTTCACTCACCCCCAGAGTCCAGTGCTTTTCATAACCATTCCTACTTTTCAATGCTCAGATTGAAGTATCCGGCTAATTCAGCATCTCAACCATCCAAAACCGTTTGTTTGTTTGTTTCCCAATCCCAGGTTGGTTGCTCTGAATGAAGAGAGGGGATGAGTACTACATTTCCAGGATGGCGGCTGATGGAAGAATTATGATTGAGCTGCCTTTCAAATGCAGACTTTAACCTTTACATTGCCCGAAGTGAATACAAATGGATTGCCTTTTAAAAACCGACAGCACTCATTCAAAGGTTGGCCTAGTTCCCCTCTGCTCTTTGGCCTCGCCTGGCAAAGGTGGGGTTGACAAAGGAGAATTCAGAAGTACCTTTGAGGTCTGATATCTCCATTAGTGTGCAGAAGAGAAGAAAAGTTCAAGTGGGTGCCACTCCAAACCTGTGATGGCATGCCCTTTACCATTCATTTTCTGCTGGAAAATTCCAAAGCTCGTGAACTATGATGATAAATGAGAGGAAGTGGTTGAAAGGCACAAAGGTTCCCAGCTTGCCCCAGTAGGAGTCTGACTTTGTAAGATGGGCCACCCCTAACTTTTAGCACCAACTCCAAGCAACTATTTGGGAATCCAGCCCATGACTTGATGATTTATTTGAACACATGACAGAAACGACGACAGTAATTCAATCCTCAGTTTAGTGTGCTGGATCTCTGGTACTCAGGAGGTTGAGAGCGTTAGAAGAAGCAGGAGTCTCACCCAGGAACAACGTAAGAGATGTGGCAAGTCGTCAGGGCCCAGCCCGGGCCTCTTGAGCTGGAATCTGTAGCTCAACCAATCCCCCAGGTGATTTCTATGCATGTTAAACACTGACAGACACTGCCTTGGCACAAAGAGAAAAGAATCAAGACAAAGACCACATCCTATAACAACTGAGGGCTAGCATTGAGGACACACAATGTCACAGCCTATTAAGGAATTAAGGATTCTGAGGGTTTTTTTTTCCCATCTGTTGTTTGGGCATGGTATTTGAACATGGCGATTTGATCAACAACCATTCCCATGAGGAACAGAGGCACGGTGTCTCTCCCCTCCACTGAGTTCTTCACAGTTCTACGTCATTGCTATTGACAGGCCTGAGTGAGGCCTGCAGTTTGTCTCAGACACAGACAGTGAAGAATAGCTTGCTACTAACACAAACAAGGGAATGGGGCTTCATAGTTCAGCAGGCATCTGGCAATTTATCATTTTTTTTTTCTTTTTAAGACTCAACTCTGTAGAGTCCCCAAGATCCTGGGAATCTCCCACCTGGCCCATTCTAGACATTCAGAAGGCTAGGCTGAGATCAAAGTCCCTGATAGGAGCAGCCTGGACAGCCGTGAGTAGAAGGGACGGAGATGGTGGGGCGTTCCCTCTGCTCGCCATTAGGACGTTTTATGACATGCCCAAGCTTCCTTTTAAATTTTGGTTCCCAGTCCAATTTTATGCCAGACGAATTAGCATTTTTTGACCCTGAGAGTTCTTTCTCTCACACTTTTTGAGCAATGGAGTTGACTTGTGAGCTCAGTCATTTTTTTTTTTTTAATTGAGAGAAATAAACTGACTCCTAGATGAGAGAAAAGAATAAGGAAGATACTTTTTCGCTGTCTGTGGTTTCCAACCCTTCATTAACTTCAGGGGAAGAAACTGAGCCGCTGCTGGTTCTGTCCGCAGGAAGACTCCGGGGGAACCGAGCCAACAAACCAGATGTGAGGGGAACATTTATTAAAGTCAGGGTCTTCGCATGTGCGTTGAGTCTTTTATCTTGCACTGCGCTCCTCTTAGCAGTGAACCCATCCATGTGTCTTTGTGTGTGACTGGACAAGATGTTACTGCAAGGCTCATGTTTCCATAGTGGCCGTGATCATTCGCATGGCCTGTAGTTCAAAGGGGCCCAAGAGAGGCTCTCCTGAGGAAACTATCTCAATGAATCAAGACAGAGATATAGGAGAATCACAAGAATGAGACTACCCGTATAGAGGTGCCATGTAATTAGCCCCTTTTCCCGAGGTTGTCCAGTAAAACATGCAAGATGGCTGGTTACAAGGCCGGGATTCTAGCATTGCTCCTTAGGATATTCAGCAGCTGGTACTTTATTTCTCTGAGTTTTTTGTTATTATTAAAACAGAGAGTTTTAAAGCAGTCGTTCACAGGCCACTGTTCCTTGAAAATTGTTATTATAAGCAAATTATCTTAGTGTTTGTGATGAGCAAAGTTTTTCCTATGGAGTTAAAGTCAAAGACCATTAGGTTCAACACGGGGAAAATGGGAGGTTGTTCCTTGAAAGCTTTCAGCTCTGTTGACAGTGTTGAAGGGTAGGGGACTAGATCTCCCAGGTCTTCAGCAAGCCCCACTTACCTTACCTCACCTTAACCTTGACTCCTGGGAAGCTGACTAATGTGTGACCAAGAGAACATTTTCTGATCCTCTGATTTTGAAGGTGGCCAAAGACTCTCTTTATCTCTGCCTTGACAGGTCTGTGCAACTAGGGAGGGCACCCTTCACAGTCTGGGACATCGCACAGCAGGTCTCATCGTATTTAGTTGGAAGCTGTTAGCTTCAATATAGAACATGCTGGAAAAACCACCAATCCAGCAGAAGAAAGATGCCCTCTTACTAGGACTTAAAAACTGTGATTCTAAGAAAATTTCCAGCAGTATTTTCAAATGAATTGCTCTCCTTGATAGGAAGCAAACTTCCCCTCTGTCTGTTGTCAGAGAGAGACAGCTTAAAATGCTTCTAGGGGCTAGCATCTAAAAGTTCAGTCCTGTCCCAAATTTCCCTAAACAAATGTTACAGCCATTAGATAACATTACTTTACTAGGAAATCCTAAATTTAGAAAATTGTACACTTGTGGTATCTATGCTAAAGCCTTGTAATTGGGTGTTTTTTTTTTACCATTTGTATTTTATTGCATGTTTGTGACTATGTGTAAGGTGTGTGTGTGTGCGCGTGCGTGTGTGTGTGTATGCCTATGTGAAAGCCAGAGCTGAATGCTATCATTCTCTATCTTATTACACAGAGTCTCTCACTGAACCTAAAGCTAGGTTTGCAGCATGACAATCCGCAACCATCTCCCTGTCTCTGCACCCCTGTGTACACACACACACACAGTGCTAGTGTTACACGCTTGGCTTTTTATGTGTGTACCTGGGGCCAAATTCTTGTCTTCACACTTGGGCAGCAAGTGTTCTTACCCTTGAGCCATCAATCCAGCTTAAAGTTTTAATTCCTTATGGCTTTGAGAGCTAGGTTAGGACTTAAAAAGAAATAATCAATTCTTTGTTGTGCCTTAGCGGATGCTGCAATGTGTAGGTATTTTCACTTGGAGATACTTCACCTCCTTCAAACTCGAAGTTTGGGGATATGTTTTCTTTCTCTCTTCTTCAAAAGTATCAATCAGCTTTTGTCTTTTAAAAATGACACCACACAGTTCATGGGTACTTTGGGGAAAGCTGTTAAATTATTTTACCTCACAATAGACTGCATTCTGGCCTTCATAAGGGTTTACCCTGAAATTGTTCTAATTTGAGTCTCCATTCTTGGCTGGAGCTTATTATTTCTGGAAGAATATGTGCTGACAGGCAGAGACAAAGAGGCCATGCGGAAGGCCACTTTTAAGCAGAAATATGATTTATATGCTATAAAGCTCTCTATTATTATTAGATAGAGATGGGAACTCAGGGGAAGAATATGGGACATAAAAAGTCTCTTATTTCAGAAAGTTCAGGCAGGTTTGAGGAGGAAATTGTGCCATGAATTTCCGTCTCACCTAGGAAAGAGCCTGACAACCAGGCCGACTAAATTAGAAGTGGATATACAAGCCGAAATGATTTTCATCAGGCTTCAGATTAATCTAGTGAAAATGCTTGATTTTGTACGGTCAGAGAGGCATAGTGTTTATACACAAAAATCTTTTCCCCAAATTACTCAAATTATTGACTTCAAGATGTAAAATCTATTAAATCAGGGTGCTCCATGCAGTAAGGGCCACTTCTGTCACGGAGGTCAATGCATTGTGGGCTTTAAGCTGTTTTGTATTTTTAGGAGTTTTGGTAAGAACGAGGCAGCGGGAGAGCCTGAGGGGCCAAGAACACAGCAGAGATTTTTAACTATGGTTTAGGGTCACTGTCAGAATATGATAGATTTTTGAAAGTCAAAAGCAGCTTTAGACTTATATACTGAGCACTAAAGTACAAAAGAGTGCTAATAAATAAAGATGCCACCGCAAGTTAAAATATGGGTCCTGCTTCTTCATAAAGTTAAAGGTGCTGGAGAAGCTGGCACAGACAAGAGGGTTTTCTTGCCTAAAGCAGTCTCCAAGTTTCTGGGTTCATCCATCTGCAACCCCTTGTCTGTGGTTCGCATTGGTCATGAATTACACTCTGCTTCCTCGGTCTAATCCTTTTCATTTATTTATACTCTGTGGAGGAGACATAAAAGACTTCTTAGGAAAATCCAACTGTTTTTGATCAACCTTGTCATGTGCAAATAATGGGGCTTTGTCAGGGCCGAGCTTTTCTCGAAATTTATACCTTCTAATAATAATTAAAAGAAAAGAAAGGGAAAATCAGAAACAAATAAGAAATAGATTGAATTCGATTCAAAGCATGTTTGTGGCTTTAAATCAATGGTAATAAAGCACTTTCTATTTTTTTTTTTTTAATGTCCATGCCTGGCAGTGTAACCCAAATCTCTGTTTGTTGAATTCTGGGTTTTTCAAATAACGAATCCACAACTTCACTGTTTTAAGCCCAAGGAAGAAAGATGGCACTTAGTTCTCAGTAGGGCAGTGTGTGAGCAGTCGGATGAGTAATATTGTGGGATTGCTGGGTCAACTGGTGTTTGATAAAGACTCAAATAGAGCCTGGAAAAGGGTCCCCGGCAAGAGGCTCTTAGTTATTTTATGGGAGTCAGATTTGTGTCAATACTCTGGCTGTTATATAGCTCGATTTTGATTCCCTAAATATTTTTACAATCTTTGACCAATTCATATCCAAATAAAAAGTTTTGAATGTTATTAACAATTACATTATTAATGGATAGAGTTATTAACAAATAATGTATAATATCTGCAGATTCAATAGAAATCCTCAGGCTGGTTTTTAAAATTTCCATTTAAAGAGTTTAATTTTCTTTGACCTTCTATGGGGATTCCCAGCCCCCTACCCATACCACTAGTTTTCTAGCTTGAGCCCACAGTAAAATTTTCTAGAGGGCTTCTAGAAGTCTTGATGCTTGCCTTCATCTAAGGTCAGATGAAGCCCATTTTCGGGGAGCAAGACAATGTCTTAATGGCTCTTTGGATGATCAGAAAGAGGTTGGATACTCCACTACCCTGCTACCTACTCCCACAGATATATGGAGTTGGCTATAAATCCCCATCCATAAAATATTATCAAGGGTTCAATAGCCTGTCTTTAGGGTGGGGAAATCAGTGCATAAAAGGCTTGTCCTATAAGCTTGATGGTTTGATCACAAAAGACTGAGAGAGTAGAACACACCTCTGTATCCCTCGCATACCCCTACCAGGAGACCAGAAGTAAAGACAGGGGAATGCCAAACTTCATGGGTCTGTTAGCCTGGTCTGTGCATCAGTGAACAAAAATGGAAAGAGTGACCGCACGTGAGGCTCCATCGTTGTCTTCTCCACAGTCGAACTCCGTGTGTGGAACCCCTATCATACACACAAATGACAAGAAAAGAACCTTATATTTGTTGAGGTGGAAAACAAAGCAACTTTTCAGGAAACTATAAAGTCTTGTATTTAAATATAGACTGATATTTACATAATGTATGCCTTTGATTTTGCCTTTAAAAAGAGAACGAATGGTAGCTTCACTTTTTAAATCTTATCTATTAGTGCATGTGTGAGTCTATGTGTCTGAGTACCTGCCATGCTTCATACATAGGTAGAAGTCTATTTTAGTCGTATTTAGTTATATTTAGAGTATATTTCTATGAAGAAATACCATGATAAGCACAATTCTTATAAAAGAAAGCATCTAACTGGTTGTTTGCTTACAGTTTCAGAGGGTTAGTCCATCACCATCATGGCAAGGAATATGGGGGGCACAGGTAGGCATGGTGCTGCAGCAGAACCTAAGAGCTTTACATCCTGATTCACAGGCTGGGATGGGGGAGGGAGGAAGGGAGTGGAAGAAGAGACTGGGCTTGGGGTAGGCTTTTGAAACCTCAAAACCCACTCCCCGTGACACACCTCCTTCAAAAGACCCTCCTAACACTTCCAAACAGTTTATCAGCTGGGGACTAAGCATGCAAATTTATGAGCCCATGGTAGGCACATTCTCATCATTGAAGCCACCACAAGGTCTGAGGACAACTTTCCAGACTTTTCTCTCTTCTTCCATGGTGGTTTCTAATGACCAGACTCGGGTCATCAGGCTTTTGAAGCACGACCATTTACCTGTTGATGCATCCTGTGGCTCCTGGGTGGTAATTTTCTGTAAGAGCTGTTGCAAAGTTTAAGGAACACAGGCGGGGTTACGGAAGAGAACTCATTTATGCTCTTCTTTGCCAGGCAGACATCTAAACCACGGAAGTAGCAAGAGGAAAGCTGCGGCATTTGGTGAATTGACCTTTGGAGGTAAACACAGTGGGGAGTGGAAGGGTAGATCTCTGGCAAAGGGGGAATAGATTGATTCTTGGAGTGGGAAGTCCTTTGGGGCCATCTGGTACATCACATGAGCTGGTAGGTCATCAAGGTTGCCTAGCAGACTCAGTGAATTGCAAGCTACAGAAGGCTTCTTCCTTCCTACTTCTAGGTTATCCTTCCTTGTCAAGGAAACAGAACAGAGAGACGTTAGCAAGGATAAGTGTCCTACTGGAAGAGAGAAGACTAAGAGAAAGGTACCCACAGCCGTTGCCAGGATGATCTGGTGCTTCCTTGCTTCTGTGTTCTATGTTGTGCTACCCATGTCAAATACAGAGAGATCTTATTTTTGCAGAGAGATCTTATCTATAGAAACACCCATAATGTGGCTTTCCTCCCAACCTCCACCCATGTTTCTTCTCCTTTCCTATGTTAATTTGCCAGTAGTAACTATTTCCATTTCTTGGAGTCCTCATGGTGTTCCCTTAACAACACAGAATAGCACATCTACATAGATGATTGCTCAACGTCATAGCTAATGACTTGGCTATTAGTTTGCTAGTGGTACAGAAATAAAATATCACCCGTGGAGGAGCTTGAAGAACAGAAACTTTCTTTCGTAGTGTAGGGGTAAGAAAGTATTGGTAGGTTGGTTGCTTCTAAGCAATGAGAGATTATATTCAGTCCATTCTCCTGAGTGGATGATGACCATCTTCCCATTATTCAGGTAAGTGTCTGAATTTCATCTTACCATAAAGACACCAGTCATCTTGGATCAAAGCCCACCCTAGTGACTCATATGAGCTTAGATTCCCTCTGCTAAACTCTATCTCCAACTGTGGGCACATGCTGGGTCAATGTGAACATGAAATATGAATTTGGGGGCCACACAACAATGATGTTGACTAAAAATATGATGGCTCAGGGAGTACATATTTGATGGATAAAGAGAATTTAACTTACTTCATATAAACTACTTTTGTCAAACTTGGTCACTTAAATTTTTTCTCTGTAAAAAAAAACTCTTGTAATAAAATAACAGGATAAAAATATAAAAGTTTAAACTTTTTTAGCAGATTTTACTTTCATTTTAGAATCTTAAAAAGGACCTTTGATGTAAACACATTTAGAAATATTAACTCTTACTCATAGATTTTTTTTAAAAAATCCATTTTTTATAGAATGGATAAAATAGTATTAGACAGATAAACCCAAGTATTTCAGATTATTTTTCTTCTTTGCTTAAATTTTTTAAAAAATTCTCCATTTCTTAGCACTTATATACATGTATTAGATAATGATAATTTCTTCCCTTTTCTTTGTCTTTCAGTGCTCCTTCAATTTTTTTTTTAAATCAAGACAGAAATTCATGTTTCCCTTGCTGGCATCAAACTCACTATATAGCCCAGTAAAACCTAGAACTTACAAATCCCTCTATATCAGCTTCCTAAGTACCTGGATTATAGCCATGAACCACCTTGATAGCTGCTTGTTCTATTTTTAATCTCAGATCCCTATTTCCTAATCTTGTTTTTACTGTAAGTAGCTTCAGATTAAACTAATTCTGGAAAATAAAAAACAAGTTCTTGAATAAACATGGTGTGTCTAGTAAGAGTTCTCTTTTGGGTAAGAGGTTGTGGCTATCATTTATTCTGAGGTGACCACTCCGGAAGCAGACTAAATCCAAGCTCAGTGGAAATAAATTGTGTTAGTCAGAGACCAATTAAACTCATACTGTGATCGAAACCTCTGGATTTCTTCTTCTAACCTTCAAAGTGCTTGAGGAAATCACCAGTTTATCTTGTACTGGGCAAAGACATGAACCCTACTAACTTCCTCAGAATAGTGGTGCCAGATATATTAAAACTATTCTGTCTTGAAAATATCTTTTGTCAAATTTTAATTATCCTCAAAGACAGTGGCTTTGTGCGATGTGGTCTGTTTTGATGGCAGGCAGCAAAATTTTATACTTAAATACTATGATTAGTGTTTTGAGTTTCATGGATAAAATCAAAATTAACAAAATTCTAAATCCTCCAACTGCTGTCTCCAGCAATATTCTAGTTTTTAACCAGAATGAACCATGTGAAATTCTAATAATATGTGCATACCCACTTGTCTCCTGAGCCTTTGACAAATAAAGACTTTCTGTGAGGCAGAATAAATAAATAAAATAATCGGTTACCGACCCGGCTCGTTATCTTTCTTTGTAATTTTATTTCCACCGTCCTTCCTGTGTTTTCACTTCTTAAGTGTGAAAGTCTAGACCACGGCACCTACTGTGGGAACGTGGTTCAGGAACGGAGTCTGGTGAAGAGCATTCCGAATGCTGGGCGAACACCTCAAGAAAACAAGAGTCTTGTGTCCTCAGTCATTTTGGAATTGTTCTTGGAATAATTTACAAGTGTAGCAATAGGAGTGAATTTACTTCAGATTACTCATTATTTCTTGCTATTGGTATTCAATTAAATGTTTAAACCATCTTCTATATATCTCTATGGAAAAACATGTTTTTACCATATGTAGCTTACCTTCAGATAGTGAACAGCTTGAACTCATGAGAACTTTACTCTTGAGACCTCACTTAACCTTCAGAGTATAAATTGTCTGGGGCTCTGAATAAAATTGGCTATTGCATGAGACTTTAGTCTGCTTCATTTATTGGCTCCATTCTCCCAGGTCCCACGACCTTGAGAACAGTGACAACTGATGTTAGTTGCTATAGTGAAAAAAAAAAATAAGACTAGGTTTTGGCACCATCCCAGTTGGGTGTTCAGTTCATCAAAAACATCTTTTAAAATGTTATCTGTAGTCATTTCGAATGAGTTTTATGTTTTAACTTTAGTTTTCGTTTTAGCCACATTTACAGCTCTGTCTATGGATGATTGACAGCTGATCTGCACGGCAGCCATGGTGCAAAAAAATTGTGACTTGTGAAGGATAAGCCTGAAGATGATGACAGTATGTCTAAGTTATACATTTGAAAGATCTGAGTTTAAGTCAATTTAGCAAGGAGGTCTGGAGAAGGGGAAGGGAGACATAGTTGAATGAGTCATTGATCCAAACATTTATTTCCTAAGCCACATTTTAAAATTGTGTTAAACCTTATAAAACTACAGAGCTCTCTTCTCTGTGCAGTGCACACTTCAGAGGAAACTGCCCTCAACATATCTCACAAATGGCTCCTAGTTCCTTTTCTCCAGTCTCAACTACGCAACTGCATTGATCTAGCTCTTTCCCTCATACACAAGAACTCATTCCTGCCCCTCCGCCTTCAGACATGGCTTAGTCTCAATTGATTTTGAAACTAGAACCTTCAAATTTATTTACTTTTTTTTAATGTCTTATTCCTCTTTTGAGTCAGTTGGAAGATATCTCAGTGACCTCAAATGGAAGAAGAGATTCCAAGCAGGGTTTGATATGTTTGTTTGGGAGGAAAGTCAAGAGGTAGTTTGAGACTTGGAGACTTATTTTCTCCTCTCAAATACCTTATTTACTCTTTTGAGAAAAAAATTATAGTGAAAAAAATCAATCTTTAATTGGGCCTGAGTAATACACAAGAGCCTTCAGAGGAAAGAGTCTCCAACCAGAGAAAGTTGTCACCTGGCAATTTAGAAATTAGTATCTGAACAAGCGAACTAATCAAATAGACCTGCAAACCTTTCAGTGAACCCGAGCCTACTCTTAGATGAGTTTTCAAAAAACCTGGGCTGAGTTTGGAGAAATTCAAAGCAATTTCATGGCTGCAGATGGAAACCAGGCCCAACTCAGTAGTTCAAATGAACCTGAAACTCAAGGGCCATCTCCAGGGGTCTGAACCCAACCAAACCAAAACAGAGTAATGACTCCCAGGGAACAATGGAAATCCCTGGTGCATTGGCTTGGCAGAAACTGAGAACAGATTTTTTTTTTTTTTTTATTACTCAACAGTGATAAGTGAGGAAACTGAGTTTCCAAGGTGGTTTGTCCGGGAGATCCGTGTTATTCAGAGGCAAGGTGAAGAGACTCTAGGGCATTGTCATACCTCACATCCCCTGCTACACAGCAAATGTTTTGGAAAGCAATGAAGGATATTTAAACCACTACAATTACATTAAGACATGGACAATTTAGTATGAGATGGTTCTTCGGATATGATTACAGGGACAGAGTTATAGGGCTGGGAAGTGATAGTATTCTGTAGCTTTCATCTCAGAAAGAGTATTGGGACTAAATTATTCTGGCCATAGTCCTTGACATCTGGAGTTGAACTCCATTTCAAGAGTTCTGGTTGACTACCAGGTTCCACATGGTATCAGTCCAATGTCTCAAAAGCATGACAGAAGTGGTCAGACTTACCTCCAAAACACCTGCAATGTCACAGCAACTGGCAAATAATTCTTTGACTTCTAAAATGTGATGTTGGTTTTTCCCAAGCTCTTCAATAAACAGTGATACCAATAGTACATGAAAGGGGGGTTCCCCCTTTCTTCCTTCTCTTCCTTGCTCCTCACTCTGTTGTGTCTTCTAGAACATTACAGAACTGTAGTTTGGCAAGGACTTTGTATCATTTCACTAGTTTTCAGTTCCCCAAGGCATTCAACTAATCTTTAAAATAAAGTTTAATTAATTCTTTGACAAATTCATGCAATATATTGTGAACATATTCACTTCCCCCCAACTCCCCCCTTATTATCTTCTGAACAATTCTGTTTCTTCCCACCCAACCTTGTAGTTACTTCTGTATTCTCTTCTTATTGTTCTTGTTCTTCATCTCCCATTAAATAAAGTTTATGTTGTCTAGCTAGTCTTTGGATCAGGGCCTGCTTTGCTGTGTGGTCAGAAGTCAAATAAAAAAATTATCTTGATTGACTAACCTCATTTCTAAAAGTTATTATAGACCAGGACCAGCAAGGTGGCCCCATAGGTAAAAATGCTTGCTACACAAGCTGTATGGCCTGAGTCTGATTCCTGAAACCCATGGGAGAAAGAACCAATTCCCTAACCTTGTCTTACAGTCTAAACACAAAAGTCACTGCTCATGTACATGTATAAGAGTGTATACACTCTTATACCTATAATATTATGCCTATATTATACAGGCAATAAGGAAAGCATATAGGGTTGGGGCAGGGTTCTGCTCTTATCTTTCCAGGAAAATACACATTTCAAAAATTGAAGAGACCCTGGATGTTTCAGTGCTGACAAAAGTAAAGATATCTATCCACTAAAGATCATATACAAAAATTCAAAGAAAACACAATAATATACATAATCCAGACTCTCTGTGAATTTTCCTCTTTAATTGGCTTATTATTTTTTACTCTATTACTCTGTCTCTTTAAAGACTTTGTTTTATTTTTTTTAAACCATTTACTTCTTTTCCAACTCTATACACTTTTTCTTCTCTCTCCCAAGCCTATGTATATTTATCCAATGCTATGGCCCATTTAGAGGTCTTTTATGTCTAAATCTGTTTTTATAGTGTAAGTTTTTTCTGACCAAGATGGCTTCTTAAATGCTAAGTGCTTCTTAAAAATTTAAGCTGCGTCATTGCAGATTTTCCTGCTTGCCCTGCCCAGTCCAGCATGGTGGAGCCGTATGCAGTCTCTGAGAGCCATGCACACAGTCACACTTCCAGGCACACAACCAGTCCAAGTTGCCATCAAGCAAGCCACAGCATGCTATTCACAAACCCCATCCAGATACTTGGTCTCCTGAAAGAGCCAGACGTCGTGCTGGCAGCACAGCCCAGAAAGCCTACATTTCAAAACAGTGCAGCTTTTTTTCTGCTGCTGCTGGTCAGGAAAACCTCTCTTAAAGGAGCTGCAGCATGCTGCCAGCAAACAGAAAGAAGCTATGTTAAACTCTGTATTTTTGTGTCTAGAATTCCTTTTCAAGCCCTCTCAGGTTTTAAGTGGATTTTAGTCAACCATGTTGGCACCAATTTGTTGTAGGAAGCTGCTTGTTGGTTCCCAGCAACCTGCTAGCTCAGTCAGTAAGGCATGAGACTTTTAATCTTAAGGTCATTGGTTTGAGCCCCATGTTGAGTGCCAATTTGTTGGAGGAGGCTGCTTGTTGGTTCCCAGCCTCCCAGCTAGCTTAGACCCAAAATAATCACACAGAAACTGTTTTAATTAAATCACTGTTTAGACCATTAGCTCTAGCTTCTAATTGGCTTACTCTTACATATTAATTTAACCCATTTCTATTAATCTGTGTATTGCCATGTGGCTGTGGCTTATCAGCTAAAGTTCCATCGTCTGTCTCCAGTGGGTCTACATGGCTTTTCTGACTCTACCCTTCTCTCTCCCAGCATTCAGTTTAGTTTTCCCCACCTAGCTAAGTTCTGTCCTGCCATAGGTCCAAAGCAGTTTCTTTATTCATTAATGATAATCACAGCATACAGAGGGAACTCCCACATCACCTCCCCTTTTCTTTTTAAATAAAAAAGGACAGTTTGAACTTTAACATAGTAAAATTACATATAACAAAACAAGTATCAAGCAAGAATTATAGTTACAATACTTATATCTATTTTATCTTTTAGTATAACTAAGGAAAGCTATAACTATCACTATAAATTCTTCAACTCCATCAAAGACTCCAGAAGGATATAATATTCCTAAGTAAACAGGAAGTGTATTGTAAGCAACTTCCAAAACTCTGGAATTGACAGAGACATCTCACTGCCTGGACAGTCACCCAAAGCCCTTCTGTACCATTGGACATCCAATCTTCAGCCCACAGGCCCATAGTATCCAGCAAACTTTTCCATGAAGCAGGAAATTTCAAAGACAGTTTCACCTATATTGTCAGTTTATCCGTCACATTTTTTCTGTGTCCTATAGAATTTTTGGCAGACTCTTTTGTGTAGCAGAAACTCCGAAGGATCATCTCACCCACCTTTAGACAAGTTCAGCAGTCATTTCTCTGTGGGTTCTGCATGTCCAGTTTATCAAGCAGTCCAGGCAAGAACAGTTTCTTGCCCAATGGCTAATGAACTCCATAAGGAGCCTCTTTGATGCCCGTCTTCCTCTTGAAGTAGATTGGTGTTGTCAGGAACAAAAGTGTCTCATTGTCATAAAAAGTAATAAGTTCTTAAAAAATTTTTAAATGCCATATTCTGTAGTCTTTGAAAGGTTTGAGGAATTCCTATTCATCTGAAATACAGCTCTGTACATCTAGAAAACCTAAATAACATGACTATAAGCTTGACTATTATAGATGACTATTAACCTATATTTCTTAATTCTACATTATATTTTAGAAGAGCTACACAATCACAATACCTTAATCAAGAGCAGAAATATAACATATAACAAAATTGACCTTAAATTTGTATCAATAAACTAAGATCCATATCAATGCATATTTATAGCATATCTCCCTTTAAATATAAATAAACATTTATTATTTATCATCTATTTATCTATCAATATCACAATATCAATTTATCACAATATCAATTTATCACAATATCAATAAAGCAGTCATGAAAGGTCAAAATACCTAAAATGTTTGTAGAAAGAAAAGTAATGTTTCCTTTGTACTATAAACCAAAGATTCTTTTTTCTTGTCTACCTATAAAATTTTCTGAGAATTGCATGAAGAGAAACATCCCATTTCTACTATGTATTTGAAGCTGACTTGTTATTAAAGTGTTTCATTGATATACCATTTCTTAACATTATTATGGGTGCACCATTTGTCTTCTCATGATGCTCACTGCTATGAATGTTCAGCTGCTTCTGTGGGCAGAAGGAAAAGAGGTACAGGACAAGCTTTCTTGACTGTTTTCTCATCCTTGACCTCACTCTTAGAAACATCATTTCCAGTCCAGCTCCTGAGGATTCATATGCATTTTCATTTTCTTTTTCACAACTTTTCTATTCTCCAGGTAGTTCCTAATCCATATACATTGATCTTTTCATTACAGAGAGTAACTTCTTTGTGAAATATCACCTAAACAAGTCATTTACCACACATATAATATGGTATATATTTTTCATGAGGGATCTCAATTCTTGCGGCAAATTAGAAACATTTTGGGAAGTTGGGACCAAAACAAAACAATATCAGGCTGTAACTAGAATGACGGAATCAGAATTTCTGAAGCTGGGACCCTGGCAGTACTTTCCTAATTTTCCTACTGCAGAACTCCTCCCTTGGGGTAACATGAAGCATGACATAGTCCTGACTATAAAGCAAAACCCTATTTCCCTCTGGAGTGGTGCACCTTGCTTGCCTGTGTTCACTGTTTACAAAGATACCGGAGGACCAGAGTTTCATCACCACTTCAAACCCTAATCCTTGCCTTACTTTTCTCATCCCTTCTTGGTCGATACTTACCAGTTGTTTTATCTCTCAATGTACTCCAGAGATACCGGCTTTTATGGTACAGGATTTCGTGAACTTTGTCTTGAAGAATGTCCTCCTGGGCTAAGAGGTAACACAGTAGTTAAGAGAGTTTACCACTCATCAAAGGAACGGAGTTCAGTTCCCAGCACCCACATCTGGCAGTTCACAACTGCTTTTAACTCCAGTTCTAGCAGATCAAATTCCCTCTTCTGGCCTGTGTTCAACACATATGGTGTATGCAGACACAAACACTTACTTATCCATAATTAAAAAAAATTTCCTTTCATGAATTCATGTTCCCTTCTTTTCCTGGCTACAACATCCTAGATCAAATTGATAAAATTTTGCTTTGGCCCTAGTTTGTTTTTAAGCTTGATTTATTGTTTATGCTAAGTTTTATTCCATATCTTTCCTCTCATCATCTTTATAATCCTCATGGCAGCTCTACAAGTGAGCTAGTACCTTTCTTTTAGAGACAAGGAAGCAAACACAGAGTAGATCCTTGCCCTTGGGAATGGCCATGTAGCTCTGGAGTATTTCTACTTCCAGGGGTGTTTTTCAGTACATTGAAGCTATCATGTATGCTGTTCTATTAAATATCATAGGGTCTAGTGTTGAGCAGAAAGCTACTTAATGTTGTTCAAACCTATATATTCTTGAACATATTTAAGCAGATTATTTTATTGTCTTTATTGAGACTAACAATCTCTTCAAAGGTGGGGATCCTAAAAACAGAGTAGGAATTACCAGCCGGGTCCATGGCACTTAGTTTTTCAGTCTCCCATACCCTCATCCTTTGGGATCTTTTGGGATGACTATGGAGTCTTCAGGAAGAAGATTAACAGACAGGCAGATTCATGGTAGCTGTATCTATGGTTTCTAAGAAGGTGCTAGAAGGCACTGGCATGACTTAACAGGACCTAATGTTACTGAGGTAATTTCAGTGTTCTCAGATCCCTGGTGGCCTGCAGCTTGCACAGTACTGGTGATTTTCAGATCACAGTCTAATATGTGAGTCATTTTTATATCTTCTTTGTGGGTATTGTTCTTGGAACTTAGAATAACTCTAAGTAGCTGAAACAGGACCAACAATGGGATAGATGTCATCCTAGTCTCTAAGTGCTTGAATTAGCTTCACAGAGACACAGTGTCCTCGGTCACCAAGTAAAGAAGCTGGGAGAATATATATTGAGAGCCACTCCTTAAGTTGCTGTTCCCAGAACACTCATAAACCAGCTCAACCTGATCCAGTCTGACTCCCATCAGTGAGTGAAACTCTGTCCACACACTGCATCTGCAGTGATTCTCAGCCAGGGTCCCTTTCTGCCTTTGATCAGAAAGTTCCTGATTGGTCTCGCTACTTCTACTATCCTCCAGATCCGGGGACTTCTGATGTTCCCTTATGGCAGGAAAGGTTCTTCCAAAGTCATGTCTACAAATACTTCCCACTTCATCGGATGCATGTTCAAAGGCATGCAATTTGGCCAAATTGAAGGTTCGCTGGTTTTAAAGATGCTTGGTGATATTTAGATTGACATGTTTCTTTTCTCTTTTCATTTAACCTGAAATTTCTAATTTATCATTCCAAAGTACCAGTGTGTCATAGAAGAGAAAGAATCAACCATTTTCCACACTATAGACAAACTACATGTACAAAAAAAATTAGTTGTTTTAAGTAGCCCACATATTAAGACCGTTGCATTTCCTTAACCTGGGGCATGAGTGGCCAGGAAGATGCTCTGTTCTGGAGGAGGAAGTGCCTAGAGGAAGTGTGAGAGGTGAACTTGGGTGGACTTCACACAAAATCTTTCCCTACCTCCTAAGCTACAGCTTCAATTTTAGAAAGACCCAGGGTTGCATTAGATTTTGCAAGGACAATAAAAAAATATAACTCAAGCTTGAAAGGTGGCCTGAGCAGAAGGGTTCTGATTTCAGAATTAAGGGTATTCATATTCTTTCTCTGTGGATTGTCACTTTATTTATGCTCATGCTTAACATAGCTGAGGCTTCTGGGTATTTCTTATGTCATTAAGTGCTAGTGGAGCAGTCCTGGGAATAGAAGGTGAGATTCTGTTTTGTTTACTTTCATCGCCACTCAGCATTTCATCTGCAAGCCCACGAGAGACCCCTGGCTGTATTCACAGTGATGATAACAGAAGTGTAAATGAACGCAGCAGATTCCCACAGGTTTGCGGCACAGTACATATGAATGTATGAATGAAGAATCTCTTGGAAGGCATTTTTTTTTTCATAGAAATAAAATGCAGCCTCTGTGATATCTCATTTTTCTTCATCTTTGTGGGAACTGGGCAGAGAGAGAAAACTACAGGCAAAGAGGTAGAAAGTCTCTGACTAGAGTTTTCCATCCCTCTAGAGTAGCTAGCACCACACAGCTTCATCTGACATAGCAGAATACCGCAATGGAGCCTTGGGAAGTCCCTGTAACATGCTGCTTTTTGAAGTAAGGCACATGATCCAAGTTTTAGCCTTCTTGGGAGTCATACAAGTATATGACATCTCTCAGATTAGAATCCTGATCTCTTGACTCCTTGCCCCAGTCATTTTTTTAAACCATGTTTTAAGGCTTTGCTTTTATTTATTTAGCTTGATTCTTTTAGTCTAGGGAGTTGTATCGTGTGGTCAAATGGAGCAAGATACTTGGCCATAAAGGATACGTACAATACAAGAGCTACACATTGATGGAATACTCAGGCATCAATTATCCAGGGTCATTGGATCTGGTCTTATCAGTTGTATTTGTTAGAATATACATATTTTTCCCTTTTGTATAAATTAAGGACTGAGATCTTGAGGTCAAGGTCAGAAAAATCAGGAGCCTGCTTTTGGAGACTGGTGCAAAATTTCGTGGTTCCCAGTCTTTCATGAGAAGACTTTGAGGTTACTGGATCTAGAAATTAATTAAAAGTCATTGAATTAACAAAGTAAGATAGTAAACTGGCAATCCTGAGCATTTGGTTGCAGAAGCAGTGAGTTAGAAACCCATGGAGAACACACATGTTCACTGCCTATGGAGTTTCAAGCCTACAGGGCAGCAAGCATAGTTTTATCTGGCTCCCCCAGCTTTGGGAATGCGCAGAGAAACATCTGTGCCATAATGTCAGAGTGACAAGCCCCATGAGTGTTCCCCTCCATATAATAAGGGATTTGGCACCTGGTTCTGTCCCTGTCCTCTCTTAGAGGTGTCCAGCTTCTTTTTAGCCCATTTGCCAGGTGACTCAGGAGGAACCAAAAGGTTTCCGATTGGCAATGCCTTTTCAAGAATTACTGGAAAAGGGCTGTGGACTCAGCATTTTGGCTTTGTCAGACGAGCGCATAAGAAGTGAGGATATTTTCTTCCTCTTTATGATCTGTTTTTCTCCTGTAGAGCTGACTTGAACTGTACTGGAATGCCTGGCTTCTGCTGCTGTTTCTCTTTAAGGCTCTCTTAGCCACAACAGTTCACCTCTCTGCCTTCATAGGAAACATCACGCATTAATTGATAAAACCTTAACAAAATTGAGATCATGTCATTTTAAGGTCATGGTTTCCATAAAACAAATGTCAAACTTATTTTTTTGTGAACTCCACTCTTTGCTTTCATCCCTGAGCTGTTATTTCTCTCAGCTGCCTTTCCCTACTACATCTTAATCTGATTAGTGTCCTACATATTTTTAAATAAATGCAGGGGCTGACCAACTTCTGATTGAATAGCCAGTTGTTAATGAAGACAAGTCTATGACGGCCAATATCTAACTGCTTCCGTGCCTACTGGGGTACCCACATTTGTGACCTGGAGATGACCGGTCTCTTCTCACCCTGCATCACGTGAGCGTTAACACACCCTGCCTGGTGCTGATGAAGTCAGCATTTTCGGACTTATTTGACAGATGGTTTTCTATTCTAAGACCACAACCCCATAGAGAATCTTGTGAGTATGTAACATATATCAGGACAAGGACAAGACAGGATTATCACTACATAAGCATCCACCACACTTCAGTGTCAGAAGAAAGATGATTAAAAATCAAGGATTTTGATCAGTGATCAGAAGCATCATATTTCCCAAAAAGACCTGAAATGTATTCTGGGTAAATATGGTTCATTGCTTGATTTCCATTTCTTGTTTATGCTCATTTTCCTGGTTGCTTTATTGTACTCAATTTCACCCTTTATTTCCCACATTGTTATTGCTAATGGAGTAATTGATGAAGTATGCTGTTGTAAGTGATGTGCATTTTTTATAGCTGTCTTCTGTAGGCACTGTAAAAAAATCTTAAACAGCCTTGAAATTAAATGTAATATATTTGCATCTGTATAGTTTTTATTTTTGCATCTGGAAGCCATTTAGCCAGTTATTTATTTGAAAACTGGTCTTAGGAGCAGTAAAAGGCCAAGGACTGAAGCTGGGTCTATGCTGAGCTACTGAATCAAGCCCAGACTAGAAACTATGATTAAATCCAGCCAGTAGGCTGACCCAGTGGGAAGGAGCTGTTTCAGTACAAATTGGAGCCTTTGCTGACTCATGAAAGACAAGAACCATACTGCTCGTCACCTGCCATTTTGTTCTTACTCTAGCCAGCATGAGCATGCGTTCAGGGAGGGAATTCATTCCCGGATTTCATGACTTCATGAGCAACCCAGTCATCACAGGCTTCCTGGGAGTGACCAAAAATCATGTACAAGTTTAATTTGCTATCAAAGGCGTATGCAATATATTTTCTACATTAACCTCAAGGGATTGAGTAGGGGAGTTGGATGGTAATTGGAAATTTGGAGAAAACGCGAGAAACAGATTGGCCTCGAGGCTTTAAGGGGTAAGAAATCCTTATGAAATATATGAGGGAGACTTTGAAAAAGTAACGGCTCTCATTTCCAAATAAAGCCACAAGGGCAAATGTCTTAGTCTACCTGGTACACAGATGCACCAAAAATGCCAGTCTGTGTCTAGGTTTCCCTCCCACGTCTCCTTCTTCAGTTCTTTATTTTTATTTAGATTTTTTTGAGGATGGTGGTGGCTTATTTTATGGCAAATTAGTGATAAAATTACACAGTATACAAAAATTGTAGCTTAAAATGTTTTTCAGAAATGCCTTTGTTGGTTTGCTGGGGTATATTTTGTATACTATAGTACTTATTCTATTATAAGTCTGCTGTACTCCAGCAAATCCTTTTCAAAGTAGGAACAATGTCAGAATCCACAAGGAAGAAGAAATCTGGAAAACTTGGAACAGTTTCAGTACAGTGCTTATGAAGGCTTCTGAGAGAAGAAACCAGAAAACTGGGTGAGACCCTCCTTGTCTCTCAAAGCTTGAGAAAGCAAGGTGAAGAAATGGGGGGATATTTTTATTCCAGCTCCCACACAAACTTTCTGCATGATGCCTGCATTCCTCACAAGACTGAAGGCTTTACCACTCCTAATACTGTACCTTTTCACAGTAGCTATGGGTCTTAATTAGGGTCACTCTTGCTACAATGAACATCATGACTAGAAGCAACTTGGGGAGGAACAAGTTTGTTTGGCTTACACTTCCTCATCATAGTCCATCACTGGAGGAAATTAAGACAGGAACTCAAGCAGGGCAGGAAACTGGAGGCAGGAACACCTTGCAGGGCCCATGGAGGAGTGCTGCTTACTGGCTTGCTCCTTTATCATTTGCTCAGCCTGCTTTCTTAAAGAACCCAGGAAAACGAACCCAGGGATAGAACCATCCACAGTTATCTGGGCCATTCCCCATCCATAACTAATTAAGAAAATGTTTTACAGGCTTGCCTATAACTCAGTTTTATGGAAGCATTTTCTTAATTGAGGTTCCCTCTACTCAGGTGACTGTAGTTTGCATCAAGTTGACATTGAACTAACCAGCACAATCGATTTTTCATCTACTTGACACACAAACGCATCACCATCAAGCCACAGCCTTTCATTTCTGATTCATTCCCAAGGTCTCATATTAAGATATAACTTTAAAAATCTCAGTCTTTACAGATTATATTAACCACTAAAATATGAGCTCCCTATAATGGTTAGACCCTGAGGAATACCAATTGTTGTAAGGAGAGCCACTTGTTTGTTCCCAGCTGCTCAGCTCTGAAATAATCATTCAGAAATCATATTGATTGCAATACTGTTTGGCCAATAGCTTAAACACATTTCTGGCTAACCCATATCTTAAATTAACCCATCTCCATAAATCTGTGTATCGCCACGAAGCTGTGGCTTACTGGGTAAAGTTCTGGTGCCTGTCTCTAGCAGGGCTCCATGGCTTCTCTCTGACTCCAGCTTCTTTCGCCCAGCATTCAGTTTAGTTTTCCCTGTCTACCTCTGTTCTGCCCTGCTATAGGCTCAAGCCAGCTTTCTTTATTCATTAATGGTAATCACAGAATACAGAGGGGAATCCCACATCAACCAATGATAACCAATGAGGTTCCGGATCCTCTGGGAATGAATATAGATGACTTTAAGCCACCATGTAGGTACTAGAAAATGAACCTTGGTCTTCTAAAAGCACAGCAATCTCTACAGCCTTTCCCTAGCATTCTTAATTTTTGTAACCCACTTATCACTTGAATGTGTCTGACCTGAGAATGGTTGGCAAGTAGAATACAGTAAAAGTGATGCGGTTCAATTCTTTTAATTAAACTATAGGAGAACTTGACCTGTATCTTGCCAGTAGGGACACTTCCTTTGGGACTGTAGGAAGAAAGCTACTTTATGGGAAGACCCACAAGACAAGGAGTGGTTCTCTGTCGACTTCTGGCAAGGAACCAAAATCATTAGTCTAACTTCCTTTTATGCATGAACACTATATGGTTACTACCCACTGAGACTGGCCCAGCAGATCACACAGAAAAAAGCACAGTACTGGTCTACGCTTCTATTGCTGTCCTGGAGAGATGTTATGCTGAGAAGCCCTCTACCTATATTCTGTCCTACTGAAAATGGAAAATCTTCACGTTTTGTTTTAGCGTGGCCAGTCTCGTGGGAATCCATCATAATAATTTGATTATCAATACCCCTATTTCTTTTTGCCTCTAAATAAGACCAACCCTTGTTCATTGACAGTTTTGCTCATGAAATCCCCTCAAAATGCTTTTCTTCAGCTCTCTGTTACTATACTAAACTTTCTCCCTTAACAACAGTCTGCCTTTGGATGCCGCTAACTCTGATCCAAGGCCAATGCTTGTGTTGGTTTTCTCCTGTCCTCTCTTGTGAACTGTAACCATCCTGCTGGGGCCATGGAATGTTTTCACTCATTTGCTTGAATGGGACTCTTAATTCTTGGCTTAGGTATAGAAAAATGTTACCGACATCTTTCCCAGTTCACCTAAGGTCAATCTATCACTTCGGGATTCTGCCTGTGCTAATCAGGAGCTGGCTGTGTTTAGCGCCTGCTTCTCTCAGTCTTAATCAGAAAGGCATTTTGAGGCAAGTTGGTGATGAATGTAAAAACTCATGGCTTCCCAAGGCAATAAGAATAAGTGACTATTGAATACTCAGCCCTAAGTGAAATGCTTATATCATTTCTTCAAAGCTCAGGCAATGTGGTAGAAGATGGGTAAAGAATGTAATAGCGAGATACTGGTTAAGAGGGAAAGGCTATCTTCTGGGCATAACATGGATGGCTGGTACAGTCCTGAACTCTAGGAAGCTCTGGTCATCTGTGCTGGATCTGCACAAATCTGGGCCCATCAATATCCAGTCAAAGATGGGAGGAAAGATATTGTCTTCAGTGATGTAGCCACTGGTACATCCTTCGGGCTTTAGAGAATTCTTCTATATCCATGTTCATGTGGGAAAACCTGGTTCAACTCCGTGATCACAAAACTAAAATCAAAATCAAACGAAATGACAGGAAAATGGAAAGAGGCACTTGTAGGGAAGAAGTAGGTACATGGAACGGGAACTTGTAGGGAAGAAGTAGGTACATGGAACGGGAGCTTGTAGGGAAGAAGTAGGTACATGGAACGGGAACTTGTAGGGAAGAAGTAGGTACATGGAACGGGAGCTTGTAGGGAAGAAGTAGGTACATGGAACGGGAGCTTGTAGGGAAGAAGTAGGTACATGGAACGGGAACTTGTAGGGAAGAAGTAGGTACATGGAACGGGAACTTGTAGGGAAGAAGTAGGTACATGGAACGGGAACTTGTAGGGAAGAAGTAGGTACATGGAACGGGAACTTGTAGGGAAGAAGTAGGTACATGGAACGGGAACTTGTAGGGAAGAAGTAGGTACATGGAACGGGAACTTGTAGGGAAGAAGTAGGTACATGGAACGGGAACTTGTAGGGAAGAAGTAGGTACATGGAACGGGAACTTGTAGGGAAGAAGTAGGTACATGGAACGGGAACTTGTAGGGAAGAAGTAGGTACATGGAACGGGAACTTGTAGGGAAGAAGTAGGTACATGGAACGGGAACTTGTAGGGAAGAAGTAGGTACATGGAACGGGAACTTGTAGGGAAGAAGTAGGTACATGGAACGGGAACTTGTAGGGAAGAAGTAGGTACATGGAACGGGAACTTGTAGGGAAGAAGTAGGTACATGGAACGGGAGGAAGACCAGAAATGATGGATGACAGAAACATGAATGCAGTGTTATGCGTGTAGGAAACTGTCAAAAATAATTCTAATTAAAATCTAATTAAAATGTTGGCTATTTTTATAGTCCTGTATGTGTAGACTTCAACAGGATTGTCCCAGGCCCACCTAAAGCCTGGTCCAATCATCAACACTGTCTGTGATATCACCAAATAAAGGCTTGAAAGCAAAAGGTAAGACCAGACTTCAGATTTCCTTCTAACTTCCTAAGTGGCTTTAAAAAAATTTTTTTGCCACCATGGATCTTTTTGTTTGCTTGTTTTGCTTTTTACCTCAAAGGATAAAGTCAACCACAGACCATCTAGCCCAGACAAAATAAAGATAATCAATGCCAATTTTCAAGTACATTCAAAAGGATTTGTGGCTTTTTTTTAAGTTTAAATTTCCATTGGGGATAGGAGAAAGGAAAGACATGTAAGTGCTGTGCCACATACAGAAAATCATTGCTTATGGTGGTGTATTGAGAAAAACTACAAAGGTTCCCTTTAGAGACAACTTTTTCCCAGAGAGATGAGGTCAGTACTGTGGCTGCGGCTGAAAATCAGACCCCAAACATTTACTCTGATGCCTCTTACCCAGAATGAATTTAGCAGTTTAAAGAAAAGTAGACCCATGAATTGGGAGATACGTGATGTATTAACAAAAGCTGGAAAGGCAGGGGCCAGTTTTGCTCTTCTACATGAAATTTTGCCAGCATCATCTTTTCGGGATGCTATCTTTCCCTTTGTGTGTGCTTCCAGCCTCTTTGACCTGTATGTGGGTTCTCCATTCTCTTCCCTTGATCCACTCCTCTGTCTCTGTGCTAATCCCATGATGTTTTAATTAGTATGGCTCTGGAGTCTGAGCATCATACGTGGTACCCTCTCCAGCTTTACTTGTTTTTCTCAGGATTGCTTTGGCTATCTGGGGGTCTATGGCCTGTCCATACAAATTTTAAGATTATTGTTTCTATTTCTGTGAATAATATACTAGGGATTGCATTGAATCTGTAATCGCCTTTTCGGGAATTGCCATTACATAATATTATATCTGTCAACCCATGAAAATGGGAAGTTTTTCCATATTCTGGTGTTTTCGTGGATTTCTTCAGATTTAAAGCTTTAATGTAGGCATCTTTTATTTTCTTTGTGGTGTTTATTGGGAGGTTTTTTTTTGGAGGATTTTGTGAATGGGATAGTTTTCAAGATTTTATTCTTGCTATGTCTGTTATTGGTAAAAAGAAAGACCACTGAGTTTTGTATATGTATTTTATATCCTATGGGTTTGCTGGATGTGTGGGTGGATCATTTCTAAGACCTTTTATTGAGTCTTTGGAATCTCATATGTACAGAGCAGTATCATATCATCCACAAGCAATGATAATTTGACTCCTCTTTTCCTATTTGTATCCTTTTTATTACTTTCTCTTATCTAAAAAATAAGAATAAAACATGAAGTTGGAAGAGAGAGGGAGTGTCCTGGAAGGATTATAAGAACAAGAAGTGGATATAAAGTAAATATAGTGTATTTATATATGCAGTTATCAAAAAATGAATTAAGAATAAAACTTTTAGAAAGAAATAGAGGTACAAATAAAATAAAAAAAAACAGTGAAAGTGATGTTTAGTAACTTGTAAATTCTACTCTGTATAATGCTGAAAAGTAATATCTGAGATTTTACTTTAACCTCTTACTCAAGTGGTTTGTATTATTTTCTTAACTCAAAACACGGTTCTAACTTCCTCAAATAAATTAAAGGTTTGAAAACATGACCTAGAGGGATGTGATGATCAGAACAAAGTTATGTCTACCTTTGCTGCAACGTGAGTGGTTTTGACAAGTGTGTCTCAGATGAGGTCAGGAACGTTTTGGGTGAATGTATGTATGTGTGCCCTTCCAAGTAGCCAACCATAATACGGCCCCTTTAAATGTCAAGCGATCTAATTGGGTTTTTTAAAGTGCTGTTAATAGCTAACAGACCATTCACATTTAACAAGTGCCAAATATTGTGATAACTGTTTCCCATGAACTACCTCATTTAATACCTACAATAATACATTTACATAGGAACTGATTATGTAACACACGAACACACCATGACTTATAAGGGAGGAACTTTGACACCTAGACTATTGATTAAAGGATGGAGCTAAAATACTACTGAGCTAAAATACTACTGACAATAAAGCGTGCACTGCCCACAACTCTAACATACGCTTTCGTAGTGAGCCTGAGTGTGGTTTGCAGGGATCTTCCCAGCCATGGTTAGACAGTCACCGTTAGGTACTCTTTGAATACTCACTATAACCAGGTACCAGCATGACTGAGAAATGGATCTCGATCTACTGGACTGGTAGATTCCCATTTTAGCTTTTGTTTAGCACATGTGAAGTAATAGGAATGAATAAAATCCCATGGTTCTTCAAAAATTTAATTCCCTTTCTACATAAGTCGTTCTGTAGTTCATCTAGCAGACATTGGCAGGACCCTGGAGTCTATCACCTAGCACATGCCTAACGGATGTGAATATCAGTATCCAGGCCTCACCACTAAAGGTCTCACTAGGACGCATCCAAGCAGGAGGCAGGTGGATGTCCCCGGGATTCACGCTCCCTGAGAAGTGATTAAAGGCTGGCATTTCACCTTACCATCCTTCAGACGGGGCAGTTCTGAGGCATCTTCTAGTTGGCCAGAAAGACTGAACTTCAGCTGTTCATCATGACTGCTCATTGAACAATACATAATTTGATATTCGTTCCTTTGGAATTTCAGCTCCTCATCTCTATCCAAGAGTTTCCTGGGCATTCAAATTTGTGATTCAAAGGCTGCATGTAGGAGAATCCACTAACAGACAACTGACAAACTAATACAATTTCAATAACATGAAAAATCAGTGTCCTATCCCGTTATTAATGCTTTTCTTACAGATAAACAGTGTTTTACTCACTGATCGGTCAATTTCAAAACTTCAGAGTTATGCAGTATTTGCTGAATTATCTTAGAAAAATGTAAAATATCAAGAATTTCTTGATGGAAGGGGAAGAGTGAAGTGTCTTTGGTATGTTTCTGAGGCCTGATAACCCTGTTTGGTAGCAGTCTCTAGGAACTGTTACAGGTGAAGGCACTGTGTATCTCATATCAAGAAGTGACTCCAATTTGCAGGCAAGAAGTTCTTTCTCAGAATTGTCAAAAAGGATCCCAGGAAGAGTCAAATGAGAAAGAAACATGATCATGGTGCAGCGAAAGAAGCCTGGGACAGAGAAATCCTTCCATTGCAAGTCAGTGTGCTGGGGTTTAGAGCCTTCTTTGTTTCATAAAAAATTAACCACTCCGAGAAAGCCAGTTCAGTTCTTAGATTCTTATTCTTCTATAAAATTGTGTTTTCTGTGTTTATTTCATTGTTTTATTTATCTTATTGATGAGTATAAGTTATCGCAGCTGATGGTAACTCCCGATGGAGGGGAGGAGGAGATGGGGGTTCTGAAGAGTAACCAGGAAATGCTTTCATGGCATCTTCTTGACCGCAGACACAGTTTCATTGGTCAATAAATCAGAATGTTCATTACGAATGATTTTACCTCAATGAAAAACAGAAAAGTACATGTTCTCTGGAATCTCTGAAGTTTATAAAAGTGAATTCTTGGTGAGTTCCTGATAGAACATCCCCATTGTCTCAGTGTATGGGTGCACCCCTCGCGGTCCTG
>NW_026068002.1:5324485-5416619 GCF_014885135.2 Alexandromys fortis
CATGAGTAGTTTAGGATATTTCCCCTCCCTTCTCTTAACTTTCTTCTTATTTAATAGCTTCAGTTACCTTAATTTTGAATTCTATCTGTATGTAAATAACCCCAGGCACAGATTTTTAGGGTAGAACTCACTCTGAGCTTTGGACTTGGAAGCTGCTACAAAGCCATTCTGTTTAGGTATTTAGTTGACAATTCAAAGGTAATACTGCTCAGATCTGCCACGATCCTTCTCTGACAGACTCCTCCTCTTTTCTGTAAAAAAAACACCATCAAACACATCCTCTATTTTAAAGTCTTTCTGCCAAGCTTTACTTCAAATGAAACCACACATCTCCTTCCTCAAAATCTTGCTAAGGACTACTGATGGTGATTGATATAAAACTTAACTTTCTCACAGTTGGTAAAGCTCTGTCAGCAATTTTTAAAGAACGGCCCTGAGGGGTCAGTGGGGATAATACTATTTTCACACTACTACTGGAAGGTCAGAGGCTTTTTCTTCTCTTTTTGGTGCTGTTAGCATTTTCACAAACACCATGATAAGCAACTGAGAAAAACTGTTAGCACCCAGTGAGACCCAGTGAGCCAGCCACCTGTACTGGAAAATCATCTTTCATATGCTTTGCATTAACAATCAAAAGGAAAAGGAGTACAGACTTCTAATAGGAATATCTTAGGTGAAGCACCAAAAGGATTAATTTTTTAAAAATCATAGCTCTTGGGTATATGACTCTGTGTATGTTCTCGTGTGTTCATGGGTAGGTATGGATGTGTTCATATGTGTGAATGTGCATGTGTATGTGTTAATATGAGTGAGTTTGGATAGAAATGTGCCAGTGTTTGTTTGTTTTGTTTTGTTTGTTTGTTTACCACTCCATACACCAAGCTAACTGCTTACACACTTCCGGGGACGCTTCTTTCTTGGACTTCCATACTGCTGTGTGATTGCAGATATACATTATTGCATTTGGTCTGCGGTGCATAGCAAACTTTACAAACTGAGCCATCCCCTGAGCCCAGTTACATTTTTTTTATTATTGTATGTGAGAAGATAGGAAATACACGTAAAAAACATACTTAGTTGGTTAAGATGTGAACTGAGCTTGCCAACTTTTTCATGGAATATCATTTCTGAGTGGTGAAATGATTGACACATGAATTATGTTGGAATAGATTGAAATCAATCTGACAGTTTCAGGAAATCAGTTGAGAGTATTTGCGGTCAGTATTAAATTTAAACTTTCAAATAAACATTAGAATTTTGGAAAAAATCGTACCATTTACTATGAACTTGATAGCATCCTGATACTTAGAAACTTTCTGGTTAGAGGTGATTTTAATAAATTTAATTCTCTTTGAGCATATGCAATGAACTCTGCAGCATTTGGAAGATCACAGATTTCAGTCAGCCAGTACCTTCTATATGACCAGCGAATGATCCAAACCTTTTGGTAAAAGATCAATTTATCCTACACACATGCAGGAAGAAAGATTGGTATGACCTAGGATTCCAATCCTCAGCCAGTCTTTAAAGAAGCAATAGGATAAATGGATATAAAAATTTATCTTTGAATTCTAAGTAAAGAAGTGCTCAGTGAACAACAGGAATGTGTGAACACATACAATAGGCAGGCATACATACACACAGAGGCATGTAGACGTGCATACACACATACACAGAGATATGCATACATACACACATAAAGGAACGCTCACAGACATATTCACAAACATAGAAACATGCACACATACCCCCCACACAGAGAAACCTCTGCACATACATATTCACATATATGTGAATCATCTTTGAAGAGTAGCCAAACGTTGGGAAATTTGAGCACAAAGACAATGTCATTAATAGATTGCAACCACTATAACGTATCTATTAAGCTATGAATCTTGGTTCCATAATGAAGTCATCAAATAAGTTAGCACCAAATCCAAGGGAGGGAAGAAGATCTTTGTAGCAGAACGGTAGAGCGGCTGCTCAGCAACACAGCGGATCTGCAGAGACGGGTAGAATGCTTGCCTTACAAAGGCGAGTTCTGAGTTCAGAGTCCCACAGCCCATAATTCTGTAATTCCACGCACAGTGAGGTGTGCTTGTGACCCCTACATCCCTGTTGCAGGCTGGGAAGCTGAGATGGGAGAACCAATCCTTGAAAGCCGAAGGGCCATCTAAGCTGGCATACACCGTGGTTAACATGATAGCCTACCTTAAACAAGGTAGAAGGAGAAGATGGATAATGGGCAATGCAAATTCTAATTGGTCATAATAATAAAAACCCAGAGTAAGATATCGGGGTAAATGCTGAAAGATCAGAGAAGTAAAGGAGTCAACCACTAGAGAAACTTTTTACCTCTATCGAATCCTCAGACTGAAGGGGACAAGATCCTGTTTACACGAATGCTCAGACCAAAGGGCGATCCTGTCTCTGCAAGTCCCACAGACTGAATGCCTTGGGCTCCTGCTCCTCCCACCTTATACCTCTCTCCACCCAGCCACATCCCTTTCTGTCTCCATCTCCCCAATGTTAGTATTAAAGGTGAGTAACTCCCAAGTACTGGGATTAGAGATGTGAGCCACCTGACTCTGTTTCTATTTGAGACTGGACCAACCTCGTGTTGCCCAGGGTGGCCTTCAACTCATAGAGATTCATCTGCCCCCTCCTCCTGAGTGCTGGGATGGGATTAAAGGTGTGTGCCACCACTGTCTGGCCTCCATGGCTAACTAGTGACTTGCTCCACACTCTGATACCCAGACAAGCTTTGCTTGTGATAGCACAAACAATCAGTACAGATACCTGCGGTTATTCTCCAACCTTTAGACATGTACCACGGACTACATATAACACACACACACACATGCACACACACCACAGAGTTATTAAAACTAATGGGTAAAATTGGAGAAAAGAATATGACCGGCACCTTATTGTGACAAATGATGGCCTTTAAAACAACACCAACCCCTCCATCATGTGTATTCTGATGCAAAACAAGGGGACAAAGCAGTCCCTGCATGCTGTCTCTGTAGCTCAGATGCTTGGCTGAATCCACTCATGCAAGGACACCTGGCAAATCCATGGGGAAAAGGAGTCAACAGTCTAATTTTTCTTTATCACTTAAAAATGTCAAACAGCCAGTGTGCCCAGGTGACAGGAGAGACATGTGCAATAAGTGTGCTGGGCCATCCCGTATTGGAGAAAAATTAAAGAAATGAGTATAAAATATGAATGGTTGATTAGAAAATGGTACAGGATCAATGGGAATTTCTGGTAATTGTACTTGTGAGAATTTCTTATTCTTAGGAAATATTGAAACATTTAGAGGTATGGTGGCATAATACTTTCTCTTCATTTCTCTCTCTCTCTCTCTCTCTCTCTCTCTCTCTCTCTCTCTCTCTCCCTCTTTCTGTATATATATGTGTGTGTGTGTGTGTGTATGTGTGTGTGTGTAAACAAGAAAAGGAACAGGGAAACAGGGTGAATAAAGAAGACATACTTACTGTAAACAATTGGTAAATAAGATTACTGTATGTATAACAGTCCCTTGTGCTATTATTACCAAGTTTGTCAGTTTGAAATTCTGTAAAAGTATGCAGGTGTGTTCTAAAATGAGAGAAAAAAAATCCACGCAGCATAGAGATAGCCCTTTAATTACAGAAACAACCAGAATCCTGGCTTTGACTGAGAAGTGACTTTTCTAAGTTCAAGATCCGTTTGCAAAGTTGGTGCATTAGTAAACAGTGAAAATTCGGGCAAGCCACTCTGCTTTTAGCAAACATGCTGACATTTCTAAATGAAAGAATTTGTATTTGGGAGAAAATCAGCCTCATATATAATTTATTTTATGAGAGTTTGTGAAGTATTGATAGTTGTTTATATTAGGTCATTTCTATGAGCAAAATGTGGCATTGTGTAACTTTTGTAAAAGTCTCTGTCTTCTCACATCTTTCTCAAAGAGTCCCTCTGGTGCAGGGAAAGTTGCATTACCCTAATGTCTGACCACAGAATGAGATCAAGAGCCGCTGCTTACTGCAAAGGGTCTTGTTATTGTTGGAATGTTGAGACGAGCCAGGTAAAGTACCCTCTACATCCATTAAAGCCCAGACACATCAGACTTAAGATACAGCAGTACAAATGTGAACCTGACACTTTTAAACACAAGGCATGAAACTAAGAGACAATTGGCAAAAACAATAAAAAATGTATTTTGCTTTTGAGCAGTGGAGACAAAAAAAATAAGCTGGAATACTGGCAACATTCACAGTTTACAGAAATAACAATAATAATAAAAGACTTGGGGAAGGCATCATCAGAATGCATTGATGTTGCTAAGTTTATTTCTAGAGCAGCATATTTTTTATTTTCTCTTTCATTAGTTTTCTGCCTACAAATTTTCACTGAAATTATATAGAATATTAGAAATTAACTAAGTCTGTGATGTTTGTTATTTAGCAATTCTTTCTTAGAACTCAAGTTTCTAAGGATTTAAAAACTTGCTAGAAACTGTGAAATTCCCCAGGGTGTAAGTGGTTGCACAAGCCAGGATTCTCCGGGGAAACAACCGTTTCACAGACGTGCCCACACACACAAGAGCGTGCATTCACACAGACGCAGCGTGCTTACTTAAAAACATAGTTATCCCGAGAAATCAGTGGCTGTGGTTACGGAGGCCGACAACTCCTGCCAACTGCTAGACACCTGCAAACTGGAGATGCAGGTGGGCAAGTGGTAAGTGGCCACCCACAGGCAGAAGGCCACTGTCCCAGCTCAAGCAGGTGGCAATCAAAAGCAGCAGCTCTCTCCTTCCACTGTCTTTGGTTTATTTTAGGTGCTGCGTGGATTAGATGTTTGGCACAGTTAAGTGGACACATAGTCTCAACCCCACAGTGGCTGTAGTTTGTACTATCTCTGAATGAATAGAATACAGTTGACATCATTCTACTGGGGAGAAGACGTGAGCTGTTTTTAACGGGACTCCAGCGCACATGCATTGATAAATACCTAAACGTGCTGGTGCAGAATTGTTCTAATCTGATGACAATATTTTAATGGGAGGTGTCCCCCACACCCTGCCACTATCTCTTATACTTGGTCCCCAGTGGATGGTGTTGTTTTGAGACTTTGTGGAGGGATTGATGGATGGAGCTTAGCCTAGGAAGTGGGTCACTGAGACTTGGACTTGAGGTTTATACTCCCTTGCTCTGCTTCCAGAAAAACTCTGTCCCCATCTTGATCCCCTGAGAGGTGAGGAAGCAGTGAGTTTGATGTGAGATGTCCTTCACTCCTGCCATCACTGGGACACCCATAGTCAAGGCTTCTCTGTCAGGGGGAATCGAACTCCTACGGACTGTAAGCCATAGATAATAAACTTGTTCTGCCTCAAGTTGCTTCTTGCCAGGTATTCTGTCACAATGAGAAAAAAAAGCACCACTAACACCTTTGGGATAGACACTTTGTCACTTTTTCTAAGCAGTTGTTTTTATTATTTCTCACTGACTCAGTGACAATTCACATTCCTCTTTAGTTGTTATTGTTGTGGTTTTGGTTTTGTTTCCTGGAGACAGGGTTTCTCTGTGTTGCCCTGACTGCATAGCAGCTTGCTTTGTAGACCAGGCTGGCCTCAAATCCACAGAGATCTACCTGCCTCTCCTGGGATTAAAGTGCTAGAACAAAAGGCTTGTGACGTATTCTTATCAATAAATGTCAACAAGAGGCGTTATTGGTCCTACCTAGCAGGAAAGAATGAGTTTAAATTGAGACAGACAAAGCCTCTTTATAAGATCAACTCAAATGTGTCTATAAGGAAACATTTCCCTCAAGCCGCGAGAAAGCTACTAAAACAGTACGAGCTAGAAAGCCAAGATTCCTAAGAAAGGAGAAGTGAATACATGTGGGGTTTTCGTTTCTAGAAATTTCTTTTTCCCTGGGAGGATGTGTAGATTCTTGGTGTGGGCACCAAGCCAAGAATCCAGGATCTGCTTGAGGAAAAAGGCTGAAAAGATGCAAACAAGAGACTTTTTTTTTTTTTTTTACAGTTCTATAATACCAGAAAAACAAAAACGAAAACGTCAAGGCTCCAGTACCAGCTGATGTCTCCATGTTTCTATCCACTCATCTCCCAGACTCTGAGAGTGTAGAACAGGCAGCAGGGAAACCTTTGGAAACATCCAGAACAGAAATTCTTCAAAATGTTGGCTGGATTTCAATTAGAGGGCAGGACACACAGGGGCTTGGACCCCTGTGAGACACACTGGCCTCAATGCACAAGGACTTCACTTTGCAGAAGCTGCTTCAACTCTGCACTGCTGGAGAGAAGCCACAGTCTTCACTTTTTTTCTCGCAGAAAAATAAGAACTTGTTCTAAATGAGATACTCTCTGGATTAAGAAGATAGCTAAGTAGGTTAAGATATAAGTAAGAAGACCAGAGACTGAGTTTCCTAAACCCATGTAACTGCTAAATGCTTGTTGGATGCCTGTAGCTCCAACCTTGGAAGGGAGAGATGGGGGGCAATCCCCAAGGAAAGAAGGTTAACAAGGCTCCTAGATGAACAAACTCTTACTTGAGAGACCCCCCTCAAAGAAAAAGGCAGAAGACCTTTTATATCAACTAGGTCACCAAATACATGTGCACACATGTGCATGCAAACCCACTTACACTTTGGTGAATATGTAAGCAAGAACTCACAGGAAAAGAGAATAATCTCATACGAACATCAGTTAAAATCCTAATCTGCTAGCTCCAAGCTCTGAGACGCGGGTAGCTCTCTCTCCCTATGATCCTCCCCACCAACTTTGCAGAACTCAGTGGTTCAACTTGAATATTGAGCATCAGCCTCCAATCTATTGAAACTTGCTCGTATCATTCTCCTTCAAGTCATTAATTAAAGTTTTGTGTCTAAAAACTATCAGCATCTAGTTGACCTGTAACTCTCTCTTCTTTAGATTTTGGGGCCTGCGTACGGTTAAGTGTAGCGCTCTGGGCATGTCCTATGACCCCGTGATGGAGTCTGCACGACTTCCTCCCTGCAGGTAAGGTTCACCTCTCCCTGCTCTCAAGCACTTCACCTTTGGATAGCTTGCTTTCACTTTAAGTCCTGGCCTACTTCTGTTTTCCCTCTGGTTCCTAGAGTGCAGCTTTGCCAGACAGACTAAAAAGACTGGAGTGTTTACAAATGACCTCTCTCTCCTTGGCAGGGCTGAGTTCCGAGTTTTGTTTACTCAGTGTGGTGAGATTGCCAGATCTCACTTCTCTTCTCAGCTGCATTTTTACTGAGCTTCTTAACCCCTGACATTGCTTAATGAAGAGTTGGCCCACGCCTAAGGCAGAGCATCAGACAATGCCAGGCTTCCTTCTCTGTGCCTCTTTATTCTCAATGATCTTGGTCTCTCAAGCCCTTGATTCCTTATTGGCCTGAACTCCAGTTCTCTGCACAGTCCCAGGACAGTGCCAGGACTGCTGGCTCCCCTGCCCTCTGGCAGCCACCTTCTCCCTGGCTTTGCAGGCTCTCAATCAGACAAAAACAAACAGAAGTCCTAAGAGGAAAGAAAGAGGAACAGTTGAGTTAAATTGTGGCCATTGCGCTTTTTCTGTAGGATCTTAACTCTCAGACGTGGTTAACCTGTGTCTTCTCCCACTGTCTTAACAGAAATATATTTGTATATATTTTCTCCATTCCAGCTAATTCGTGGTGCCACTTCTGTTCTCAGATGAGCATGCCAATCATAGCCCAGAATAGAAGTTTCTTCACATGTACGATTCACTAATCCCGAGTTCAAAGTTATGGCCCCATTGTACAAGGGAGTTAAAAGACTTTTTCAAGATAGACAGTTTATAGGAGGCTGCATGGCTAGCAAATGATTGGTAGCAAGTCATGTGTTCTGATTTCAAGTTCAGGTCTTTTTACCACATCATGTGACCTTAATTTTTTCAGGAGCTGTCATTTGGCTAGTGAGTGAATATATTGCCTGAGAAGTGCATAAAAGAAAACTGTACTTTGAATGGTTTCTTCTAGAATATCATGGATACATATATATTTAAATATATACACATTTACTGATATATTCTATTTCTAGATCAATCTCTCTTTTAGTTTGGCCCTCACACTGATGTAAATAATGAACATATTCCTATTATTTCCAGTTGAATTAGTGTTCATATTGATTTGAACATTTTCAAAAACAGCCCATTTTCATAAAATCTAACATTTGGAAATATTTATGGATGTGCACACATATTTTACAAAGAAACTATTTCTAATTAATTTCAACTTGCTTTCATATTTGAAATAATATAAGAAGTAACATTCATGATTGATTAGGTCCCAAATATCAGGCTTGCAGTAGGCTTTAAGGGGTTATTATATTATTCTTTTCACTTCATAAAGAACGGAGACAAAGTTTAAAAATATTTTTAAAAACTAACCTAAGATTGTACAGACAGTATAGTTAACTATAGTTCTAAACCACAGAGCCAAAGCAAGAGCTCCTGTAATTAAACATCACGTAGCACTCCCTGTTTGCTACCTTCTCTACTGCTGTAAATGGAGAAGGGACACACTAATGGTCACTGGCATGGATGCACAACGTCAAGGAACTTTCAACCAAGTTTGTTAGACAGAACACAGACTTGAAGAATACCCTATTGCAAAATGTCATATGGGTTGGATGACACAGATAAAAGACTCGGGAACACAGAGGACAGTGAGTGGCTGCATCCCTGTTGGGTTGCTAACTATGTGGAGGAAGACTCTCATGTATATGTCAAAAGGCAGAACCCAGATCTTTCTTGGCAAGTGGCATAGGGTATCAGACGCAAGGACTGCAGAGGCAAGTACATACGTGGCATAACCCAGCGGGGTTTCATGGCTAGTGGAGGTTACTTGCTATCCCTCTGGTGTCAGGCCATGGGGACATCCTGTCACATTCTCCAGAACTATGAGCTCCACAATTCAATACTTTCTATGATGTTACTAGAAAAGTAGTTAAGACACAGTCCATGTGACTTGGTTCTGAGGCACTGGGTCTGTGGGGGAACAGCACATGACAAAGTGACTTTGTTCACCTCAGGGTAGAGCATGAGGGAAGGTCTGGGCTCTCAATATCCTCTTTAAGAGCACATGCCTACAGTACAACTCCCCTCTGTATGCAGTGAATGTGTTTTATTACCATTGGTTAATAATGATCTGTTTTGGTCTATGGCAGAGGAGAATATAGCAAGGTGGGAAATCGAAGCAGAGATAGAGGAGGAAAGAAGGTGGAGTCAGGGAGACACCATGTAGCAGCCAAGAAGCAAGAGGTAACAAACCACAAGCCTCATGGTAAAATATAAAAGAATAGAAATGGGTTCATTGAAAATGCAAGAGTTAGTAAATAAGAAGCCTGAGCTAATAGGCCAAAGTATATTGTAATTGATATAGTTTCTGTGTTATTAATAATAACAGGTCTGGTGGTTGGGGCACAAAAGAATAGTCTCTGATTGCACACACTCAAAGGCCTAGGTTTCTTTGACTAGATTTCATCTTTGAGATTCTTATCCCTTTCCAATTCTGCTACAGGCTAGAGAACAAGCCTTCAGCACTCAAGCCTGTAAGGTACATCCCAATATCTAAATTATATCATGCTTAGCACACACGCCTGTAAGGTACATTCAAGGTCTAAATTATGTCATGCTTAGCACACACGCCTGTAAGGTACATCCCAATATCTAAATTATATCATGCTTAGCACACACGCCTGTAAGGTACATTCAAGGTCAAAATTATGTCATGCTTAGCACACAAGCCTTAGGGTACATCCAAGTCTAAATTATATCATGCTTTTTTATTAAATTTTCCTCTTATTATGGAGTGTCTCACTTTCTGATAGCCTTTAAGCATCTGTCAAACATAAGGAATTATGGCTGTCTCTAGCTGCATAACAGTCTGAGTAAATGGGCTATTAGTTCCCCTTTGGTATGTCTCTATAAATGCTAGTGAAGATCAAAAAAAAAAAAAACTTGATTCTGGTCACTAGGTGCTGTCCTAAGAAGCGTAACAAGGAAGAAGTGAGATAGTCACTGCCCTAATAGGGATTGTAACCTACAAAAACAAGGCATCCAACATTTAAAAAACTGGAAACAGTGGGATAAATAAATAGCACAAGATTATTTAAAATTGTGGCAGCTAAAAATAAAGATGCTTCGCTGACTAGGCTTAGACAGGTGGGAATGATTTCCGTGAGGTGAACCTTAAGCTGAGACTTAAGAAGTAAGGGAGCACTAGACCACAGAAGAACACCCAGATGCACTGTAGCCAACCTACAGGGTATTCATCAGCCATCAGCAGATGAAGAAGAAAGCAAAGGTAGAATATATACAAAATGAGACATCACATCACTGTGCTTTAAAAATAGTGCAATTCTGCAGCAAATAGAATGGGAGAACAGACATGCCAGATGATCTTGCTTCAATATGAGAACTGAAACAGTTGATACCATAAGGGAGTAGAATAGAATAGTTGTGTCTAGAGGCTGGAGGGGGAGAGAGAAGCATGGAGGGAGGGAGGGAGGGAGGCAGGGAGGGAGGGAGGGAGGGTAACAAAGGTAACAGGAGGAAGAGGGAGGGCTATCTCTTCAGCATAGGCAACCGCTACAGTTTACAGAAGCCAATGTCATACACCGTCTGTAGACAAGAGGAATCTGAGGCTTCATTATGGAAAAAAAAAAAACAGAAAATGTTAAACATATAGATATTTTGGCATCATTATGTAATAAATATGTATATGTAATTATCATGGGATACTCCACACACATACATGATTGTTATGTTTCCTCGGAACAGATTTTTTCTGGTTTTGAAACTTACGTAATTATATTTGTGTGTGTGTGTGTGTGTTTGCATACACACGTTGTGTCTATGTGTGTGCCTATACACATGTGGAATCCAGGGGACAATATCTAGGAGTTCTCTTTTTCTGCTATATGGAACCTGGAGTTGCCTTCAGATCTTCAGGCCTGGTGGCAAGTGCTGAGCCATCTGGTCAGACTTAGACTGTTAAAAAACAAAAAAGAAAAAAGAGCTGGTGAGGAGATGTGAGATTGAGCAGGGGAGAACCCAACTGTGAGGAGGGCTTCAGGTATGAGAAAGCATTCTGAAGTAAATATCTTTCTGTGATACAGATGGGAAAAGTAAGATGTAACAGAGTCTGCAGTTTTGTTTCCCGGCTGCCCAGACCTAAATAATCACACAGAAGCTATATTAATTACAACCCTGTTGGTCCAAAAGCTCAGGCTTATTCCTAGTTAGCTCTTACATTGTAAATTAGCCCATTGCTATTCATCTATGTATCGCCACAGGGCTGTGGCTTACCAGTAATTTTCTGACATCTTTCTCCTTAGGTAACAACATGACGTCTCCTTGACTCTGTCTACTCTCTTTATATATCTCTGTTCAGATTTCCTGCCTGGCTTTACTGTGCTAAGACAGTTGCAGAGTTGCAGAAACAGCTTTGCTCGTCAACCAATAAAAGCAACACAAATACAGAATCCCACATCAGTGAGACTTGTTATGATTGAGCTGCCTGAAGTTCTACAGTTTGGGACTGTCAGTGAAAGGTGTCTGCTCCAGTTCACCTACCCTAATGCTGCCCTTGGAGTTCTGGGTGAACTGGCCTGGGCATAGACCGGTAAATGAGGTTCTCACTATGGAGGTGGCTCCTTAGCAGCCAGCAAATAAAACAAAACCAAAAAAATCCTGTGAGCCTGAGGGAAGCAGGAGCAAGGGCTCTTTAAAGAGTGGGCACAGTAAGAAAAGACAGATAAGGGCTACCATAGGCAAGCATCTTCACAACATTGCCTTCTTCAGGCAGCTTTGAACAAATACCTATGGAAAGAGAAATAAATACCACTACTGAAGCCCTAAGTCTGAGCTTGCATGGTGGGAAGATTTTGACAAGTCTAAAATGTAGGATATAGTGTAAAAAGCAGATCAAGAGGAGTTGTGGACATTTTTTGATAAATTAAATCAAATTGAAGACCAGTATCAGGCAATCCATTTCTGTTGTCATTATTTAATATGAGCAAGACTATTGTAATGACATTTCATAAAGGTAAGCTGTCTTCAGTTTTTTTGCCTCAAGTTCTGTCAACCTGAGGCAAAAATAAGACCCTGTTGGGATCACAGCTCTGCTTCTTTAGAGCCAGAAGGACACCCGTGAGGGTCCCAGAGCCCGTAGGAAGGATGGCGGCACAGAAGGACTGTGCCATTTTGAGAAGAGAATCTTCCCTCAGACACCTGCCAGTCGGCCTGTTGGGAACATTGCTGCCATTAGAGAGATTTGGGGCTGTTAGTGTGCTGACAGGATGCGTTAAAGGAGAAAACAACGAGCTTCGTGGGACATTGGTAGATTCCCTGGACAGCGCAGGCTCCAAAGCTCTATACTGCACGCAGCTGGCAAATGCCACTTAGGGAATGTGGTATTTTTAGGTTTTCTTGGGTGGTTCCTGGAATTTCTATTCATACCATTTTATTTACCTTGCTTCCTTTCCTTCTTCCTGTCTAAAGCTAAAAACAATAACATAACATAACACACACACACACACACACACTCCATACCTGGACACAGTGAATTTATTTGTTACCCAACAAAAACCTGCTACTACTGGGCTGTTCCTCCAAGCAGGTGTTGTCGTCAGCCCAATGCCATTCCTGTCCTTCAGAAGCTCTGATCCACTTCATTCAGACTCCTGCCCTGAGACTCATGCCAAAATGACCACACCACTCAGGCCACGTTGAGTGCAGACAGTGATGATGCAACTGTTTGAAACTGGCCAGCCTCTCTGCTGCTGAAGCCATTGCTTTGGTTATCTCATCTTTGGGAGCTCAGCAATTCACTGTCTTGGGGTTTCAGAGGCTGCAATAACTGCCACGCAATGGGACCTGTCATCCCATTGACCTGGTGGAGCATCTCACAGAGCAGCTGGAATGCTCCCATCACCCCCTCCCTCTGTTAGGAGAGGATGGACGCCAACCAGCACCATGGCCCCCAGAAGTGTCCTCTGATGAAGCTGAGGAGTTTTGGAGACAAGCTTAAGGGTCCCATCACCCCACTGGTAAAGAATATATACAAGAGGGACATTTTCCCAGGGTGTTGTCACATGGGTCAGAGTGTGCTGTCAAACGCTTAGAGTGTGGGTGTGGAGGACGAGGTAGCACTGGGGAAGGAGAGGCCCGCCATGTCTTTGCAAGGAGCGCTATGACTTTTCTGGGTTTGCTGTTTCTGGTGGCACACACAGGGAGGAAGAAATGATGTAGTGACGGTCTCACTCCTAGTTGTCACTTGCAAGGCTCTTTGCCAGCTGTCTTTCTATACCCAGGTTCCCTAGCCTTCTACAGGGACACTATGACCTTTCTTCAGAGTTCACTACAAAGAACAAAGTTCGAGAAAAAGGCCAAAAGAACTCCAGCATGTTTGGACTCTTCTTAAGGGGAGTCAGATGTCTTCCCATTGTCTGTGCTGCTCCCCACGACCAGTATATGTCCCATTTCACTGACTAGCAGTTCTGGCTACTAAAGGTTAAATATTTTTGAACAAGTTCAAAAATTCAATACCGCCCTCCCACGTGGCTGCTCATAGAAACAGTCCTAAATAAATTTATGGGCCACACACACAAAAGGACATGAATATAGAAGGGGACTAATTGAGAAGGAGAACTTGAGTGGGAAGGAGACATAGGGACTGGACAAAAGGCTTCATATACATATATGAAACTGTTGTGGCATGCAAATGCATGCATGAAGCTGACATTCTATTGTTATGTACAATTAATGCATGTGAACAAAATGGTCAACAGCATCTTTGTGTGTAGGAAACAAAACTGGGCAGAATTAACAGCTGAAGATTTCCAAACTGTAAGCAAACCACACAGAAGACAGAGCTAGTGGTTCCATTGTTTCCTTTGAGAATTAGTATGAATAACTATTCTTTTTTCCTTTTTATTATATTTATTTATTTTTGGTTTTTCGAGACCAGGTTTCTCTATAACTTTGGAGCCCATCCTGGAACTGCCTCTTGTGGATCAGACTGGCCCCAAACTCACAGACATCTGCTTGCCTCTGCCTCCCGAGTGTGGGATTAAAGGCGTGCGCCATCACCGCCTGGCTTGTGAATAACTATTCTTGGTGCAGTGATTGGACCACATCCACATAGGACAGCAGGTGTCAGCAGCACGCATCCCCCTCCAGAGTTTAGGTGTCCAGGTCCCTTTGCAGTGAGCTGAGGGTCTGAGTGTGGTCATGATGTAGACAGTCACTATTTCATCTGACCAGAATCCTGCAGATTAAGTAACCAAAGTTATTCTTTTCACTTTTATAAATGTCCCACCCCTACTTCCATGAGTATTAAGGGATGCCAATTATTGTTCTCATGGATGGCTAGTAACAGTACTCAGACTTCAGGAAGTGGCTATTCCTTCAGAGCAGGCATGTGTTGCAAGTATGACTTAAGTAGACAATCATAGGGGACAGTTTAGCTGCCCCCCATTTGGGTTTGGATTGTGTCCACCCACTCTTACAACAATGTATTTGGCACCTAATTCCTTGTTGTTGTTGTTTACCTGCACACACACACACACACACACACACACACACACACACACTCCTCTAGAAGCAGTGTATCTAGGAGCCTCAGGAACATTTCAAGCCCTCACCTGTACTAGGCTACACTTACTCCAACCTCTGAACAATGGTAGAAGTTTCCCTTTCCCCAGTAACAATCAAATTCAGACACTTGTATTCAAACTTGTTCTAATGTATCCAAGTATGAAGAATAAAAGGGCTCTTCTGACCTGAACTTGTTTTGTGTCCATGGGTAGTAAGGCAAAAATGTGGCCTCTACTAACTTTTTGCGGAGAATCCCTTACTTACCGTCTTATGACTATGTAAAATTGGGAAATGCTTAAGACCAAAATCAGATGCATTATGAGAAGTGAAATGCACAGGAGTAACAGTGAATATTTGACCTCATCTACCAATCAAAACAAGAACCACTCACGCTGCAACGCTGCAGCACTTAGTAACTACTTCTTGTCTAGAACCCTTCAGAAAGGAGCCCTGAGAATTAGGCCCTCAGAGCATCCTCACACATGTGACTTGCTGTCTGTCTTAGCAGTATATCCCCCTACCCCTACCACCTGCACCTTTTTTTTTTCTTTTCTTTTCTTTTTTTTTTTTTGTGTGTGTGTATGTGTGAGCTCCATTTTCGATTTTTTGGGGTCAGAGACCATGAACCTGGAAATAGCGGTTCAGGTCCTCCCTACCGGAGGCAAGGCTATTCAGTTGCTTCCGATAGATGATAGATATTTTGGATGATAAAATGGAGAGTCTTTTCCCTTCTGACATGTGCCATGGAGGAATTTATAAGCATTTGTCTCACCACATGGGAAAAAATCCTGTTTTTATTATAAAACCAACCCATAGGAAAGTGTGCTAACAAAGAAAAAGACGATGGGGAGGAAGGCAGAGGGAAGGGGAAGGAGGAAGGCAGAGAAACACTTTTCCAATAGCATGCTTTGTATTCCGAATCTAAACAAACGTGAAGGCAATCTGTCTGTCTGTTTGCCTATCTACTTATCAAACTGTCAATCACCCATCTATCATCTAACTACTTACCTGTCTAAAAATCATCTATCACCAATCTATTGATCATATTATCCCCCTACCAAGCAATCTATTAACTTCCTATTATTCACCCATCAGTTAAATCTATTATCTATCATCTATTTAAGTAACTATAATACTTACCTGTGAAATTTGTAGAATAGATTGAGTTAAATTTCACTAGTGCAATTAATATGGTTCTAATTAATATTCATGCTCAACAAAAGCGAAGAGACGTATTGTTTTTCTGTTAAATTATAGCAAATGCAGAAGCACCACACACATGAGCACGAGGCACTCAATAAAGATGTGTTGAATGAGCGCCTCTGCCTAGTCAGTGAAAAGATTATTGTTCTAAGTTTCTTCACAGTTCAGACATAAAGCTGAGAATGACAATCCTCTGATATAGAAATTGCCGAGAGCCAGCCCATTATGTACAGAATGCAATGCACACTTAGGTACATTGTCAAAGAGTGGCCGACGAAAGGGATCATCTCTGGAATCCAATTAAAAAGACAAGGTGTTTTTCACAAAAGATGTTAGCAGCTCAGCTGGATTATAACTCGACGGAGAGAGCCACCTCCTTGCTGTAGCAGACGGCCAGAGAGCTAAATAATGGCACCAGGCAGTGAGAAGGACAGATGTGTGTCCTTCACTCTCCAGCACTAGGAAGAGTCACTGAGGCTAGCCTTGCAGGGAATGCGGTGTGTAGTCAAATCCCCCGCCTCAATACAGTCATAGATTTACACACAGTCTATGGTGGATGTATTAGTGAACACAAGACCATGCAGTAGCTCACATCTTTCACTCTTAGTGAGGCTATATTTGCTGTTCTGTGGCTACTAGCTTGAAATTCCTGTCACTTTGAATGAGGTAAGGCATAGTTTTGTTTGACACGGGACTCTGCCAATTATGTAGCTGGTAGGTCTAATGTGTGGTTATGTTGATTGTCAAAAGTTAGCATGGAGGGATTTCATCTTCAGTGGGTTTGTCAAATTATAGTCAGTTTAAACCAAGCATGGGCAATCTCACAGCAATTCTCTGAGTTTAGATCTACAGCACCTTGGTTTTGTTTGTTTGTTTATTTTTGTTTGTTTGTTTTTAAGATAGTTGCCACTTTGAAAGTCCTCAGCACAGAGACGAAAGCTCCAATATCTGTTTACCCCCAAGAAAAGTTTAACTACATGAACCATTTGGTTTAGGATAAAGAGAGAGATAAAAATGATCCCCCCCCCCCCGCCAAAGGCACAACCATCATAGAGTAACTATCTAGAGTATTCTCTCTGCTACATTTCACACTGGTCAGTAATTTTATCCTTTGTAAATACAACACATTTCTTAGATCCTCTGATTATTTTTAGGTCACTCCAAGAAAGATGTCTCATGTAATCTAGCCTTTATTGCAAATAGCATTATGCTTTCCTAGAAAATGAACTGACAGAGAATATTTGGGTTCAGAACTGGTTAGGGGTGCAAGGCCTATCTTCACCGTAGCTTTGTTCTATGGAAGGGAACAATCACCAGTTTCCATTCAGGATGAGAACCTGACTATCCACCCTAACCTCAACCATGAAAATGCATTTTAGAAATGTTTATGCATTATTCAGAGAGTTACCTTGATCAAAGATATAAAAACCCACAAAAGAAAACAAAATATACTATATACCCAAATCTGATCACCAGATGCTAGACTTTATTTGTTATTCTAACTCCATTTTGCATTTAGAAAATAAACATCAGCATGAATATTTAACGTGTATTATGACAGAGGCAAAAGGCCAATAGTATTATTGTAAGAATGTGATGCTCAGAACCACTTCTTTTTAATGGGACTGTTGTCTTGATATTGCGAGCCGCTTTTCCCCCTGCAACAGGCTTAGATGTTTATAGACAGCTGCCAAATAATTCTAAGAAGAACCCACGAGTGTTTTCTAAAATACTGTTCTGAAGGTCAGTGCACTTGTTCAAAACCTGGACGGCCACCTTTATCACATTCTTCACGACCATACAAACCGATTCTGTGGAATGAATGAGTTCATGTTAAAAATATCCTACCTTTTCTAAAAACAATTAAATTTGTTTATCTGTGTTTCTCTCTCTTTCTCTCTTCTTCTTCTTCTTCTTCTTCTTCTTCTTCTTCTTCTTCTTCTTCTTCTTCTTCTTCTTCTTCTCCTTCTCCTTCTCCTTCTCCTTCTCCTTCTCCTTCNCTCTCTCTCTCTCTCTCTCTCTCTCTCTCTCTCTCTCTCTCTCTCTGTGCAAGTATGCATATGTGTCTGCCTGTGCACACAGAGGCCAGCAAAGGCTATCAGATCCTTCAGAACGGGAATGGGTGCTGTTTTGTGGGTGCTGGGATTAGAATTGTGGTCCTTGGGATTGCTTTGCAAGCACTCTTAACTCCTGAGCCATCTCTACAACCCCAAAATCTTATATTTTAAGTTTTTGAATGTAGAATACAAGCTTAGGAAAGCATAAGTAACACAGCTGGGCGGTGATGGCACACACCTTTTGTCCCAGCACTTGTGAAGCAGAGGCAGGTGGATCTCAGTGAGTTTGAGGCCAGCCTGGTCTACAAAGTGAATTCCAGGACCACCAGAGCTGTTTCTAAATAAATAAATTAAATAAATAAACAAATAAATAAAAGAAGTAACACAAGGTTCATGGTAATAGTTTTTCAAGTACCTGAATTATTGTTCTCATACATTTTAAATTAATGATAAAATTTAATTTATTCAGAAAGTTTACAAGGAAGTGATAATGTGTTTGTTCCAAAGTACTCCGAAAGCATGTGGTTTTTGCTTTGTTTTAAAGATGGACAATGTTTGCTTCCAAGGTTGGTGTCTGTGTGTATATTAGCATTTTAAAGAAACACAGTCTGTAAAAAGCCCTGAAGTGCCAAGATGCCCCTAGAAAAAGATGGCTCCGGAGGGGAATGAAGTTGCTTGAGTTCTAACCTATTTGAGGCACAGGCAGGGATTTTCATTAACGGGAGACGTCGATGAAACTTTGACCTGGCACAAATTTCCTAGTTTGTTTTATTGGCCCTAATTGTAGGATTTAAGGGGCATTTTTCTTAATGTGTTTCTGTTTAAGAAAACATCATTATCCATTTAATTCATTCAATGTACAGTCATTGAGTTCTTGACCCACTGGCTGCCAGTGCTAATGGGGAAAATAACAGCACTGCCGGCCAGGGGGATTACACGCCAGCACCGTCTTGGAGGCATGTGACGTCAGCAGGCTTTCAGAATGTCATGGTCATCAGAAGCATGAATCACATCATGTGCTTTAGCATGAGGACAACAAACATCATTAATGTGAGACTCTAAACCCACCATCCCTATAAAGACGTGGCCAATTTTAGAGGCAGGGCCGGCACACCAGTCTATTGAACTTAGCACTGGTTTGCGTGTGCTGTTAAAATGTATGTAAATAAGTCTGGAGAGATGATTCAGTGGGTGAAGTGCTCACTGCATAAGCCTGTCAACCAACCTGGGTTTGGAGCCCCGGAGCCCTGTAAAATCCATATGCATAGTGCAAGCTTCTGTAATCCCATCTCATTCACAGAGAGAGGTGGAGGTAGAGTCTGGAAGCGCATGGAGCACCTAGCCTGATTCATGTAGCAGTGAACACTGGAGACCCAACAGTGTGGAAGACAGGGACTGACTCTGGATTTTATCCTTCGACCTCTACATGTGTGCTGTGTTACCAAATCACCCACAGAAACAGAAAGGCTCTGTATACCACATACACACACATAAAAAAATATAAATGCACATAAAAATATTTACACATATCAGTTAATAATAACCAGATACTAGGTCCTTTCCATGTAGCGATGAGCCATAATGTGTGTATCTTTTGCAGATCCCCATTATCAAGGTTTGAGAAAAAATTCAGTCCAGCTATGCTGGCGTATGATTCTGAGACTTCACACTAGAGAAGCCACTCAGCTGACTTCCAAGACTGAAAGGATCAGGTTCTGCTTAGACCTCATCCTGGCTCCATTCGCACTCAGCTCCATAGCAGAAGGAAAAATCCTCTTCCACTTGCTAACTCGGGGAATGTGGTGAATCCTTTCAGCCCAACCAAGCAGTGAGGAGCCTGCTTAATCCCCTGATAACAAACCCTAACTCAGGCTCTATGCAGAAACTCATCCTATCCTATCAGCAACTGCAAACCACTCAAGCAGCAGAGGAGCGGAGAGATAATTCTGGAGTTGGAGTGTCACTATTGCATAACTAGTAACAGAGTAATTGCATGTCTAGATAATTTTTGATGCTATTTTCATCCTCTGTGAAGTTTACCCTGATAAACTTAGGGCACACCGCATTCTTTCATCAAGGATAACAACTAACACTTTGTTTTGATGTTTTGATTATGATTCAGACATTCATTGTTTATCATATGCCAGGCACCTCCCTTGATATATATGTTACAATGCTTGTTTTCCAAATTCAAGGACTATTCTACCACCAAATGTTTAGCAACAGCATTCAATTGTTAAGGGAGCTCTTCAAATGCCTTTGGAAGAGCATCTTGCACATCGGATGCAGAATTCAGCAGGTGTATTACTTGCTTTCCTCTTTGCTGGTGCCAAATACTAGAGAAGAAGCAACTTAAGAATGGGAGGGTTTATTTTGGTGCAGTTTGAAAGTACATTTCATCATCATGAGGAGAGCCTGCTGGCAGAAGTGTGAGCACCTGGTCAGGAAGAATAGAAGGATGAACGCTCAAGTTCATCTAGCTGCTTCTTTTATTTATTTCTGAACTTCAGCCCAAGTCATAGAATTTTGCACATTTAAGATAGCTCTCCCCCAACTTACTTAATCTGATGTGGACCCTTTCTTAGAGAAATGTACAGATGTTGGTATCCTAGGAGAGATGCCCAAATGTATCCTAGGGGACTTTAGGTGCTATCAAGTTAAGAGTGATTAACCACCATTATGGGTTAATTTCTCCATCTTATAACTGGGTTATAATTGTGTCTCTTTACTAGCTGTATTTTCTGATGTCTCCTACAACCCTCCCTTGTCAGAGAGAAAAAAGTACAAATTGTTTGAAGTTTGTCCTTACAGGGACATGGTCAATGAACATACCTGAGTGAGGAAGTTCAGAAGGCTGATGTTGGTCATATTTCAAAATAAATCATACGGCGGCATACAGAATGCTCTTGAAGCCAGAGCTGTGCAGCAAATTGGTTGCTTAGGAAAATCATAGGAGTATACTTGTTATTACCCAAGGTCCTGGACTACAGGGGAACTGAAATCTTCAGGAGCTCACCTATCAATTCAGGGATTGGAGCAAAACAATCTGAATTAAGAAAGGAAGCAAGTGAGAGGTGGGTGTAACTCCTCACTGCCCCAGCACCTTCATCATGTAAGTGGCCTCCTGTGGTATTTCTATCCTCACCTTTTCAGTTCTGCCACAAGGCATCCTGAATTTCTCATATAAATGACATTTTACACTCAGACCATTTTGAGCTTTTCAAGATGATTCAAGATGGATATTTGTAAGAAACACTATATATATACATATATATGGCATCCTGAATTTCTCATATAAATGACATTTTACACTCAGACCATTTTGAGCTTTTCAAGATGATTCAAGATGGATATTTGTAAGAAACACTATATATATACATCACAACCAAAAATCAGAGATTAAATGAAGGCAATTGGGTGCAGTTATTCTTTTGGTCTGGAAGGTGAAATACTTGTGTATGAATGATTTGACATATTTTTTTCCTTGGAAGTAGTAAATAAAACTTCAGACAGCATGGTTAACATAGATCTTTTCTGCTAAACTTCTAAAGTTAATTGATCCTCTATTGTCAAGGATTATAGAGATCATGAAAGATAAAACACAAGCTATTTTAGTAGTTTATCATTATTACTTTGAGTTCATCATTAAATCTAAAGACGCTAAAATATTCTTAATCAATATCTGCTTTGTACTAAGGAGACAAATGGCACATCAGGGGAGTGTTTGAGCAAGAATTAATTGTAGTATAAATGATTGCTTTTAGAGGAAAATCCCATTGGTCTCTTCTAGAGAGAAACCAAGTCATTCTGTCTAAGGAAATCTTCAGGGGAGAAACATGTATGTTATCTCTTGGGTTATACTGACTCATTGGATAATTGGATCTTGTGTCATAATAAGAAAGAGTGGGTCCCCTGGGGCAATGGCGCACTTAAAATGGGTCATAGATATGAGTTTCAGAAGAGGCAGTTACAGAAATTTAGAGTCAGCTTTGAGACTGTTGGAAAGCAATTTATATCTCAGGAAAGAGTTTTGTTTTCCTAAATAGTCAAATTCTCCTAAACAAATGAGGTGAGCCTGAAGTGAGATCAATGCATGAGGACTCTGCCAGTGTGTCAGAGTTCTGTCTTCAGACCCTGAGTACATCAGCACCACAGAGCGAGGCAATAAGCAGAACAAGGGGGCCAATGGCACATTTGTATTATCTTCATTGAAGAGTAAATTTTTCTGGACTGGAGAGATGGCTCCGCAGTTAAAAGCACTGGCTGTTCTTCCAGAGGACCTGGGTTTAATTACCAGCAACCACATGGAGACTTATAACTGTCTATAAGTCCAGGGAGACCTGACTCTTTCACACAGATGTACATGCAGGCAAAGCATGAATGCACATGAAATAAAAAAAAAAAACGAGCAAATGTTTCTTCTGCAAGCCAACTATATGCTGTACTGCTGGCACCAGCTTTAGACATCGGTTGTGCCTGTTTGCTCCTCGCTGCATCTCCAAGGCCACACTAAGAGCCTTTATCCCGAGTCACATCCTCCATATCAACCCCGATACAAAGCTGTGAGAGGTCTGAGGGACAATTCCATGATGTAGACACTGCCGAGAGGATCCCGAAGTCGTTCTTTCCTTTACTACTTCCTGCTGTTTTGTGTACTCTTATTTTCACTTGCATATGAGTTATTGAACATGGACTCTACCCTGTTCGTCTTATACTTCCTGCCCTTTGATGAACACATCAGCTTCTCTTACAGGGTCATGTATCGGGTCCGAATTCTTCTAGACGCCGCACATCAAAGTTTGTAAAGTTTAGACTATATATGTTCTTACTGTCAGTTCCCTTATTGTCATTCCCCCAACCTCAGAGTCAGACTGGCATGACCCATCTTACTTTATCCCCCTCTGTTGATGGACTATGATGTAAATGAGAAAGTTGATATGAAAATACAGATTGAGATAATAGGAACGTAATTATTAGTCTTGGCATCATCTCAGGACAATGAGAGGCCAGAGTTACAGAAGCATGCATTATGAGCACGGTGCTATTGATAAGCATGTTCCAGCTTGCAGAGTAAGCTTTGGTTGTTTATTGCCCCACCACACATACTTCAGCACACTGAGTCACTGTGAAAATGTCTCTGTGGTGATTTATGTGACCGGGTTCTGTACTAAACACAATTCTGACCGAGTGGTTAAAGAAACTACTTAGAGTTGTGTGAGGCTGGGTCCACTAAAGGTTCCGTGAGCGAGCCCAAGCTATATTGCCTGTGGTTCACCAGTGTGTACGTCTTAACCTGAGCTTCTGCTGTCAGTCACTGGATCCTATTCAGTATTTACCATATGTTGGACACTAACTGTAGTAAGGAGGCCACTTGTTGGTTCCTGGCCACTTAACCCTGAAATAATCACACAGAAACTATGCTAATTAAATCACCACTTGGCACATTAACTCTAGCTTTTTATTGGCTAACTCTTATATCTTAATTTAACCTATCTCCGTTAATCTGTACATCACCATGAGGTCGTGGCCTACCAGCAAAGTTTCAGCACATCTGTCTCCTGCAGTGGCTCCATGGCTTCTCCCTGACTCCACCCTTCTTTCTCTCAGCATTCAGGTTAGTTTTCCCCACCTAGCTAAGTTCTGCTCTGCCAAAGATATAGGTACAAAGCAGTTTCTTTGTTCATTAATGGTAATCACAGCACACAGAGGGAAATCCCACATCAACTAACACTGGTGTTTGGCTCCAAGAATTACCAACATGAAAAGGCTGGAGCTGAGGAGGTGGCATAGGTCAGAACAGAGAATCAGATGTAAGTACTTTTAACAAATTGAGGATTGAAAGTCAATTAATATTCTCTCTGTCAAAGTTTTAGTATACTAGCTAGTGTAAATTTATACTGACTGACATAAATATCAACAAGAGAGGTAGTTAAATACGAATTCAATTTAAATCAGCATCAATATGAAGATGTGAAGAATTAGAAAAATCTTTGAATGGAAAGCTAGAACATTTGAGTTTGGTTTCTTGTTTGTTTCATTTTTTAATTTTTTAAAATTTATTTGGCATACCAACCACAGTTTCCCCTTCCTCCTCTGTTCCCATCCTTCCTCCCCCACCTCCTGACTAACCCCCCAAGCCTTTCCCCCTCCATTTAGAAAGGGGCAGGCCTTCCATGGGAGTCAGCAAAGTATGACATATCAAGTTGAAGCAGGACCAAGCTCCTCCCCTTTCATCAAGACTGGGAAAGGGGTCCCTGAATGGGGAATAAGTTCCAAAAGTCAGCTCATGTACCAGGGACTGGTCCTGATCCCATTGCTAGAAGGTACAACAAACAGTCCAAGCTACACAACTGTCACCCACATGCAGAAGACCTAGGTCAGTCCCATACATGCACCCTAACTGTCAATCCAGAGTCTGAGTTCCTACTAGCTCAGGTCAGTCGTGTCTGTGGGTTCCAGCATCATGATCTTGAACCCACTACTACCCTTTGCTTGTATAATCTCTTCTTCCTCTCTTTAACTGGATTCCCGGAGCCTGACCCAGTGCTTGGCTTAGTGAGGTAACCTAGATCCAGAAAGACAAACATGATATGTACTTACTAATGAGAGGTTATTAGATGTAAAGCAAAAAATAACCAGCCTATGACCCTCAGCCCCAGAGAAGCTAGGTAACAAGGAGGACCCTAAGAGGGACTTGTGGATTTCCCTTGAAGGGGAAATAGATGAGGTCTCCTGGGTAAACTGGGGGTGGAAGGGAGGGGATGCAGAGATGAGAACATGAGAGATCTGGTTGGTCTGGTCGTATTGGAAGCAGAACATTTGAATATGAATCCAAACTCTGTTTCTTCCTGATGATCTCTCTTAGTGATTATGGTCCCTAGACAAGTCTGTGGTGTTTAGTCTTCATAACTACACTCTGAGGAAGGTGGATGAAGTCCTCCCAACTTACAGTAACATCTAAAGGTAGGAATAAAGGGAGAAAAATGAAAACAGCGAACAATTCAAGAGAGCAAGAATATAAACTTGATGAATTTGGTGGGATGAGAGGTGTGTTGGGGATGGGTGGGAATTCCTGGCTGTGAGGGATTTGACATCCATGCTGACATACTGGGATGAGATACGAGTGTTGCGTGGGTCTCAAAGATATGAAACCTCTTAAGAAGAAACAAGGTGAATGTTAAAAAAAAAAAGTTGAAGCATACATTTATTAGAGCAGGTTTTAAGGAAGATTTTTCAGTAACCCAAGTGGGAGACTCCTTGCTATTACAAGAACAACATTAGCCACAACGATGTGTTGCTTTTTTACGCTGTGTTAGTGAACACAGTATCTTCTTTAAGACACCAATGTGAAAAACAGATCAGTGGAAAAACAAAGTGGAATTCACTTGATAATACAAATGGTGATACATAGTGTTCAAACATGCTACAAGAATTTTGAGTCTTAGCACATCAGAAGGATGATACTGTGAAATCTGGAGATTCAATAAACTGGAGAGCAATATGTGGTCATAACTTTTGGCTGTGTTGAGTCTGGGAGGCTCTCCTTCAGCAAATGCAACATGCAAGACTAGTGAGCTCTGAGCTATGCCTCAGTGACTTGGACACTCAACCCCTGAAAGCTAATGATGAATACAAAAGGACCAATGCAGAGTGAGAGATAGTAAACCCAAATCAAAGGGATGGGCTCAAGGGTCATCAGAGATGAGGTAAGGGAAAACAAGTGTGTGACTCAGGTGAGGGGCTATGAAAATCGAGAGAAAGGAGGACTTCAAGAAGATTGGGGAGCACAATGGAGGAAGACATCAACAGTGAATACCACTGAAGTCAAGGAGGTTGGCTTGAGGCCTAAAACAAATTAGCAGGATTTATTTGAAGGACTGTGATAGGAGTCCTTCTACAACATTCGCCATGATACCAAGAAGAGACACTGCATATAAGTACCAAACACAGGCACACCTAAGACATATGGATCTGCATATAAGTACCAAATACAGGCACACCTAAGACAAATGGGTAAAATATCTGCAGAAGTTCTGAATTAGATAGTTCAAGCTCTTTCAAAAGAGAAATTGAAAGTGTTTCTGTCTAGTTAAATTTGAAATATAAACTGGACGCTGGTGACTGCCAAGTAATTACTGCCTTATCATAGCCTCTTTGCCTGGCAAACAGAGTTTGGAACTAGCTTTGCTTCTATCTTCCACTCATCCCAACCCCACACATTATTTTTTTTTAAATTAGGAAATCTGCCTCATCCAGAGTATACAAATAACACAATATCAGTCAGTAACAGTTATAGGAAATTTGCTGGAGAACTTCTAGATACCATTTCTCTGACTAACAAAAGTAGATGTAAGGAAGAATCTCACTTTGTCCTTATCAGACATGGATAAGATGCTAAGAACGTCTGCAGCTATTTTGTGACCATGAGGAAAATAGTTTCTGTGGATGCACGGCAGAGTAGAGATGGGTCCATGACACCATTACCAAACAATTCATCACTCTTTCTTCCCTGGGCTTTTCTTTTTATTAAGATATCAGACTTTTCTATTTCCTGTAGCTGAATACAATACAAGAATAGGTGAAGATTATTTCCTGGCTTTTTTTCCCTTAATTTTCTATTATTATCTTTTATTCAGCTTTTCTCTTTTTTTGTGCGTGTTTTATTCCAGTAGAGTTCTTTTTTAACAGAAAATATAACTACCTTCTGTACAAGTCCAAATTCTAATTTCCACTTTTGTAATTATTGTTACAATTGAATTCTCAGCTGATTAGGTTTGGGGGAGGAGGGCATAAAGAGAGTATTCAAATAAAGGACTGGTCTATTATTTCCCAATTTTCCTCCCCGTAGTCTTAGAAGAGATTTAAAAGGCACTGTGTGTAACACTATTCCAGAGGAATTACACAAAGCCCCAAATCTTTATATAAATTTCTCCAGCCTTTTGTTTTCATTCCCAGTTTATAGCTTTCTCTTCCCAGGCTTGGCACTCTCATTAATGCGCACAAGCAAAGCCCCATTGTTCCTTATGGCTCTCTAATGAGAAAGAATAAGACTATATATCGGGAAGGAAAATTGTACATTTTTATGTGGAGGTTTATAGACTATTACTTTTAATTGAAATTTGAAGTTCGCCTTTACAGTGAAGGTGGGGCAGAAAAATCACACGCTGGGCCCCTCTCTGACATAGCAGACTCCAGTGGGGAGCTAGGCTTTGAAAACGCCAGCACTCACCTGTCTGAAGCTGCCGAGAGCTGCCCCGTCCTCAGAGCTTAAGACCGAATGAAGTCCTGTGTCTATAAAGAGGCTATCTACGGCAGGAAAGGACTTACAATTATTGGAAATTTTTTTAAAGAGCTAAAAATGGAAGGCGAAGAGGAAATATATTAAGGAGCTTGTGCAGGTGATGGAGGCGAGTCCTATTTTAGGAAGTAAGTTTGCTAATTGTTTTTCCTTTAGCCCAAGAAGCCTGGTGTGAAACTCTTGGAGTTACTGCAGAATGGACAAAAGGTATTCATACCAATCATTTCAGCAATTTTATCAGATACATTTTGTGATAATTTATACATTATTATACTTCAGAATAAACTGAAAACTGTAGCACCACCACTATCCCTTTAGCCCCATGTGGTCTCAGTGGGACAATATTGTCCGCTAGGGGGTAAAATAACTTCTTGGGATGTGGATAGCAATATAACAGACAACCACATCCACAGGTTGTCCCAATTAGCGTCTCTCTTGTTACAACAAAAAAGCAGCCGAAGGCACTGTTGGGAAGAAAGGGCTGATCTGGATTACAGCTACAGCCCATCATCTAGGGAAGCCAAGACAAGGACTCAAGGTGGGAACCTGGAGGCCGAAACTAAAGTAGAGACCACGGAGAAATGCTGCTTACTGGCTTGCTCCCTCTGACTTGCTCAGCTACATTCCTTGTACAGGCCCTGCTAGGGATGGCTTAACACTCCTACATCAATCAAAAATAAAGAAAATGCACCAAATACAGATCACAGGCCAATCTGCTGGAGATATTTCCTCATTCAGGTGGTCTTGGTTCTGTTACGTTCCTAAGGACTAGCCTGTAGTTTGAATTCGAATTGGTCTTAGTAATAAAAACTTGGAGTCAGACAGATATCAGCGAGTGAAAGCTCAAAGATCAGAGAAGCAGAGCAGCCAGCCACGAGTTCTTCCCTCTACAAAAGCCTCACAATCAAGAGGGCAAGATCATGTCTCTATGAATCCTTAGACTGAATGCATTGAGCTTCTGTCTCCTCCTGTCTTATATTCCCCCCTCTGACAGCCATATCCCTTCCTGTCTCCACCTCCCTACTAGTGTTGGGGTTAAAGGCATGTGACTTCCAAGTACTGGGATTGTGAGCTACCACTGCCTGACTCTGTTTCTCTTTGAGACTGGATAATCTAGTGTGGTCCAGGGCAGCGTTGAGTTATGTCTGCCTCTGCCTCCCAAGTGCTGGGATTAAAGGTGCATGACACCACTTCCTGGCCTCTATGGCTGATGAGTGGCTTAGCTCTGCACTCTGATCTTCAAGCAGGCTTTGTTTGTTAGATCACAAACAAGGTATCACCACAGTAGCCAACATGTTGTCATACAATATCTCTGTGGTATTTAATTTTCATAAGGAAGGGAGTGGTTTGTTGATCAAGTTGAATATATCAAACGTGTTTGTTTGCTGTGCAGTAGCATACAGACAAAAAAAAGAAAAAAACCAACCCTGCCATTAAATAGTCCATGAAAAGTTTCTAGAGACACTTTAATGACCAAGGGCATGATATCCTGAGTTGCCTTTTTCAGAAACTCGTGACACTAAGTCCACACTGAAAATATCATTGACACATTGAAAGTGGATTTGAAAGGAAGTTTCTTAGTGTTCCCATAACTGCAGCTAGACATTAAGGGTAAGAATAACATTTCTGGTATGTCTATGAACCTGTTCTGGGTCAAGGAATGTCCAATCAGCTGTCTGTGTCCCACCTTCCTCCTTCCAAACTCTGGTAATCAAAAATACAGGAAGAAAGAAAATACCAAGGCAGTTTAGGGAGGGATTCACTTGCAGAGGAGATCTGAGGATCTCTCCAGACAGGGATGGCAGAAGATGCTTTTGGATGGATGCTGCTGGTGATGAGGACAGCGACAGCATGAAAGATTGCCTTCCCATCTTTTATCGGATACAAAGGTGGGTAGCAGACATGCTGATTTATGTGAACGAAAGGAAAGGAAAGAAAGAGAAGGAAGGTGATGGAAAATGATGGGGAAGGGAGAAGAAAGGGGGAGTGGTCAGGAGAAGAAAAGGTAAGTTACAGTTGTTTGATTGTAATTGCTCCCATAAACTCACAGGGAGTGGTACTAGTAGGTGTGGCTCTGTTGGGGTAGCTATGGTCTTATTGGAGGAAGTGTGTCACTGTGGGGGCGAGCTTTGAGGGTTCATATGAAGCTCAACCCATGCCGAGTGAGACAGACCAAGTCCATTTGCCTGCCAGATGCAGGGTTCTCAGCTTCTTCGCCAGCACCATGTGTGCCCACATACTGCTGAATAAGCATCTGCGATGTAAGCGAATCACCATAATTAAATGTCTTCCTTTGTCATAGTTGCCATGGGCAGGGTGTCTCTTCAACTAAGAAAAAGGGAAGTGGGAAGACAAGAAAGAAAAAGAGAAGGAAACGGAAGGGGTGCGGTGGGGGGAGAATGAGAGGAAGGAAGGGGAGGGGAGGGAGAAAAAACAATGAGGGAAAATGACACAATGTTGAAGCATCTTGACCTCCTGCTATTTGGCCTGTTTTTCCATTTCCCCATTAGTCATTAAGGTATCATAAAGATGGGCAGAGATTCAGTGTACATTCAGGGAGGAGGGAGCTAAGAGAATTTCAGAAGAGTTCCATAGTCTGTCTCTCCAGCTAGCAACTATGGAGTGGAGGGAGATCCTTTCCAAGGTGCCTGTTACAGAATTCACTGAGATCTCTACAAGACAGGATTTGAATTCTTATTTCATAGAGGAGCAACAGAAGCCACAGGGAGAATACCACATCCTCTAGTGCAAAGTAGTGCTGTCCTTTCAACCCTCCCTTCCCCCCCACATCCTTCCTAACCTTGAGTGTGAAGCATCATGGCAGGGCACAGTCATGGCAGGACACCATCATGGCGGGGTACTCTACAGACCTTCCTCTGTGAGCATAGAGGCTGGTCGGGGTTCTTAGTAGATCTCTGAATCAAACTGTCAGTTGATAGGAACATGACCAGCCTCCCTGAATACTTGAATTTTATTGCTATTTCTGAGCCTTGCAACTGAGGTCAGCAATGGGAGATTCCAAGGGTTACAGCTGAAGACATGGAAGAAAGTCCTAGAACATTTCCTTTCCCCCAACCTTATGCTAGCAGCCCCTGTAAAACAGCTCAATAAAACAGAGAATCAGTTAGCTTTCAGTGGGACTGGAGAACCCTTTTGGCCATCTACAGAAGTGCTTATGAGATTTTATTTTTAAGTACTCAGCCAGAATTTGGCAATTCTTTTTTTTTAAAAAAAAAAAAGATTTCATCTCAAATTCTCAGACTGACTCAACCACCGAGAGCAACAGAACCCTTTTTCAATGCAGCCTGCAGGAGTAGGCATGTTTTCAAGTCCTGCTTCCCACACTTCCCTCACCAGGAACTCACTGGAAACTTGGGATGCTTTATCAATTCTGTTTCTGGGGCATTATGAACTAGATCATGTCTTCCTGTGTGGTAGATGCCGAAGGTGTCTCCTTATAATGTGACTTTATTTCAATATAGGGCCTTGGGATCTCCAAGGACCTTGCCTAAGGTTAAATGAGAAGAACACAACGGTGGGAGCCCAAACCTACAAGACAAGGGCCCTCACAAGTAGAGGATGAGCCACCGTATTCTGTCCAGTGCTGTGAATAAGAGGCCACCTGAGGAAACAGTAAGAAGGTGTGTATGTGTGGGCCAAGTGAAGACTTCTTTTCAGAAATTGAGGCCTCGCATCTTCAGGGTCCTGACTTGTGGCTTCTATACTGCTGAACCATAAAAGGACAAATTGCCGAGGCCTGGGAATTCACTCCAGGAGATGAGCATAAGACCTTCTGAATATAAATAAACAAATATATTTTAAGCCCACAAAACAATAAATCTGCTATTTGAGTCACCTAGTCTGCGGCATTTCAGTGTGGCAGCTGCAGGTGACCAAGGAGGGAGGTCTCACTCTGGAGTCCCTAATTTACTGTCGGAGATAAGTCTAAAAAATTGTATTTTATTGATTTAACTGTTTTTTTTAAAGCAACCAAAGTGGTTTTTATGATCTGGTGAGTTTGAAATTACTAGTGTACAGTGTCATTCTTGTGGGCACCTCTGCTTATATGGATTTCGTTCCGAATTCTTTTCTTTCACACTCATGGATATCTCTACTCTCAAGATTTATCAATTCTTTTCTGTTTTGGGTGGTAAGAATATAACAGGAAATGCAAATGGCTTCTTCCTTCTAGAATGTGACATTCGTTCAGAGAAAAAGGGGCTATTGAACGGCCACACATACGTGCTTCTGTTATAGCAGTGGAGAACAGTCTAGCGTAGTGTGAGATGCTTTGGGAAAATAGGAACAAGAGAGAGAGGTGGGTGGTAGGGTGGCTTTGTCTGTGGCCTTCATATTCGGACTCCTGATAAAGTTAAAATTGCCCCGAAGTTTGAATGAACTTTCTGAAATTAACTGATGTTTAGGAGTGGGGGTAGGTTCAGAGGAGTAAAAGATTGAAGTGGAAGACTTGACTTCTCTCAGGAAGACCCCAGGGGCCTAGACAACTAGTTGGGGTCACTGAGGAGGGAGGGTGCAAGACATCATAGAAAGAAAGTTCGGGGTTAGGCTGCGTGGTGTGAGGCCGAATGGAGGGGGCTAAGTCATGGAGATCAGTAGAAAGCTCTGATCCATGAGTTCGGTGATAAAGGCTTCGAAGGACCAAGAGTGAAGTAGAAATAATGTCAGGAGCTCAGAAGCCATAGTCAAGGTGACTGCAGTGTGATCGTGTGCCCTGCAAGAGGGCAAAGGTCAAAGGAAATCTAGAACGAGAGTCTGCAACAGTGCCTCCTACTGGGAAGAACTTAGATGATCTTCAAACAGATTAACAACCTCGGGGTCCTTTGTGAGCTTTCTTCTCGGGTGGGTTTACACCCAAGATGGATGGGAATTTTCAAGCAAATATCCTTGCTGGGCTTGGATCTTCTGGCCCTGCCCTTGGCTTTTAGCATCAGAGTACAACACGTGAATGACCACTTTGCTTTGCATAGTGGGTTTTAATAATATAGAGAGAAACTTCCGGAATATCTCCTTCCCACGGATTCACAGAAACCCCTCTTATGTATTCTGGTTACCCATTCATGTAGAGTTAGGAAGAGCTCATTTGAGTATACAATACAATTCCACCTTTTGACAATTCACCCACTGTCTCTAATGTCCTTGCTCTTTCCACAGACAACACAACATCACTAGGATGTTATTGTGCTTTAGAATGGGGGTTTAAAGTGATTTAATTATAGTCATGGTATATTGGGTTTTGTGTATCTTATTGACAAATCTAAACCATACTTCTGAGTTGAAGGTCCTCTAAGGAGACATTGAGGGTATACTCGCTGTCTTTTCTTTTGACGAAACCTAGGTAAAAATGTCTCTGATGGTATTTTAGGACCGTTCTATTTTTGACCCTAATCCTTTCCTCTGATGTGGTTATGGCCTGGAGTGTCTAAATTACAGCCTCTCCTGCAGTTTCAGAAGGCTAATTCGCACTGCCGTGTGCATTAGGAAGGGGGTGTATATAATATTCCACTAAGGGAGATGCTAGGAACATTAAACCCCCACTAGTCAGCGGTCACGAGTCAGGGCTAGAACTGACGCTAGTCATTTTTCTTCCCTGACAAGTTTTCATTATGTGGCTTTCCCAGAACAATTTAGAAATTGATCCGTAGCTGATGGAAGCTGGGAGGAATCGGGCGCAGAAGCGAGCCCACCGCATCGGGCAAAGTCAAAACCAATGCCAGGAGTCAGCTCTGAGTAGGAGGGGGCAACTCCCTTTCTCCCACTCCTCCCCCACCTCCATTCCCACAGTCAGGAGACAAGCCTTCCATTCTCACTGGGGACGTTCCCCCAGGTCTGAAGAGGTCATATAAACAGTCTTTCATCATCTGTTTGCTTATCTCTTGCTTAAGTGGGTCAGGGGTTTACACCCCTGAGAAAACAATTCCCTAGGATTTGACTACTGACACAAAAGGAGATCTTTGTTTCCCAAAAATGGTGTAAATCTAAGTGAGAAATCAAAGGCATAGATCTAACCTTGGCTCTGTGCAAATGTAGCATGCCTGTGGGTCTATGGCTCTGCCTGATACATTGACTGTGCAGCTATGAAGTCGAGCAACTCTAGGGGACATACAGACCGTGATGCTTCAGGAGCTGCTCCAGAAGCCTAGAAAAGCTCAGAGGCATGTTCTCCTTTAAGGACTCTTCAAGGTACTAATTGATTTGAATACTGAAAGAACTCGATCAATGCTACACTTCGAATTTTGAGTGTCTTCCTCACAGAACAGATGTTGAAGGCTTGGTCACTAGCCTCTGACACTACTAGAAGGTGCTAGAACCTTCAGGAAACAGAATATAATAGAAGAAAGTAAGGTAACTGAAGACCACGCCCTTAAAGTCATAGTAGGGTCCCAGACTCTCAAATTCCTCTGTCTTTGCTTCATCTCATGTTAAATGAGCTGCTGCCTCTGGCAGGCACTCTTCCCCTGACATTGGCTCATGGGACCAAGCTGCTATGGACTATAGTCTCGAAAACTGTGACCAGAATAAACCCTTTGTTTATTCAAGTGATTATTTCAGGTATTCTATCACAGCAGGTTAACTAAATGTTAACACAGTTTGATTACTTGGTTTTTGAAAACAGGTAGAGGTAGGGGAACAAAAACTGTCTGGACTGTAGCAATATTGAGACCTTAATGATAAACTCAGAGCTCCCATAAAAATAGGAGTTTATTAGAACCTAAATAGATCGTCCTTTTATCCCCATCCACCTACTTTCGGTGAGTCAGCACCCACCCAGTTCGTTGGAACTAGTGAAGACATCCTGTGGTACGTCTTTCCCCATCATAACAATAATGATAGTGACAGTCATGGATGGAACTGCTGTCGTGGGCCTGACAGAGAGTTAGAGACTGCTTTGATCCGGAGCTAGTCAGAAACTGGCAAACTTGGATCTTACAGAATCCCAGCTGATGCCGTGAGAGCAGCTGGCTTAGTGGAGAGTTTCACTCTCATGCTTCCTAGGTTGAAGAGGCCCATCTTCCCAATCACTAGAAGTGATTGGGAAGTTCTTATAAGTAGTCCCTGAAGGTAAATCAACAGATCTCAGCCTTCTGAACCCTGCTCCTCTTGATTGAGGCTGCCCTGCCTATTGGGCAGCTACCCACACAATGTGTGCTGGCCCCTGTTCTGATGGGACCATCATCTATATGTCTCTTCAAATCCATGTTTCGCAAGACAGAAAGGACTGAGGTGTCTGTGTAGAATATAATCTAGGATATTCTGAGAAATGATATACTGTGATATAAGAAATCACCTCACACTTATTTTATAAACCCAATTCTGAGCTTTCATACTTATACAAGGAATATATGTGTGTGTGTGTATGTGTGTGTGTGTGTGTGTGTGTGTGTGTGTGTGGTGTATTCTGTCACTGAGTTCAGAGATGAATTTCCCCATTTGGTTCAAGCAAAATATTGTATGGAAATTAAGCAATCAGTCTAGCACTTTTCTGTGTTAGTTAATTTTTACATCGACTACACAATATACTTGACAAGGTTCAGAAAAGAAGGATGGAATGGTGCATCATAGGGGAAAAGTTATGGCGGTAGACAGTGAGATGCTTGGTCACATTGCATTTGAATGGAGGAAGCGAATTATGGCAAATGTTGGCATTTAGTTTGCTTTATATTTTTTAAATTCAATTCAGGATATAACCCATGACAACTTCTACCACATATAGGGAGATCATCTCTGCTCAGCCAAATTTTTTGGAAATGCCCAAAGGTATGTTTAAATGATGGTTCTCAATTCTGTCAGTTTGATAATGAAAATCAACCATGGCACACCTTTGGAGAAGTTGTATTAAGGTATTAAGGGCTAAGAGAATTTTGTTTCTTCGTCAGTAGGAAGTGTAACAGACAATGCAAAGCCAAATAAATTGGTTGAAATAATTTCTTTACTGAGTTTTTATTTCCTTATTTGTAGAGCCTGAGGTATTTCTTTAAAAAAGCTTCTCTTCTACCTATAAATCATGTTCATGCTTGAGTAACCAGAGGAAGATAAAACGATAGCCTGGATAGTCTCAGTGCAAGATCTGGAAACATCCTTCGAATCTCTTTGTGGAGTCAGCCAAGGGAATTTGAAGATGAGCTGGGAAAGTCTATGGGAGGTGAAGTTGCCTGAAGACTCATCAAGCAGATTTCATCTCCACTATATGCTATAAGTGGCTTCAGCCTAAGACCTTGCCTTCACCTAAGGCTAAACTTTAGATGTGTGTTAGTAAGTTGCCTTCAAAACAGAATGCCTCCCTCTTGCCCTAACTTCAGGCTGTGTGATTCCCTGAGACGCACTAGTCTTAGCAAGAGGAAGGCTGCTCAAGAAACATTTCTGTGAAATAAATGAATGAGTGAATCTCATATTGTATGCCCTTCAAAGAATTTCCATACATAGGAGCCAATTGCAATCTAGGGAGCAAAACACGTGGTATCATGCAGTTAGATCGAGGAGTGAGCATCTTCCTCTAACATCAAGGTATAAAATGGATCCTCCCAAAGCTACAGAACTCAGTTATCATTATATTTGGGGATGGGGATGTCATGTCCTTTGTGACCTCCAATACTGATATCTTTCAGCAAGTTGTCCTATCATAACTTTTGGCCATTTCATTAAAATAGTTTTCAGGGACTCTAGATACAACCAAAGAAGACCAAAACTAAGTAAAGATTGTTGATGTAAACCCAGGACTGGGAAGATATTTTACTGCAATGACTTGCGTTTTATCTCCAGAACCCATGTCAAAAGGCATGGTGTATTTCTAATCCAGCACTGAGGAAGTAGAGACAGGTGTCCTTGGAGCCTGATACCCCCTACACCATAGGTGAAACCTAAATAGTGGGCTCCAGGCTAATGAGAATATTGTCTCAAAGGAAGGGGATGGAGTCCCTGAGGTTGTCTTCTGGCCTTCCAAGCATGTGCATGTAGTTACACACACACACATCAAACACACACACACAAACACACATATGGTATTAAAAATAAGCCTATTAAACTATAGACTAATTTAAAAAATGCTTCTCCATCTTACCTTGGATAACATGCCTCTTCATTGAAAAGGAAGCCAAGGCAATTTCATGAAATACATTATTGGAATTACATAACAAAATGAAATAGTGTGTGTGTCAGGGCATTTTCAAAAGATATGGAAAACTTTTCAAAAGGTAATATAGTATTATAATTATTAGTAAGTTTCTACCAGTGTTTTAGTCTTTGGGATTGTTGTAATGGTGTGCTATTTAAAATCAGATAGCCGCCGGCTTATATTTCGAACGATGGTTATCCATTTTATGCTAGAGTTAACACGATTATATGTGTAGTAATATGAACATCAAGCCATGGGTTCTATGTCTACCCACAAGCAGGCATGTTTCGGGTGGGAAGTGAACTGTGGAGGCTCTTGCAAGTGAAACCATTCAGATGCACAAAGAAAATCGAAGCTTTCATCTTTAATTTTTCGGGTCACCTTTGTAAGGCAAAGCAAAAACTTCTCAAACTGAACATAAATGTCTGTCAGTGGCACGGAGTTTAGTGCCCTTACCATTACAACTAAACTATATTTAATTTTTTCCCTAGAACTATGTGCCAGAACTTGCGATATGTGACCCAGGATACAGAGCTTGAAAGCCTCTAAAAACATTGATCCATTCACTCATTCTCTTGTGGCAGTATCAAACACAAACATTGGTGGGTATTAATTGAGAGATATTTAATGACATCAAACTGTTTAATACAAGTAAACAGAATTTCAACACTTTAAGTGACATTTCTTCCCTTGCTTCCAGGAGTCTTTATTCTGCTGGTCACGGTACTGAAATTATATGAGTGGACCCTTTCCCAGTGTCTATAGTCCGGATAAAGAACAAAAACCCAGGCAAACATTAGTCACCCCTTAAAGATATACTTCAACACAAAAATCGGATTTAATACCCTGTGTTCTGGTTCCCCATCTACATCTGGACCTTTAAAATGCTGAAAAAAAAAAGTGGAACCAGGCTTAATGCTACTGGGTTTTTTTATTTTGTTTTGTTTTTTATAGAATTGGAAGCTTCTTGTTTCAATGTATTCTCCTTTTTAGCTAATTATCTCGTCATCTAAAAGGCTGTGGGTAAAACGAAACCATAATATCTGAGTATATTTTAATCAAAAATGTAAATAAAATTACATGGTAAAAATTAAATGTTGTAAGTGTAGTTTCTGAAGTATTTCTTAATATTCAAAATAGAGATAGTTTTAAAGGATAATATACTATTTATAATTATCTTTAAATAATTTTAATGAGAATATTTAAGTGAAGTTTCATTTTAATCTTTGAAACAAGTCTTATTAAATATTCTCATAAAAATGACACAGTTACTCTAGCTTTCAAGGGTAAGTGTCCATTCCATGCATATTCATCTAGTATGAGTTATCTAGATGTAAATATGTACAAATTTAAGAAGAATAGTAGTCTATCATATTGTATTGCTCAGCCACTGTGCCCAGCTATGGGAAGTATGGTGCTAATTCATGTATCCTTCCTGACCTGTGGAGTGGGATACAAAAAACAAAGGCCCCAAATCACCCAGGATGAATGTTTCCTTATGCTTTCTGGGTGAGTTGACAGGTTAACAAGTTTTACCGTTCTCTTACATAATGCCTGTGGTACCTAAGATACTCCTGTCCCCTAAAGAAGTGCCCACCTCCCGTGTCAGCATCCTGACCTGCCACAGCCCTCATTGAAAGCCATGGTTAATAGTTAATTGTTCTGATGCAACAAGTATTAGTTGCCCTAAGGCTTGTGGCTGGTGCTTGCTCCAGATCCAATTCCCCCATTTCCTGTCACAGTCAATCCTGTTTCTTTAGTAACACCCAGCTCCTTGGGTCTGTGACATGTGGGCTCATGAAACTGCAGGTGTGGCATGACTGAACTCCGGTGTTCCTGGATCTAAGAGATGTGTTGCTTGTGAGTATGGAGCTGCTAAGGCTCACTATATGATGATCAAATCCGATACACTGGAGAGAAACATCAACAGGACGAGTAGCTAATCCCTGAGGAGGCATGGATCCCGAATCCCACTGCGCTCGAGGCTAACAGTATCCCTGAGATTCTCAGCTGATAAAACTATGCCTTTTCGAATCCGTTTTCAATGAGACCCAGTCATTTGCAGTAGCAGGTAAGCACACTTGACAGATCATAATCACAACTCTGTCTTCCCAGAGTTCTTATAACTGACAAGGGTTTTACCGCCTCTGAGCTCAAGAGGCAGTCAGGAACTAGAGAGAAACCTCTGGATTAGAACTGATCCCTTTCCTGATTTATTGTCTCTTATGAGAGTATCTTTGTGCTTACCAGCAGTATCCAATGGGTCCACCCCCACTGTTGTCTTCTGGAAGCATTGGCTCTTAACAAGATGTCTAGGTGACTAGCTAAATATGACTCCAACAAGAGAACACAAGAAGTCTGAGTATGCAAAGAAGGCTTGAAGGCGCTCTTTGGAAAAGTACCATGACTCGCCCTGACATTCATCCATTGCATGTGGAATTTGTTAAAAGGGATAAATACCTAATTTCATAGCCTACTGTAGAAGACAGTATTGCATTTCTTCAATCTAAACAACTACCCATTAATGCTTAATTCTCATGATTTGAAAATCTTTTCTAATCTCATTTTTCTTTCCGCCTCAAGCTGAGGGATTTTTTTCTCTATATGTAATCATTAACATAGCATCAGTGTTGCTTGTAAGGTAACACTACCAAGAAGCCTGCCTGCGCACTAATGGCTTAGTGGGAGGCTACACATTCCTAACGATTATGCGTTCGCTTAAAGCGAGCATTGCACAGTAGCAAGGCCAACTTGAAGGAAATCACAAACTTCATTTTCGTCAGCGGATCACATATCAAGATTTTTATACGTACATGTTGGCTTTTTGGTAAAGGCCCAACTTCTTAATCAGCCTTCCAAGAAAGAAGAGAGAGAGAGAGAGGTGTCCTGCACTAATAATCTATTTGAAAGAACACTTCTTTCAGACTATACAAAAATACAGTGCTTACACTTTTACAAATCCACAGTTTATGTAGAAATTATTTCATGTTTAGCTACCACTCACTAGTGTCTGGTATCAAGCCAGCCTCAGATCTGCATAAACACCAGGCTTTACCCATTACATCGCACATATGAAGGTTAGCACTCAGCCGGCTGGTTAGTTATAAATCTATATACAGTTTAAGCTCTAACCCCATTCTGATAGCTCCCTTGCTCCCACATTAAATTTTTTTTGCCAAGAAAAGCAATGGGGATTTTTTTTTAATACACCAAAAGAAATCAAATCATACATGCGCACTTTTGCAAACTAGGAATTCCTGTTACTGTAAATCACTACCAGATGTCAAAAGGCAACATATTCATTACTCCCCTAAATAATACAGTTGATTAATGAGGCACATTTACATTGTGGAATCTTGGTCTCTGTCATAACTAGAAAGAGTTTAAGAAGCCTTTAAAAAAGAGTCATGCAGATGGGAAAATAACTTTAACTATCATGCTTCAAAGGCAAAGTAAATATTAGGCATCATGGGGCAGGCTTTGGTCATCTAAGGGGTAATAACTTCCAAATGAAACTGGTCTTTCTTCTCAAAAAAAAAGATGTAGTAGCTGCGTAATAGACTGAAAGATAGATATGTTTCTGGACAGTCGATAGCTCAAGCGCACTCAGGGTTAGGAATATGGTCAGGGGAATTTTTGGAACAGCATGCACGTTTCAAATGGTGACCTGCTTGCTCTACTCTTGTTACCTAACAAATCAATGTATCTGACGATATTATTTGCAAGAAATATTACTGTAAAGAATATTCACCTAGTCTACTGAGCAGATAGCCTTCCTTTGAAAAACTACCCGGTTTAGAGTAGCCACCAGACTATAAATAAAGTTGATTGCCATATGCAAGCAGTTCTCTCAAATCGACCAGTAGGGCTTCACATCAACATTCCCTCAACTACTGTTCAACGCTATTCTGACTCTTATGAAATGGTAGACAGTTTCAAAGGCATTCCTGGGTTTTGTGTTTGTGTTCTACTCATGTAGTTATATAATTCCATATATATATTATATAATATATAATATTAAAAATATAGCACAAGGAAGACATTTGTTGTTGACAGCTACTCAGAAAGCCAGTTGGTAAAGAATGATGTTTTTTGAGTTAGAAAAGAAGCTTGTATAACTAAAACTATACACAGGCACAGTGTTGCCTACATGCATACTTGCAGCCTAGTTCTCCATCAGCTATTCCTTCACTTTAATATAGACATATTTTTCTCTTTTTTGCATTTCTAATTGTAAGTTTTTTTATTGTTATTATTTTTATTTATTTCCCACCTCCGCCTCCCCTTTCCCTCCCCCTCCTCCAATCAAGTCCCCCTCCCTCGTCAGCCCAAAGAGCAATCAGGGCTCTCCGTCCCGTGGGAAGTCCAAGGAAAACCCTCCTCCATCCAGGTCTCGTAAGGTGAGCATCCAATCAGCCTAGGCTCCCACAAAGCCAATACATGCAATAGGATCAAAAACCCATTGCCATTGTTCTTGATGTCTCAGTAGTCCTCATTGTCCACTATGTTCAGTGAGACCTGTTTTAACCCAGGCTTTTTCAGACCCAGGTCAGCTGGCCTTGGTGAGTTCCCGATAGAGCATCTCCATTGTCTCAGTGTGTGGGTGCACCCCTCGCGGTCCTGAGTTCCTTGCTCATGTTCGCTCTCCTTCTGCTCCTGATTTGGACCTTGAGATTTCAGTCCGGTGCTCCAATGTGGGTCTCTGTCTCTGTCTTCTTTCATCACCTGATGAAGGTTAATATTCAGGAGGATGCCTATATGTTTTTCTTTGGGTTCTCCTTCTTATTTAGCTTCTCTAAGAACCCGAATTATAGGCTCAATGTCCTTTATTTATGGCTAGAAACCAAATATGAGTGAGTACATCCCATGTTCCTCTTTTTGGGTCTGGCTTACCTCACTCAGGATAGTGTTTTCTATTTCCATCCATTTGCCTGCAAACTTCAAGAAGTCCTTGTTTTTTACTGCTGAGTAGTACTCTAATATGTATATATTCCATACTTTCTTCATCCATTCTTCAATTGAAGGGCATCTAGGTTGTTTCCAGGTTCTGACTATTACAAACAGTGCTGCTATGAACATAGTAGAGCATATATTTTTGTTGCATGATAAGGCCTCTCTTGGGTCCATGGGTAGGTTGATCCCAAATTTTCTGAGAAACCGCCACACTGCTTTCCAGAGTGGATGTACAAGTTTGCATTCCCACCAGCAATGGATAAGTGTACCCCTTTCTCCACAACCTCTCCAGCATAGGCTATCATTGGTGTTTTTGATTTTAGCCATTCTGACAGGTGTAAGATGGTATCTTAAAGTTGTCTTGATTTGCATTTCCCTGATCGCTAAGGAAGTGGAGCATGACCTTAGGTGTCTTTTGGCCATTTGAACTTCTTCTGTTGAGAGATCTCTGTTCAGCTCAGTGCCCCATTTTATAATTGGGTTGATTAGCCTTTTACAGTCTAGTTTCTTGAGTTCTTTATATATTTTGGAGATCAGACCTTTGTCAGTTGCGGGGTTGGTGAAGATCTTCTCCCAGTCAGTGGGTTGCCTTTCTGTCTTAGCGACAGTGTCCTTTGCTTTACAGAAGCTTCTCAGTCTCATGAGGTCCCATTTATTCAATGCGGCCCTTACTGTCTGTGCTGCTGATGTTATACGTAGGAAGTGATCTCCTGTGCCCACTTGTTGTAGAGTACTTCCCACTTTCTCTTCTATCAGGTTCAGTGTGTTCAGACTGATATTGAGGTCTTTAATCCACTTGGACTTGAGTTTTGTGCATGGTGACAGACATGGATCTATTTTCATTCTTCTACAGATTGACATCCAGTTTTGCCAGCACAATTTGTTGAAGATGCTCTCTTTTTTCCATTGTATAATTTTAGCTCCTTTATCGAAAATCAGGTGCTCATAGGTTTGTGGATTAAAGTCAGGGTCTTCTATACGGTTCCATTGGTCAACTTGTCTGTTTTTATGCCAATACCAAGCTGTTTTTAATACTGTAGCTCTGTAATAGAGTTTGAAGTCAGGGATGGTAATGCCTCCAGACGTTCCTTTATTGTATAAGATTGATTTGGCTATCCTGGGTTTTTTGTTTTTCCATATAAAGTTGATTATTGTCTTCTCCAGATCTGTGAAGAATTTTGATGGGATTTTGATGGGGATTGCATTGAATCTATATATTGCTTTTGGAAGAATTGCCATTTTTACTATGTTGATCCTCCCAATCCAAGAGCAAGGGAGATCCTTCCATTTTCTGGTGTCTTCTTCTATTTCGTTCTTCAAAGTCTTAAAGTTCTTGTCAAATAGATCTTTCACTTCCTTGGTCAGGGTTACCCCAAGATATTTTATGCTCTTTGTGGCTATCATGAATAGACATATTTTTCTGACACATGTGTGCAAGCACATGTACATGTCAGTGTAGGCCCACAATACACAGTATGCTGATGGTACTGCAATCACTTTCTTAAAGGTAATATTACTAGGTAATCATTAAGAACTTTGATTTAGTCACTCATGATGCTGTGCACCTAAAGTCCAACAATTAGAGGCAGAGGTAGGAGGACCAATTTAAGACCAGCCTTGAATATATAGTGAGACCCTGTCTCAGAAAAACAAAGACAAACCACCGCATAACACACTGTTTTTTATACATAAGGCACACAAAAGTTTGAACCCCAAACCCTTCACTCATTTGCAGTGTAGCATTCACCAAGAAATCTCTCTGAAGTTCAGTTCCCTTCTGCATACAATGCAAATATTCATGTGCTTCTCTGTCACTTAAATCATTGAATGAGATATAGATAACCAAGCAATTAATTTTTAATCTTACACAGGATTAAGTACTAATGCCCCAGCTCTAATTAATAGGAATAAAATTTTTCCATTAAAAAAATCTGTTTGTGATACTCAGTCCAGAATCTCTATTTTCCATGTATTGTTCTATATGTGATTAGTCACATGAAGCAAAGGGAGTGCCAGGATTGAACAAGGACTCAGCCGCAGGGGTCGTTATGACTATGAACATTGATTTAAAAGCCAAAATACAACCAATGAATTGACTTAAAAAGGTAATACCTAGGACTAAAGTGTTGTCCTGCTACCAATTCCAAGGAATCTAGAACTTGGAGTTTGAGATCTTAAGGAACGATTTCTTCATTTTGAATCCAGAAAAGAAATAGTTAAAAGAAAAAACTCCACCTCTAAGTCTCATAGGGGAAACACTAGTACTAGAGAGCTCAGGGTCACTCGTAGCTCAGGACAAGTGGTACTAAGCTTGGGCTCTGCTACAATTCTAGTACCAAGAGGAGCTAAACACTAAGATTTGCAACTCTCAGTCCAAGAAAAGTATATTGGGAGAATGCGAGCCAGTCATTGCATTGTGCATGTGAAAACCCCTGTGACCACATCAAGTCAGGCATGCGAGGCAGCCCACTTAGAATCCCAGCCCTCAGGAAGCAGAGATAGAGGATTTCTCAGCCAAGCTGGCTGCCTAGACTAGCCCAATAGGTGAACTCTGCATTCAATGAGAGACTCCATCTCAGTAAATTAAGTAAAGAGTGACTAAGGAGGCAATGTGTGCCAACCTCTGATCTGCTTCACACAGTGCCATTGTGTATATGTGGATGTGTCTATATGCATGTATAATCACATGATCAACTCAATCATATGAATTGAAAGGCAATAGGGTAAGACTATGTAGTAGACAGATATTTATGGAAGGAACAGATTAATGATATGAAGAAGAGAGAAGGAAAGGCAAATGGTCATTTTTTTTCAAGAGCTCTTGACACAGAATTAATAACTGCCCCCTACCTAGTATGTCATTTCTCCTTCCAGATCACCCTCCACTTACAGGTGGCCGAGCTTAACTTTTGTCACCAACGTAACTGAAGCCTAGGATGTTATGGTAATAGTGTGAGGATACACGCTGAATCCAGGCAAAATTCCGGGTTAAAACTCTAGCTTCGTGTTGATGAGACCAGGTTCAGTTAGGTTAAAGCATACTAACAACATAACGTTGAAAGAAAAGGTAGACTAGAGAAAAGAGCATAGCTTGGCATTGTTAACTAAGCATCGTTTTTTTTTTTTTTTCAGTCCTTTAGACTGTAATGATGACTTGACTGAAATCTGTATTTTATTATTTAGGCTATTGTTTGTTTTCTATGTAGAGAAATATGACCTTTTTTACTCAATCACCTGCTCATTTTCCCATTTACTTTATTTGTAAATCTTGTCTTTAGACATTTAACCTCCCATTTATAGACCCAAGACTTATTATGAGAGGAGGTGTCACATGAGGAGACACCCACTGGCCCCTCAGTGGTAGAGGACAGGTTTCAAGGCCAATTGCCAAGGTGTCGGTGAAGAGCCTTCTTTCTTCTAGAATTCCTCAACCCTAAATATTAGGCCTCTAAGAGAGTCTCATGTCACACATAATGTAAAAAGTTACCTCGAAGAGGAAGTTGTTCAAAAGCAGAGGTTTTCAACATGTGGGTCACAACCTCTTTGGCAAGCCTCTATTTTGAAAAATATTCACATCATACTTCACAACAGTATCAATATTACAATTATGAAGTAGCAATGAAAATAATGTTATGGTTGGGGTCACCACAACATGAGGAATGGAACTAATGAATTGCAGCATTAGGAAGATAGAGAACCACTGGTCTAAAGGAATTTAGGAAGAGGCAGTCATCCTATGGGGGCTTAGCTGACTGAAACCCAAGGGTAGAAGCCACCTCCTCACTCTGCAGTGTTGGGGATTCAATCTGTCTTTCTGATCATCCTTAGGATGCCAACTTTCCTTTTCTTCCTAAGTTCAAGGGCTCAACTCATTCTTCCAGGATATGGCTTTGTGTCTCTCCTACTGCATGTTGGACCATTGGCATTTTGCCATCTTCTGCATCCATTCATACATCCACCCAACCATCCATCTTCAAACTAGTTTTTATATTGATGAAGACATCCGGTTGTTAGAGAGCTTTATTTTTCATAGTTCTAACAATTATTTGGTGCTGTGAGATTCTGCAGGGGGAGAACTAGAAGCCAGGTGCCGTCTGGTGAATGAATCACTCTATGTTTAGAAGGCCAGGTCCACGTGTGTGAGATGAAAAGACAAAGGGGTCATCCATGTCCAACTTTGCCATCTTTACCATGAATATTGATCACTGCACATCAGGACAGATGGAGCAATTACTGGCAATCATGGAAGCGGCCAAATGAATTGACTGACTAGTCCATGGTCCGGTTTCCCAGCTGTGGAACCAGCTGCATAGCCAAGTCCCAAGATAAATCCTGTTTATGGGGTTCTAAAGCATTCTGATCACAAAACCACTTGTGGAAACTTGTTAGAGAGTGCTTGAAGATCCCATAGCAGGTAGAGTGCCTTCCAGGATTTCTAACTCACCGAGAAGGCAGCCTTTCAATTTCAAGACCCCTACCCAATACCACCATTTACCAGATATAGAAAAAAAATCAAAGTAATGTATGAAGAAACTGCAAATCTTTCAACCTTTTGAACACTAGTTTTGTTGATCCCTCATTCTTTTATTAGGGACAGATTTAAAGTAATTGAATACAAATCATGTAAAGGTGTGTATCATGGGTATGGGAGGTGGTTCAAGCACAAGGAACTGAATTTGATTTCTAGAATGTATATAAAACTGCCAGATATGTGCTGGGGAGGCAGAGACATCCCTGTGATATACTGGCCAGCAAGTCAACCTTACTTAGGAAGTTCAAGGCCAGTGAGTGACTATGTATCACACACAGTGGGTAGAGTTCCAAAAGGTGGTATGGGAATTCTCACTGATATATCCAGCTATAGATGCATGCATAGCCAGGTATATTTGTGCTCAGCAGATGGTTCAGCAGGTATAGAACTCGGCCCATATGTATGAAAACTAAAATTCACCCACGTAAATGCCAAGTAGGAATGGCACCCTGTATGTCATTCCAGCTCTGGGAAAGTAGAGAAAGGGGAATTCCCCGGAACAAGTTAGCTAGCTGCACAATCCGTACCAGTGAACTGTGGGTTCACTGTCCCAGGCTCAGTGAATAAGGTGGAGAATAACTGAGGAAGACATATGATGTCAATGCAGGCCCCCATATGCAAATACACACAAGTCCACACCCTACACACGTACACTGTATTTCAATTTATTTACTTACAGTCCATTTATATTTATTAGTTTCTAGATGGAACCAAGACAGCAACACACACACACACACACACACACACACACACACACACACAAATGCCATCCTATTTTCTATCTCCTGATATTGCTTAAGACATGTGGGAGGCTGAAAAAGAGTTAGAGCCACCTGACCTACAAAATGAGAGACTTTGTACTGCTGCATTCTATTGTTTGCTAATGGGGCTTTGTGAGTTTAACGTGAGTTATGCATGAACATTGGTTTTATACTTTATAAGTCATCTTTTACACTTTCAAGAAAACAGGACAACCTTAGCCCAAGGGCAATGGACTCCGACCTCTGTTCTGCTTTCCGTCTACACTACATTCTTCAAACCAGAGGGTTTGGAAGCTGCAGACTGTTTTGGCGCAATTTAAACAAGAGAACAGAGGGAGGGGCATTAATAAGCCTCCCCTCAGGGGACTTAAACAGATTTTAGCACCAACGCAGGAATTTGGGCCAGTGAAAGACCAAAGCCTGATGCTTCAGTCTGGGACAAGGGCAAATACTAGGCGCAAAAGGAGTCTGCTGTCTGCTGGTCTCACCCTGAGAAATTCAGAGTCTCAGAGGTCACTGTCACTTGCCAGAGATGCCTCATATTTAACACACAACAGATTGGAATACTAGGTTGTCTTCTCACGTCCCTAGGGGAAGAACAAACCTTGGAACAAACAAGCTTGAGTAGACTTTCAAAATGGGAGCATGGGAATGGTGGCCTATTACTAAAACCTAACTGGGGTCCTCAATATTTTTTAACGGAAAATTTTGAAAAATCATGGAACACATGGTTTAATAACAGGGCAGGATATTGGCAATCAGGATGGCTCTGGAAATCAGAACCCTCCTTGGAAATCTGAACCATATGGCTTCAGTAGTAATAATTTAAATTGACTCCCAAATAGAGCCATAGCAACTACAGGACACTTGGAGTTAAGATACCAGAGGAGGTTATGGGCAAACAACTGTTGGATGGAAAAATAATTTCTAGCATTGCATCAATTGCTGATATCTGTGCTTTTATATTTGTTTTCTTCATTTATAAGCACTTGCATTTGCATGCACAAAACCCATGTATCTGCATTCCTTTTCTGATGAAACGTGACAGTGGCTATCTGTGATGAGGACTTCTCAGTGAGTTAACATTCAGGTGTGGTCTTTGTTACCAAAGATGGAAAGAATTTATTAGGACATGTGATGGTCTCCCTTTATTTAATCTCACCATTAGTCCTTGATCATTAGCCTTAATGAGAAGAAACTGTGTGAAGAATTCAGGAATCATTGGTAATCCAAAAGGCATGTGTATGGAACTTGAAAATGAGCTGTATTAATTTTTTTACAGGGGGTATGGTATTCCTGTTACTTCACATAGTACAATTAGGTCATACTGCAAAGAAATAGTTCAGAATGAGAAATGTAGTGTCTTCAAATCCGTTTGGTTTGGAATTTAACGTATCTTGATAGTAGGCAATATTTACAGCCAGCCCATCTCCTCCCCTTGAGATTTAATCTCCCCATTCCATCACTCTATAGCTTGGCTGTTTACTTAAACCTAACTCTCCACCATTAACACTTCACTCATCTCTGTACTGGTTTGCGAAACAGAGACAGCTAATTAATAAATATTTATCCGATGTCAAACTTCCAACTTGATTTGAATGAGGGAAAGGACTAAAAATAATTAGATCATAAAGCTTTTACCTCCAACATGTTAGACTTTGCAAGATCCAGAATGGGTCTAAGGTGTACACAAAGCCTTAGATGTGCTGGCACTGCCTCCACGATGTTCTAGGAAGCAGTTCATTTTCTAGATGCAAGATTCCTCATTAATAAAGTGGGAGGATTGAAGTTGGTGAACACTTTTCTGGGAGGGGCGTTATGTTTTCACAGAGTCGTCTGGGAGTGCAAGACAGTTTTTGAGAAGCGAAGATGGGGTGGCAAGGGTCAACAGGCAGGGTCCCATGCCATCCTTCCTGCTGCAGCAAATACAGGTACATGTTTGTCTGTTGATGCCCAGCTTATGCTGTGTTCCGTGGAGCACGGTGTGTGGGAGTAAAAGAGCAGGGGACAGAAGGCGGGTTAATCAACTCTGGATGCATTTCCTGGTTCTGTGAAACTATTAACAATGTTTACGAAGCAGCACAGAGTAGGTTAGACAATTCATAAGAACTATGACTAGAGACCTAACATTGAGTAATGTCAAAGTGTCAGATGAATTAGGTTGACAAGAACGTGGTTAAACTGGAAGCATTGAAAACCCCTATAAATAGATAAAGACAAGGTAAGTAGAGGCTGAAGAATTTTTTTTGTAATGAACATCTTAAAATTAAAAACATTTAAGACAGAATCAGTATTATTATTCATAGGTTAAATGCATGGGGCTTTACCCTGAAACCATAAACATCCCATACTACCCTTACTCATGATGTGAAGACAAGATCAGGACAAAGAACAAGAGGCTCCCAGCCCATGGATTTCCACACATTCAGACAACTAAGTCTGGTAATAAAAACTGTATGCCTCCCAACCATATTTGAATCACCCATTTCTTTTCAAAGGATATTTTTTCATCCTTTTGAAAATAGCATGAAATATAAACTGAGAAGTCCAAACCATCCACTCCCACCTCCCTCTACGCTCACCAGGAGCCGTTCTAGCTCTTTTGAAAGAAACCCATTTTGCATCTCTTTACCGTCATATTTCAAACTAGAGTGAGAAACGGCGGAGGGATCTGGAGACTGCCTCGTTCGGGGTCCTAAACTTGTCTGTTTCTCCTCACCATTAGGAATGATCACAAGGTCCTCCTGATAGAAGATGAGAGTGGAAATCAGGTTTCTTGGCAATCACTTGACTCGGTGTGTTTGAGTCTCCTGGTGACCAAATGTTTTACAGATGTGTCATCTAAAGCATGCACATGTGTGTGCTGGGGAGGGAGAGAGAAAAGGGAGGGAAAAAGGGCAAAACCAGTCAGAGCTGGAAGAAGCTGAATTTGGAATACCGGTGGGATGCGCCCCCTTTCTCCAGCAATGCCTTCTTTTATTGAGGAGTTCAGGGTCTTATAGTTCCTCTTGGGCATGGCTCCCGTGGGGTCTCAAAAGTTTCAGGAGGCTTGACTTTCTACACAAGCCAGTGCTGAGGCAAGAGCGGGAATTGAACAAACACTGTAACTTAAAATTCAAGCTTGTGTTTTTTCGTTAAAGAAAAATAAACATCTGCCCTTACTTATTATGATAGTTTTTCTTCTCCTTTATTTTATGAATCCATGGGGCTCCTATGCAATCATCTACCAATGTGTGTGTGCATGTGTGTGTATACTTGTGTGTGTACATATGTGCATGCACATGCATGTGTGCATGCAGCAGGAGGGTTTAAGGAAAGAACAGGTAACAAATAGGGAAGCTGCCCACTGGTAAGAGAAAACATATGAAAACTCATAACTTCTATAATTCCCTTGCCTAAACCCCCAATGACTCCTTCACGATGTCTTGAATATGTCTGTACCACTCCCTGGGAGAGCTTGTGTCTTCCTGCCAGTACAGACTGGCTCCTCACCCTGCTTCCTTCCAGATACCATAAGCTGCTTTGCTAATTATAGGTATTTCTAGGTGGTCAGTCTGGTTCTCACTTTTTGAATTAAACAAAGTGGTTTCCTTATTTATGGAGTCCTTGCATCTTCTTCCCCTAGTGTTGTTTGGCTTCAGAGAGATTTATTCTGCCCTGAAGAATTCTTATACCCTGTGTATGAACTGTCTCCTTCCTTACCATTTAGCATCTTGCTAAATATTCTACTGTGATTTGATGGGCAGTAAGTAGTGTAGCCTTTTACAATTCACACTAATTGTAAATTAGCTAAGCTAATTTAACAATAAACTTCTATGATTCCCTTTAATTTCTACTTAAAGAGAATGCCTTTTGCTTGATTATAGGTGAAGTCAATGCAAATGATGTTGTTTTGTTAATCAGTGTTAGACTCTTCATGATCTGCTAGATTCAAGTCTATGTTCCTCCCCACAAGCAGAGATTATCTACATTTATAGGTGAATTTACAGTAATATGCCAATTAGAATAGCTAACTCTTAAAAGACTGTTAAAGTCTTTTAAGTATTAGCTCATTCTTTGCAATAGACAGGAAGGAAGAATTATTTGCACAGCTAATTTAAGACAGCCTAGATTGGAACCTGGGCACTTTGGGTCCACAGCACACACTCTACTGAGTCCTCAGTATGATCCCCATGGATCTAGGGATGGAACCGAAAAGGCCATTCTTTGTATGCATAGTGGGCAATCAGTCACTGTTAACTACATAGAAAGAACAGAGAAAGCAGGGAGATTAAAAACAGGGGAAACAAAAGCCAGGAAATTGTTCTAAGATGGAATTCAATGTCTCCTTCCTGAGACTCATGGAGCAATCAGCACGTGGAGAGGACAGCCAACCATCCGCTAACAGGGTTTTGCTTGCAGCAAAAGTACACGTGTGGAAATCCATGCAGATTCAGTTTCTGCTTTGTGTGTATGCATGCGTGCAGGTGTTTGTGCATGCTTGTGCTTGTGCCTGTACGAGGACAGCTATGCTGTCTTCTGTTTGTTGTGAAGCAGCCCTTCCTAGTGACCTGGGTCTCACCAAGTCGTCTATGCTGGCTGCCTCTCAAGCCACAGAGACCTTCCTGTTTTGTTTTCCCAAGCACTCGAATTCCAAGTGTAAGGAACTATGCCTGGCTTTTTATGTGGATTCCAGTGGTCACATTCAAGTCTTACTCTCTATAAGGCAATCACTTAACCATCAGCTAGCCCCACTGCCTCAGTTTCTGCATTTTTACAGCAAGGAATTATCAACGTGTGTTTAATTTCTCAACCCGAGCAAAGAGAAACTGATGCAGAGGCTCGCCACCTGGAGATCTGAGTCAGGTCTTACACCGAGAGGCCGTAAGAGGATGCTAGAACAGTGGCCTGATGGAAGTAGCTGGAGAACCAGAAGTATCTGCATAGGGCAGTGTATCATGAGAAGAACGGGGAAGAGCAGGACTCATTATTTGGGGGAACTGACTATGACATAAACTTGCATGTGACCTTCAACAACTTTCAAGGTTCTATTTTTTTTTTTCCAAGAACGGAGGCCACAAGCTAAGTAATCACTTATGTCTGCACTAGGCTGCATCTTCAGGGCTACCTTGAGTTTATCATTTGCTAAGGTGATACAGAGCTATCACTGAATATTTTCCAAGTTATTTCCCAGAAAATAATATTTCATGAATTAGAGCTCTTTCAGTTCCAGTGTTTGATAGCATTGCAATATGACTATGCAATAAGGCAGAACCATAATCACACCGATCCTCTGCATTGAGTGAATTCTGATGAAACTCTCAGAACAATGCAGGGATAGGCAGTGTGCTCCAGCCAGAAGCCAGGCTAAGCATGCATGGAGAAGCATGGTCCTCCACGCATGTTTCCATAATTACAATTTAGTAGAATAAATAAGACAAATGCATAAATAAACACGCAATAAAATACACTAAAGGTAACAGGAGAGAGGAATTACTCTTCCAGAGGATAGAGAAGCCTTAAAAAATTCATAGAAGTTTTAATAATAAATATAAGGGAGGGGCTAAAGGGGTTTGAAAATGGAAATACCAACAATAAGGTACAAGTTTTATTTCATTTTTAAAAAAATCACCGAGAAGTTGGTTCTTCTGTTCCATTCAGTACCAAGCAGGGAGTCGCTGCAAAGCAGTGATCTCTGAAGGCACATATGTGAGATCAGCTGTGTATGGAGCTGACTTTCTCTCTCTTGTCACCTTAATTAGATTTTTGGCAACAGTGGCTCCACTTGCAGTTGGGTTTTCACTAAAGATTAAAATTCATTATTTCCAATAAAATCGTGATAGAAAACACAATCAAAATGAAAGTTCATTGTATATACATCAAGTTTCACATAATTAAAGGCAGTAGAAATTGCCAGAACACTTAGCGAAGACTATAGAATATTCATAGCTATGTGAAGCTAATATAATTTGTTCTTGAATTTTGAAAGCTGAAAGACCTGAACATCTGTCAATATCTTCTGGCAGAGTTTAAAGAGTTCTCATGTGACTTCAAAAGATAAGGAAACTATTTCGAATATTCCCAAACTAAGACGATACTATTGTTTACTAAATGTAAATGCGGACTGAAGAGCGTAGCACGTTTCCTATACACTGAGGTTATGCTGTCAGGTCTTAAGAATGCTTTGTTGTTTTGGGGGGAGGCTGGTTTTTTGTATTTATTTATTTATTTATTTATTTATTTATTTATTTATTTATGGTTTTTCGAGACAGGATTTTTCTGTGTAACAGCCCTAGCTGTCCTGGAACTAGCTCTTGTAGACCAGGCTGGCTTCAAACTCACAGAAATCTGCCTGCTTCTGCCTCCCAAGTGCTGAGATTAAAGGCGTGAGTCACTCCCACCCCCCAGCTTTTAAGAATACTTTGTATGTGAAGATGGAGGGTATGAATTCAGAGGAAAAATGGTAAATATATATATCTATATACATATATGTATATATATATATATCAAGGCCAACATGATAAATAGAAACGTACATAATATATATGAAATATAATTAGATTCATACTTTGTAAGACAACAGAAAGTAGGGTGTATAATTTGAGATATCTATTTACTATTGTAACTGGCACATTAAAACTTAGATACTCAGTCTTATTTTTCCCAGAAAATGATTATTAAACTGAGGTCTTATTTTGTAACTAAAGGAAGCTCCATGCCTGGAACCACCACAGAAAATATCTTAAACAAAATACAGGTTGCAGGAAACATCCAAAGCATATTGCTCACTTGTATTATATGCTTTGGTATTCCAGAATGGGTTCCCATTAAAGTATTGATTTTTAAGTAAATTACATTTTATTGTATGCTGTGTATGAGAAAGGCTGATTAGTAATCAAATCTAAGTACTTTTGATTTATTTTTATGGAAGACTATTATAAAGGCAAATTATTAAAATGAATGTAATTATCCATGCTTGATTTATCTAATGTAGGGCACAGTTTATTAATCTTTATTTTCTAAGAGTATTAGAGAAATTCTTAAATTCAAATTTTAAAATGTCCACCAGGCATATGCGGAATCTAAGGACACTCATCACAGGAGTAGGGAAATTTATAATGCCAAGAAATAATAGCCAGCTAATGACCTCAACCCTCACAAGCACTGAGTTGAATACAATTACAGCCCGTTCTCCATTACCCTCTCAAATGAAGGAGAACCAAAATATGAGTGATACAAAATTCAGACAGAGAAAGTAGAAGATGGCTGGGCCTTTGCCCCTCAACACGGAGACTCATCTGCATCATAGCTTGTGCTGGGTCAGTGCTTGCCTAAACCAGTGTGGATGTACCAGACGCTATGATTTGATGGCACAATACTTCCCCATTTACAGCCCTGCGAATCCCGGCTCTTCCCCTGGGAGGAAAACAAAAGTAAAACCATGATCAAAATGTGACATGCCAAGAAACACCTGACACGCACTTCAAATAGTAAATCATTTCCCCAGAAGCGGCTGAAGATATCTTCTTTCTAGCAACAGATTGTATTTCAGAGGCACCCAGGCTGACGTAAGCAGGCTTCCTATTTAACAAAGAAGTCCTTTTGTTTGGATTCAGACACCACCATCTTCACTTACCTTCGTTTCCCTGTTTTACAGCAGTGAAATAGGAAAATGAACTGTAAGCTTTGGTAAGAATTCCTTCAGGTTTGAGAACCAACTTAGCACAAAAACAGCAACTTGAGATTCTAGGCGATGATTCCCCAAATTTGGAAGACACCTGTAGGAAGTTCTATGCCCATTTATGAAGTAATAATTATTCCTTGGGAGACTGACTTTACCCTCTTATGAAATAATTAAATGGGATAATTTCAAAAGCATTAGGCAATATTCCTTCATATCTTGCCTGTACATGCCTATAAATAATAAAATCGATTATAACATATTATATATATGTACATATATATAAATAGTATTAAAATGGATTGTATCATTCTCCTTTTTTATTCTGTTAGGTCCAAGAAAGTCCTGCCTGGAGACCTGAGGTCTAATAAGTTGGGCAGTGCTAACAGGGAGCAAAAATGACCAAATACAAGTTCCTCTAAAGTTACTATTTATACATAAAAGCCCCGAAAGTAGCAGGCATCTATAATGTGAAATTATTCTTAGCACACGGAGGTGGCTATATGGTAGGACTTTGAGAGAATTCCATTCTCTTCATTTCTTCAGCCTCCCTTTCATCTTCTTTTAAGATATTCTTGTGTGACCTCTGCCACAAAAAAAGAAGCCAGCCCAATGTCACTGGGAAATTAGGGTAGGGTCATACAGGACCATCTAAAGACTCCTTTTAGACAAAGCTCCTTTAGAACTGTCTAAAAGCCACGGGCCATTTAAAATGGGCTGAGAACGGGGCCACTCAAATGCATAGGGCTTAAAGGGGTATTGGAGGTGACCTTTCGGCCCTTTCCTTATCAGTGAGCGCTCTGAAGAGTTGAAGATCGCAGTTCAGGTGTGTCACCTCCAACTACACCTTCCCACAGTCCAGCTGTGCTCCTTTTCAGAACTTAGCCAAATTCTCAAGAGTCCCGAAAAACCATTACTGAGAGCCCTTCCAAATACCCTGGGTTTTGTAGCACTGAGTCTGTAATTTTCAAACAACTAATAATGCCTTCAGCAGTTAGGACACAAAATATTTCTGGCCAAGTTTCTCTTTACCCTCTACACCAGAAACATCTTTGGGTTTCAGAGTTGGGTGGGGGGTTAATTTTTCAGTAGTAAGAGCTCTTATAGTCTGGATCTCCTGGAGAATGTTCACCTGTTTCTAGATCTCTAAATGGGAAGTGATAGTTTAGGCTATATTTCTCCACAGCAGCAGGTTCTCCATAAAGTCTCAAACGTGAACTCGTTTGTCTGATTATATGCCATCTCAGACCAACTCCCTGAAGCTGTGGGATTCGAGAGTTCATTGCCAAAGCAGTTAATGAATATTTGTCAACACAGGCAATGCAGTCCTGCCTCCTGTCTGTGTACACCAGGCGGGAATCAGATGGAGAAGGCTGACTCCATCTGCAGGCTGTGTGATGCTGGGTCTCCCGTTCCACCTCTGAACACCTTGTTTTTACGGTGAGGACACAGAGAAGATCTATCTCATGGGACTTGGCAGGGAATGAAGTCAGCTTCATACATGTGTCTTCAGTGAATGTCAACTCTTCACTGTGGCTTCTCCCCGGTGTTCCTTATACAGACTCACATCTGGCCGTCTTCCACCCGCCTCTTCCTTTGAAGTTCATTTCTGAACTGAGAGTACACATAGCTCTTTTACTTAATTGAGATTTGAATTATTTATAGCTTGAATAAATTATTTCTCCTTCTAAAGATATTTACATTTAAAGTCACATTTAAACCCTAGGTTTACCTATATTGAAAACCAAGTTTTTGAGTTATGACTTCATCATTGGGTGGTCTTAGGCAAATGGGTGAACTTACTTGTGTCCTCTAATCCTCGGATACTTAGGATCTGATAAATGATGGTAATCTCAGTCTCACCGATTATCACGAGAAGGCTGACGAGATCCTACTCAACCAAAACGCTTTAACCAGCATTCATTCTCCACTCTAGCCAACAATGGAGAACCTAACACAACATAGTACTTATACATTAAAAACTGATTTCTCAAATCAACTGCAAAGGCCATGGAGGGATCAGCTTCAGGCACTGGGAGTCAGATGCTTTAATGATGATTTCATGGGTGAACTCCTCTTCTGGCTTTAATTGTGTTCCCCGAGTCAGCTCCATGGTTGGGTGGCCCTTCCTCCTAAGATGTCCCTATTAGTAACAGCAATGCTCATTCACAGCTTCGGGGTTTATGAGACAAGTACTATATTTTCTAAATGTTCTCTCCTTTATTTCATCCCTCCCTCTTTTCTCCCCTCCCTCCCTCTTTCCCTCCCTTCCTCTCCTCTTCTCTCCCTCCTTCTATCCCTTCCTCCCTCATTTCCTCCCTTTTACCTTCCCTCCGTCATGTCTTTCTTTCTTTTCCTTCGATTCTCCTCTTCCTTCATTCTACTAGATCTCAGGCTGGAAAACGTGAACTCAAGATCTCTTTGCTTTGCCTCCCAAGCGCCAGGATCACAGACATATTCCACTACCCCTGACTTCCCAAACTTTCTAATGAGATTCAACCTCAGGGCAGCAGTTGACTGCATTCCCACCAGCATGTGTGAGACACTAGCTTTAGTCTCTAGTACTGTGAGGAAAAACAAAATAGAGTATGTCCCAACACATGGTACTGATTTGGCCTATATGGAAACCAAGTAAAACTAACTGGAGACGCTTGGTACCAAGTGACCAACTTATCCAGGCCTGGTTTCTGTACTCATTCTTGAGTTAAAGGGCCTGATCAGCAGGCGGAGTCCCTGGAGAACATGCAGATGCTTCTGTCTGAAGAATGGACGGGGTGCACTGGCTGAACAAACATCAGAGAACTTCCCCACAAAACATCAGTTCTCTTTCTAGAACAGTGTCATGGGACAAGTCTGGGGAACATGGGCTTTTCAGAATTCTTTAACATAAGTTTAAAAATTCTTTGACATAAGTCAAAGGGGAAACCAGAGTCTCATTCAGTTTCCTCAGCAATCAAAGTCATTGTAACTATTCTATAGAAACATATGTACATGTACTTAAGTACTTACGTACCTGGGCATTCTATATGTAACAATACATTATGTGGTGTATGTGTATCGACATGCATGGTGTACTGCGAATGCACATGTGCTGGGAGTGGTGTGCACTGCTTTAACTCGGTTAAAGAAAGACGTCACCTTTGTTCACTGGTGTTTGCACATAGCAACAGTAGATGATAATGGGGACAGAAACTTTACAGGCCTCTTTTACACCTGGCCCCATGGGTTTATTGGCACAAGCATACAACTCATGTGAATGTGGTTAATACTGGGTCTCGCATGGGTAATGTGTTTCGTTTTATGCCTCTTTAAAGCGTGTATCTGTGCCTGCCACTTTCCAACGCGCGCCACGGGCTTTATAACCATCACCACATAAGCTGCCAAATGAGGATTTTGAAATTTAACTACAAGACAGCTGGCCATAGATTTGGGAGTGGTTAGGGGTGTGGGGGTGGGGCAAACACAAAAGGTCTGACGTCTCTGTTAAGGCCCAGGTAGAGAGATTTGCTCCAAGAGGGCAGCTCTGGGGGTCCACAATTGCTCCTGTAGTTCCCCTTAGCCAGTACCACTGCATACGTTAAAACCCACAGCCCTTTCTCTGGGGCATGCCGCAGAAACCTGAGATCACAGAGTTTCGTGTTTGAAGAAGTCCAGAAGTTTCTCATTAGAAGCTCATTCCTCAACTACCTACGAGGAAAACAAAGCTCCCCCCCCCCATCTTCCCAGGGAGGGATCTTAATGTGGCCCAAGCGGTCAGTACCGTGTGGGGGTTGTTAAGAAGTTAACAAGAAATCTGAGAGCGAAGCAAGCTTTGTGTTATGAAAACATGATGTGAGCGCTTGGGAGGAGAGAAAAAGGATGGCGGCTGGCGCAAAAGCCATTCTTCATATTTTAAATAATGCTCTCCTATGTTCAGCGAGACCGGTTTTAACCCAGGCTTTTTCAGACCCAGGCCAGCTGGCCTTGGTGAGTTCCCGATAGGACATCCCCATTGTCTCAGTGTGTGGGTGCCCCCCTCGTGGTCCTGAGTTCCTTGCTCGTGCTCTCTCTCCTTCTGCTCCTGATTTGAACCTTGAGATTTCAGTCCAGTCCTCCAATCTGAGACCCCAAGAACAATGGCAATGGGTTTTTGATCCTACTGCACCTATTGGTTTTGTGGGAACCTAGGCAGTTTGGATGCTCACCTTACTAGACCTGGATGGAGGTGGGTGGTCCTTGGACTTCCCACAGGGCAGGGAACCCTGATTGCTCTTTGGGCTGACAAGGGAGGGAGACTTGATTGGGGGAGGGGGAGGGAAAGGGGAGGCGGCGGTGGGGAAGAGACAGAAATCTTTAATTAATTAATAAAGAAATAAATAAATAAATTAAAAAATAAATAAATAATGCTCTCCTTCAAAATTCGCAGCATGCTCTTTTGTGTCCCGCAATCTGATGCTAAATAATGGTAGTGGAAATGGTTATCAGATTAAAGATACACATTTCTGATATATATGTGTGTGTATGTATGTATATGTGTGTATATATATGTATATATACACACATATACATAAACACAATACACATATATGTATATATGAGATATGTCTTGTATATATGTAAATATATACACATATTTATTTCTTAGAAAAGAAGGAACTGTTAGTTGTCCTCTTACAGACACAGAAAAATTGCCCTTGGCCCCTTTGGGAAGGCAGCCTGAGCCCTGAATTGAACCAGGTGGGTAGCGTTTGACTATTCACCTCACAGCACTGGCTACCCCCTAGGTCCCTGGGGTGACCTGGCACATCCGCACTGACTTCTTTCCGCAGCACCTCATGCCTTTGGACTACTTTGATCGTCAGGTACCCTGACTCAAAAGGAAGGGGAGAGCAAAGGAAGAGACAGAGTTCATCAGAGTGCTCGAGGCTCTGCGGAAGGTGGCGAGAACAGTGGGCCCAAACTTCAGTGAACGCAGCCTCCAGGCCTAGCCAGAGATGACCCCGATAGCTGACAGGAACTTCTCTAGAACTGAAACTTTCTCAGGATCGGACTTTGAGGTGAAGTTGAGGCATTAACTTACTCCCCAAACAGATAAGCCTTTCATTATCCGTCTGCCTTAGAAAGCAAGTTTGACAAGTCTGATATTTATACGAGGACCGTGAAGTTTACTGGCAAGTTCAAAGGCATAATCCATTACTGCAGGCAGCTGTGAGTGGAAAGATGTTTAGCCCGCTTAGATTTTCAGTTGAATGATGGAAACACTTAAGAAAGCATGACTTTTTTCCAAGCAAAGGGCTGAGGTTAGGTGGGCCACACTTGTGTTTTAAGGAGCACTATTATATTGTACCAATTGGAAAATAGGAAAATGAATATTCGGTGCTCCGAACAGTCACTGTTTTTGTTTTATTTCTCTGGCTTTGGTGCATTTTGACTGCAAAACTCAGAAATCTAGACTCATGATACTTACATATAGAAACATGTGAATGAACGTACACACACACAAACGCAGTTTAGACAGCTGTCACACTCACTTCAATATTCTATCGTATCGTATCGACTACAACCTATCAATGATCAATATATTTAAAAATATATCGATGTCTTTCATGCTCACTGGGATCACAACACTGTAAGTTTTTTTTTTTTTAAAAATATGAAGATTGGCTTTGGCAAAGTTTGATTAGTTCTGACAACAGCCCATTGCTGACCTTGACCAAACCATGGCTTTAGTTTCTCTCTTCTGGAAGATGAAGAAATGAGCAATGAAACCCAATTCCAGACGGAGACCCCGAGTGACAGGAGAGAATGAACATGCTCACTGCAGGTAGGCATCGTCTTTGTAATCTTATTTTCATGTTGCAAAATGAAGCGCCCTTCTCCAAAATGTCCAGATGTTTATATGAACATAATTTCTTCTTTTTCCTAAGTTTTTAAGCCAGTTTGTTATTGTAGGAATGTATGCTCTACAAAAACCTTACGTACTTATCTAGTCCCTCGCCACCTACCAGGTGAGGCTGAGGCTGGGCTAGATTCAGCTTGGGAAGCATTCATCTCAGGTTTAACATTCTCTGAGAGGTGCTAGCTCTATGATTTGGGTTGAAGGGCATTGAAAATGGCATAAGACTGCCTGAGAGGGCCTATTGCCCTTGGCATATTAGCACCAAAGATCTTGCAATAGTCAGTATCTTAAAATCTTACTTCGAATGTAAGAAAGTTCTATGGTAACAGTCTCTAGGAGTTCTGGGATTAGTGCACAAAAAAGCGACCTAGGAAACTCTTTGGAACAGTGGAGTATTTGGGGTTACAAGTTATTATAGCACAATCATTTCTTATGGTCCACGAGATCCTGCTTTAGGGGGTCCAAGACCGTCATGGACCAACCCTAGGTACTGAGCAAACCCAGCAAACCCAGAATGGAGGCTTTGGGGACTCTAATAGCAGAGCTGTCATCAGTCTGGTTGCATAGGTTACTTAAGTAAAAACAGAACTTGAGTTTCAAATGTACTGAGCCAGGAGTATCTCTGCTCAAAAGATGGGTCTAGGGACCACCTATTTGTGATGGTTGACCAGGGTCTGGCCTAGAAGGCAGCTACTCCAGGCTAGAGCACACTTTGGTTTGTCTCAGTGATTGCTGGGCTCTGAAAATGAATTTTTTCTTATGCATCACAGTTATATGTTCAAAAGGCAGACAAGCCTTCCCCTAAATCCATGTTGTAAGGCTTATTTCTTTTTTACTGGCGAGACCAGATCTTGATGAATATGGAAGCTTTGTGATAGTCTGTGAATTTGTTTTGCTTTGTTTTAAAGAAAAATCTCTGTTCCCCATGGCCTTTCTCTAATATTCCCTATTAACTCCAGCTGCTATCCAGAAACCTGTACAATGTCTCAGGACCTCTGGATCTGCCTAACTACACTATACACAGAAATCAATCCCCCAGTGGCAGACAGAGGGGTCCACATAACCAGGAGAGATATGGAGAAGCTATAAGCACACACCTTCCATCAAGAGAAGCACATGGTTAAGGATGCCTAGGTTTCAAAAGGAATGGGCAGGAGGTTCTGGGAGTCTGTCTAAATAGAGATTAACTTAAGGTGTTATAGTTTCAGGATGCCATTTTTTTTTCTAACTGAGAATATAGAATTTCAGTCCTTGGAATCCCCATTGTCTAAGATCACTTATCCATCTTAGCTTAATAATCATAACTGTGCAAGGAAGGCAATGTAGAGGGTTTGGCATGTATTTATTATGTCATCCCTTTCCAAATATATTCTGTAGACCACATTTTAAAAATTCACTAGTGTATACTTATTAAAATGCAGAGTGTGGACTAGATATTTACCAAGTGTGTTTTACAGAAGCCTTGGAATTGATTTGTTTTAATCACCTCTCCAGGTAATGTTTGTAAAACTCTGCTATTTCAGAACAATTTTAAGGAAGTGAAAATTTTCTTCATTCACTGGAAAGAGGTTTTACTTGGCTATTTTCTTCATAAGGACATTCATTCAATGTCTTCCTAGCTGGATACCAAGTCAAGAATTAACCAAAAGACAGCTTTGGTAGAAAAACCACAGGATAGAGTCAGACTACATTAAATGCATCTTTGAATCATACTCAACTGCATGGTTTCCAAAGCAATCTAGGAAGAAAATTTAACCTACAAATAAATCCTCATGAAAATCAGGTTAAAGTAACAGGTTAAAAGTCGAAGAAATGGGACTTCATGTTGGTTTACTGAATCCTGGTTACATGTTAAATTAACCATGTAATTGCTGTATCTTATATAGAAGATGGCACTCTGCTTCAGCTGGCAAGTATGATGTTTAATTGACCTTCTGCAATTAGGTTGGCTTGCTGATTCTTTTATTAGAAATTCTAATATTGTTATTATTCCTTTCAGGTTTTTAAAAGAGGGAAAATGTAACCAGGAGAGAGCTACATATAGAGTTTTCTCTAAGATCAACAAATCAGTTTCTGGCTACATGGTCAGGTCAAGACCAGGCCATGGTCAGAATTCTTAGACCCACCATCTTTGCCTAAGGGACATCTCCACTTTGAGGCGTATTCCTAGCCTTTGCTTGACTATTTCACCCCTCCGTTCCAACTGGTCTTACGGGTAGATTCAAACAAGCTATACAACACAAATGGGGAGCTTGAAGAAGAGGCAAAATTTTTAGCAAGGATACAAGCCATCGGCATTTTGTCTTTCCATATGGCATTTCACGCTTGGACAACAGAGTTGCATTTACCGGCAAAGGACCATACATTTTTGTTCTAAAATCTAAATTCATCCCAGTAAGAGTAAACGAGATTAAAGAAATTTTGCATAAAAAATGAGGACTACCAAATGTAACTCACTGACATAGGAGCATTCCACAGCCCATGGAATGCCTAGAGGAACTGAAACGTTTGCCCCAAGGATTCACATTCTAGGTTCTCAACTTTCCTAACGCTGAGACCCTATAATACAGTTTCTCATATTGTGGTGACCTTCAGCTGTAAAATTATTTTATTGCTGCTTCATAACTGTATTTTGCTACTGTTAGGAACCATCATGTAAATATTTGATATGCAGGATATTTGATATATAATCCCCATGAAAAGTTCATTTGATCTCCAAAGGGATTGCGACTCATGGCTTGGGACCTGCTGCTCTAGATTGGATCCCTGGATTGTTGTGAAAACCAAGTAAAAAAGGCTCTATGGTCAGGAAAATCTTTATTGCTTTATTAAATATAATCTTTACTGGGCAATCAACTTTTAAGTAAAGTACAATAAAAAGTGTAAGTCTGCCTTAAGCAACGGATGATGGCCATCTATCATAAGTCTTGAAATAGTGCCAATGCTGGGTTATGCATGTCTGGGTTTGAATTCATGTGTTTGGTCCTCATTTAATAGGCATTTGTACTAATCTCCCACTGCTTATATGAAGAAAAAGAAGAAGGAGGAGGTGGGGGAATAAGGGAGACAGCAAAAATACCTAAAAGGATACATAAATACAATTTGGAGGAAAGAATGAGTTGAACTCCAAAAATATATCCATTGAAATGGGACTTAAGAAGTGGAGGTAATTATGGGGTGCTCTTGCGGAGCTTGTAACCTCAAAGAAACTGTTTCCCCCTCAATATTTAGGGTGACAACAATGTCAAGCCTTAGCAGCACCTTCATGGTAATACCCAGAATCACCCAGAATCGTGAAACATTGATGGAAATTGCACAGGGACTGGGGAAAGAGCTAGTCTTGCTCATTTTCACATTTCTGTGTGTAAGCCCCACAGCAAAACAGTGAAACACCATCAGCAAAAGAAGGAGGGATTTATTTATTTATTTATTTATTTATTTATATTTTTAGCTTTATTATTTTACTTTATTTTTTTTTACAAAATCAAACAGTTGCTTTATTTATTCCTATAATCAGAGAGGTTTAAACTATTGCAAGGTTTTGCTCTTCTGGCCATGCTCATCTGGCCATCATCAACTGAAAAGGACAAGCCAGAAAATGGTTTAGATTTCTGGGTACTAATCACCCCCAAATTATCCACTAGCACCTTTATGTGTTTCTTCTCTTTAGAAATGTCCATCGAATAATTTCTACCTGGACTACCGGTCAGTAGAACTTAAATATTCCTTTCCAGAAATTGATCATGAACACCACTCAAGTTAAATATGCAAACACCAACTTTGTTCCACGTTTGGTGCTGCAGGAGATGAATTGTTATGTGCTTCAGGGCTGCAAGAAAGAAATGAGGTACAACCCAGTTTCAGCAACCAAGTCTTGTATGTGTTATTAATATGGGTATTAGGGAGTTACCAGAGAAAAGGAAATACCTTTCTTTGATGGAGTGAAGAAATGACTTAGCAGGCTCTCCCTTCAACTCCAACCTTTGTTCTGCCTGCTTCTAGTTTAAGACAAAGTGGGTCATCTTGCCAAAAACACTTAGTCAGTCAAAGAAGAGGTCTCTGTTTACTGGAACCTCATCATTGGTGGAGAAACAGGATCTCAATGTACAGCTCTGGATGTCCTCAAACTTGTAAGGCCCTGGGCACTGGCATCCTTGGTGGTGGGCTGAGGAAACTTCCAGGACACACATCTCTGAAATATCTTCCTGGAGTTTGGTTGTTGCATGGCTTCTTTACTAGAGCACCCAAACTGTAGTTGGATGCCGTCATTCTGATTCCTCTTCAGGATGCTTTTCAGTATAACACATTATAGAATAAAATGGGATGCACCTCTGTTTTTATTCAAAGGTGGTAAAATTGTAGCATTAACAAGCTTGTAAGATTCTCAGTGACTAAGGGGAGAATGGCTGAGTAGGTTGAATACACAGGAGAATTATATTAAATGGCTTTTAAGGAAGAAGTGTATTGTTTCAAAAAAGTTGAATTTATTAAGGGCATAGCCTAAGATTATTAATCCTACTATTTTTGAAATCTTGTAATAAGATGAAACAAAAAATGCATAAAGTACATGTGGAGTCTAAACCAATGATCCCAGATGATCCACTTTCAAAGAAATTAGGAACATACTCAAAGAGAAAGAGAAATCTGTAAAAAAAAGTCACATTTCTTTACAAGTACAGCCCATAAATTGATCAATTTGAGTCTAAATTGCCTAGAAAAAAAGCTGAGTTATTTCAGTTTCCAGTGAAGAGAGTGAAGGCCTCTTGAGTGTCAATGTCGGTACAAAGAGCCCTCCAGGCAGAACTTCTCTTTCAGATCCCTTGTCCTCTTGCCGAGCTTTACAGTTTTATGAGAATCAGGGGCCACCAGCAAATCCTTCTAGCCTGAAAGGCAACCATATCTGTGCTTATCAAAGGTTCTCTTGCTCTGCTCAGCTCAGGTCCTGGGTAAAACCCATGCTCATGGAAGTGTGAACAACAGCCTGAGCTGCTTGGAGAGCACTGGGCTGCAGGGCGGTAGGGAAAATGTCAAGATGCATGGTTAACAACAGCCTGCTTTAAGCGAAACACATACACATGTGCACATGTGTGCACACGCACACACACACACGGCACATGCTGTGCTGTGCTAGTCTCAAGACCTCCACCCTCCCTATTTCTGCTCACTATTACACTGGCATCTTTAGTTAAACAATTGTCGGCGGCTGGACTGAGCACAGTAAGGCACTGAGCTACCTTGGATCAACAAATTCCAAATAGAGATTGCTCCTCCTCTCAGTCTCCTCTGCTGAGTCTATGACCACAGAACACATGCCTGCATGATTACATACGGTCTCCGAGAGGAGGAATCCCAGTATGGGTTGTGAATGGCGTGTGGCCCTCTTAACCCATTCCTGATTCCCCTTAGCTCAATGTATACCCATTCTCTGAGGCCTCCCTGCTCAGTCTGCCTCAAATGGAAAGCCCGACTCGAGACTCAGCTTTGTTTTATTCTGGAGTCCTTTTAACTGACTGGTAAATCATTTTTGCTTATTTCTCCTCTGTCCCCATGTTCCACCCACCATAATGGGTACTTAATAAAAAAAAAAAGCTAAGTAGACAAAGATTAATTGTGCTCCTTTGCCCTTCATTTGCCTTATGAATACAGGCATAAATCACGGTACAATAACACCAAAAGGAGGCAAACATTTTTGCAAAATATCCCACAGGCTTATTAACCCGAGGGATGCCAGGTGTTGATCATCTCAAACACACGCATGCCCCAAAGCAGACATTGGGATGACTTCTCTTTCCATCTCCCTGGCTTCAGCTTAGGGTCTTGGCCATTCAGCAGGGTACCAGGATAAGAATAATTACCTGACAAGTACAGGAAGCTAAAAGCATATTCAAAGGCCGATGATTTACAGATGGTTGCATAGAAGAGCAGTTCCTGAGCTTCAGTCCAAATGGTCGGGTAGTGGCTAGAGGAAGGCTCCAAGTAAAGGAGTTCATGACCAAGGAAGGAGGAGGTTTGTCCTGGGGGCAAACAAGTCAGAGGCAACTCTTTAAAGAGAGAGCAAGGCAAAGGCATTTCCTATTCTCACTAACTGCTGTTCATCCATCTCCTACTTGGACCTTGGAGGCCATGCCACTGCTTTTTCCAGGAACTTATGACCACCGACATTTCCTGCATGAACGTGTTATGGACTTAAGGCTCAGAACAGCTAAGCCGGTTCCTTTTAGAAAATAAACTCATTAACTAATTTAATTTATGCATTTATTCTACACCCTGACTGCAGTTTCCCCTCCTACCTCTCCTCCCATTCCCTCCCCTCATGTTCCTTCTGCCCCTTCCCCCAGAATCTGCTCCTCCCTTGTTTCTGTTCAGAAAGGGACAGGCCTCCCATGAATGTCACTATGTTTATAGTGGAAGCTTCAGGGTGTCACTATCAGCTCTGAACAGATCACACCAGAATACATGGCCAGAATTTACCAACTGCTGCTGCTGATCAGCCGATGACACAGTGGCCTGCTTCCCCGTGGTCTATTAGGAACACTGTGAAGCTAGAGAAGGACAGTGCTGTGCAGATGATGTTCACCCCTTCTCTTAATGTCGTATTCTTCATATCCTGTGGAACTGGCTCAACTGTCCTGCAGAGTCTCAGGAACCCTGCTGCTATTGATGTCTTTCTTTCCTGAGTTGAGCAACTAATTCATGCAACTTCACTTAAGCTCTATTTATTTACAGGAAATTGAGTGAATTTGGCAGTGAGTAATCTGGAATGTTTGCTTGTCTATCATCTATATTTCAGGAAGTGTACAAAGCGTATTGTTAGCATCCCAAAGTGAGAGTGCATAGGATCCCATTTCATTAATTGCATAGATTAAATTCTGTCAGAGGCCAAAACTAGACTTTAATTTATCAAGAGAATTAAATATGCACCAGGAGGAATTGTCCGAACATTATTTTCAATGCTGGCAGCAAGAATTGATAAAATGTCTATCATCTATGATAGCAGCATCCTTTTTGATTTGTGTACTTGATGGAGTGAAAATCAAAATGTCACATAGTAACATGTATTGCTGAAATAGCCCATGAGAGATCACAGGAACATTGAGAACACCTCTATAAAAGTGCACAAAATGTCATCAGTCAATCCCAAGCCTCTAGAGGTGGTTCAGAAGGTTTTAACAGACCAAGCATTTCTTAATGAATGTGCTCTTTTAAAAATAGTCTTTGGTGATGGCTCATTAAGATAATGCAAATAGGTTGAGTATTTGTCTTTTTATATCTCTTGTTTTACAGGGGAGAAAAACACGTCATGATCCAGTGTGGAATCTATAAGAATCTAAACTCATCAGTCAGTCAATCAATTTAGTAAGTGTGGAGAATCAGGGGAGTGCCAAGCACGGTGTCTAGAGCTATAACAAACAAGCAACCCAATCACTATTCCCTTGGAGCCTCTGGACCAAGGAAACAGACCTCAATATGTTGTAGGAGGAGCAGTGGGCTGCATCCTGCCGCCCGGCTAGCTTACACCCAAAATAACCACAGAGAAATTATATTAATTAAATTTCTGCTTGGCTCATTAGATCTAGCCTCTTATTGCTAACTCTCACATCTTGATTAACCCATTTCTATTAAATCTGTGTATCACCACATGATGGTGGCTTACTGGCAAGAATCTAACCTATGTCCGTCTCAGGCTGGAGATTCATGGCATCTGCCGGACTCTGCTCTTCTTCCCAGCGTTTAGTTCTGTCTCCCTGCCTACCTAAGCTGCTGCCCTATCAAAAGGCTAAGGAAGTTTCTTTATTCAACCAATGAAAGCAACACATAGACAGAAGAACTTCCTACACCAACAATAGATGGGTAAGCTAGGTCCTTGTCATTGATATGAAAATCCTTGAAGGAATGGAAAGGGACTTGGAAAGGTCACTGCACACAATGTGGTCTGAGATCTTTCCAAGAAGAAAACAATGGAGGTGTGTCCCAAGTGATAAAAATAAAAACATTCTACCAAAACAAATTGTTTAACAGCTCTAAAGTAAGAATAAGTTTGGAGTTTTGAAAAAATGAAGTAGACCAACAGATTGATTATGGTAAAAGTGAGAAAGCAGAACACATTAAGAACATGGGATCTCAGATATCAATCCACACACCTACAAACACCTGATCTTTGGGAAAAAAAAGCAAAAGATATAAAATGGGGAAAAAAGCATATTTAACAAATGGTGCTGGCATAACTGAATATCAAAATGTAAAAGAATGAAAATAGATGCATATCTATCACCATGCACAAATCTCAAGTCAAAATGGATCAAAGACCTCAATATGAAACCAACCACGTTAAACCTCATAGAAAAGAGAGTGGTACACTTGAATTCATTGGCACAGGAGACTACTTCCTAAATATAACCCCAGTAGCACAGACACTGAGAGAAACAGTTAATAAATGGGACCTCCTGAAATGGAAAAGCTTCTGTAAAGCAAAGGACATGGTCAAGAAGATAAAATGACAGCCTACAGAATGAGAAAAGATCTTCACCAACCCCACATCAGACAGAGGACTGATCTCCAAAATATACAAAGAACTCAAGAAATTGGTCATCAAAAGAACAAATAATCCAGTAAAAAAAAAAAAATTGAGCTAAACAGGTCAACATTCTTAGCCATCAGAGAGATGCAAATCAAAACAACTCTGAGATTCCATCTTACACCTATAAGAATGGCCAAGATCAAAAACACGGATAACAACTTGTGCTGGAGAGGTTGTGGGGTAAAGGGAACACATCTGCATTGCTGCTGGAGGGTGCGAATTGGTATAGCTCCTTTGGATATCCATATAGTGATTTCTCAGACAATTAGGAAACAACCTCTCTCAAGACCCAGCAATACCACTTTTGGGTATATACCCAAAGGATGCTCAATCGTGCCACAAGGACATGTGCTCAACCATATTCATAGAAGCAATGTTTGTCATAACCAAAACCTGGAAACAACCTAAATGCCCCTTGACTGAAGAATGGATTTTAAAAAGTGTGGTACATTTACACAATGGAGTACTACACAGCAGAAAAAAAGCAATGATATCTTGAAATTTGCAGGCAAATGGATGGATCTATGAAACACATATTGAGTGAGGTAACTCAGACCAAGAAAGACAAATATATATACTCAGTCATAAGTGGCTTTTAGACACAAAGCAAAGAAAACCAGCCTACAATTCACAATCCCAGAGAATCTAGACAATGAGGGCCTTTGGAAAGATATACATGGATCTAATCTACATGCGAAGTAGAAACAGACAAGATCTCCTGAGTAAATTGGGAGCAAGGGACCATGGCAGAAGGTTGGATGGGAGGGGAGAGAAAGGGAAGGTAGCAGAGAAAATTGTATAGCTCAATAAAATCAATTTTAAAAGAGGGCTGGAAAAAAAAGAACGTGGGATCTAGAGCAGTACTTCTCAAATTCCCTAATGCTGTGACCCTTAAATCCATTTTCTTATGTTGTAGTGACCCCAATGATAAAATAATTCCATAGCTACTTTAGAACTGTTATTTTACTACTGTTATGAGTCATAATTTCCATATTTGATATGCAAGATATCCAACCCACAGGTTGAGAACCACTAATCTAGAAAATCACAGAAATGTATTGGGTGGTAGAATATCACTGGGAGCGTCATTGGTGATAACACAAGATTTACATTCCAAAATAGCCCTCTGTCTACTACATGCAGAGTAGATTCTGTCTGGAATCCAGACTAGGAAACAATTTCCCAGACAAGGAAAGAGATGATGGTGTCTTGGTCCAGGTTTCTGTGAAAATAGAGGGAAGTGGGTGAACTTGAATGCGGTTTGCCAATTGGACTGATAAGATGGAGTCTTAGGTTAGATGTGGGGGACAGTATAGGATAGAAAGATACAAAAGTTAACAGATAACAGGATTGGCTATACATGTTAGGGACTGTGCAAGCCTTTTCTCTTTCTGTTTTTCTTTTTCTTTTCTTTACCTTCCTTCTTCCTTCCCTCCCTCCGTCCCTCCAACTCCTTCCTTCCTTCCTTCCTTTCTTTCTTTCTTTCTTTCTTTCTTTCTTTCTTTCTTTCTTTCTTTCTTTCTTTCTTTCTCCTCCTCCTCTTTCTTTCTTCTTCTTCTGGAAAAACTTTGCCTCAACAGAAAGAATGCTTGAATGTTTGTCAAGATGTGTTAGGATTTTCCTAGGCTTGGTTAATTTAAAAGGGCCTGGGAAGGCTATTGCATGACATGGGACTTGTGGTATGATGTGGGAGTGTCATATATCAATCTGTTGATTTCATTGGTTAAGTAATAAACACACTGCTTGGCCTCATAGGTTAAAGCATTGGTGGGAGGAGTAAACAGAATAGAATTCTGGGTGGAAGAGGAAGTGAGGTCAGACTCTGCTCTGCTCCAGGAGAGACCCGACGGCTCTGCACTCTGGAGCAGAGACGCCATGCTCTGCTCTCCCAGGCAGCTCCAACCCACGATGGACTTAGGTTAGAATCTTCCCAGTAAGCGCACCTTGGGGTGCTTACACACATAATTAGAAATGGGCTAGTCCAGGTGCTAGAATTAGCCTGTAAGGGCTAGAGTTCATGGGCCAAGCAGTTCTTAAATGAATACAGTTTGTGTGTTGTTATTTCGGGCATAAGCTAGCCAAGCGGCCGGGGCGTTGGGGACGCAGCCCCGCCGCTCCTATTTCAACAGTGGTAAATGTTGATTCTTATCTAAGGTGAATATATCTTGTGTTCCCTTCAGCAAATTGATTTCTTCTTGAGATTTCACTTAAAACGTATAATTTCATTGCATAATGAAGTAAATTAATGCCCTGGAAATGTAATATGCCTGTGTGATATACAGAGCATTTTCATTTTTATGCACTTAGCAGGGCATTTATCCTATTATCACATAATCACGTCTGGCCTAAATAAAGAATCTAGTGCTTAGTGCATGATGAATCCTACCTTTGAGCAACTTTATTGTTATATCACTTATTAATTTAAATTTGTGTCATTTTTAGTTAACAGGAAAGATAGCTTCAAGATTTGTTTGCTTTGATTTATTGAAAATCCAGTATGTAGGAGCATTTAACATTTCAAGGGTATCATGTTATTACTTCAGTGCAGACTTTCTTACAGTCTGTGTAATCCTCCAGCATCCATGAGTGCTTTCAAAATCATATCTAAGAGCGACTCGTTCAATACCCAAGTGTTAAAAGTCATCAAAGAGATAGGTGCCTGAGCCACAGAAGTGGAAGGGCTCCCAGTTCCGCGGGATCTAATAGCTATAGGACACTACAGCATGTGACAGCCCTAGAGCTGCGGGCAAGGCTAAGAAGGATACACTTAGGGAGGTGGAGTTTCACAGGAGACCGAAAAACCAACCAAACGGGTCCAATCATGTTTGTCGTGTTTAGCAAATCTGTTTCCTGACATGGATGGCAAAGTCCTTTCATCCATAACTTCAATGACCCCATGCCTTTGGCTGTACAGTGTCTGTCATAGCCACCACTTCCTCCTACCCACAGCATGCCAGGAGCCCCAGGGATTTCCTCCGGGGACCCTCATGTAAACGGGGACTTTTCTCTATCGCTCCTGGTCCAGCATCTCTCTACCAGTCTCCGCAGCTGCTTAAGGTAGCCACTCAAGAGGCTCAATATGAATAATAATTGTTTAGTCAATGACTTAGACATATTACTGACTAGCTCTCGCAATTAAATTAACCCATTTCTACGAATCTGTGTATTGTCACATGACCGTGGCTTACCAGCGATGCCCCGGCATGTTACTCCTTCATGTGGCTACATGGTGTCCCCCTGACTCCACTTTTTTTTTTCTCTCAGTATCTTTGTTTGGATTTCCTGCCTGCTTCTATTCTGCCTGGCCACTGAATGGAACAGCTTTATTCATCAACCAATGTGAGAGACCCAGATTCACAGCATACAGAAGGACATCCTACATAACGTCCCTCTGACTATTGATAATATGGTTCCAGATGTAATGCCGTGTTCCAGATGAGCTGACTTGAAGGTCCAGGGTTCTAATAAATTTCCATTTGATGATTTCAAAACAATGCTCAAAGAACTATAACTTCAGCGGGACATGGCAGACGTCTTGAGGTATTATTTTCCTCTTGGCAGTTTATGTGATTTCTTTTTTACTTTATTCCTAATCAGAAAAGATATTTTCAAGCCAAAAAGGAAGACTAGATTTTTACCAGTTGAGGGAAGAAACATGTATGAAGCCCATGTGTATCAATAATCTTTGGTAAGAGCTTAAGATGAAATATTTGGAAAAATTTGACAGAGAATTTTCATGTCTCCTGACCCAGATATGGCTTTGCCATTTTGATATTTCCCTTTTTTTTTTTTCCTTTCTGATTGTGAACATGGCAGTCCAAGGACAAGCTGTGGAGGGAGAGGTGACTGTTGGTCACAGATGGCTGGAGGAGTTCTGGACTAGAGCCAGCAAGATGGCTCAGTGTGTAAAAGGAGCTTGCTGTCAATCCTGTTGACCTGAGTTCAATCCCAGAATTACACATGGTGGGTGGAGGGAATGGATTTAGGCAAGATCTTTTCAGACCTCCACATATACCATAACATGTATACGCAGACACAGACACACATGCACTGACATATGCACAGCACACATAGTCACACACGTACAGACACACACATACACATGCACACGAGCATACAAAGACCCACAATACAGAAATGCATACATACATACAGAGAGATATGTACACACACACACACACAACATACTTAAAGAAAGAAATCCTGGACTGTATGATGATCACAAAAGGAATACATGGACATCAATAAACCAAGTTAGGAGGTTCTTGCTGCTTCCTTTCTTGGAGCAGAAAAATATAGAAACAAGAAAACCCCTGAAAGCAGACAACTTAATAATGGATAGAAGTGATGAGAGCCCTAGTCCAGCCATAGAAGAGCCCAAATCCATTCCCCAAAGCCAGCTGAGATATAGCTGAGTAAGACACTGGACGCAAACTGGTTGGCTGGAGCAGAGAAAGAAAGCTTACTTCACCAGCCGCATTCGTGGAACCACGGGAGAACAACAGAGACTAGGAGCCACATGGAAAGATAATTTCAAGGCCTGATTATGTTGTCCCTCAGATGGGATCACTGATGCCACTTGATTTCTCTCTCTATTTTTTTTTTACTATATTCAATTGTTATTTAATTGTGTGTGTATGCATGCATATGTGTGTGTGTGCATGTATGTGATGTCTGCACATGCCACAGCATACAAGTGGAGGTAAAAGGACAACGCATGGCCATCCATTCTCATTCTCATTCTTTCCACCATGTAGGTGCTGAGATTCGAACTCAACTTATCAGGAATGGCCATGGAAAACTTGATTGCTGGTCTGTCTTGCTGGTCCTCAGACAGAATTTCTTTGCTGCAATTTGGAGATGCAACTTCCTTTCTTGGAGGAGATATCAGTAATCTGAGGACTTCAACTGATTCAAAACAGTCCACTGCCACTAGATACAATAATCTGGATTACTCTGATTTCAATAATCTAAAGGTTAATCATACAGAGAAGTACCCACATTCATAATGATGGATAGACTGGTGTTTGACCAAATAATGGCTCCACAGCCTAGGCAGGCGGATACACAGATTACCCATAAAAGAGGATGTGCTACTATTTTATATTAGAAAATAATTTTGTATTAAGCATAAGAAAGATATGAATTCAAGGTGAGAGTTATATTTTAAAACCTGAGGCAATCCAGGGATGCTGCAGTCTCTCAAATTTCCTCCTTGCGTATTCTCAAAGGTAAGTGAGGTTCTGAACATGAATCAAGGCAATTGAATTCTCTTTTCTTTTTACCGCTGCTGCTCTCCCCAAGCAGAGGAGGATCTGAAGTTCCCTCGGCTTGGTTTGACACAACAGGCCCAGAGACATCAAGATCAGCCACGTTTCTAAAGCTAACAGAAAAACACTGCAGGGGAAGGGCTCTGAGAGCCACGGTAAGGTAAATACTAGGTTGTAATCTAATTAGCAAATGATAATAGAAGTCAATGGGAAACAGGCCACAGACCCATGAACTACAACGCCCTGGGGAATAAATGATTGATTGCTCGCAGGCAGGAAACTGATCAGGGGAAGCGTGTTCTTGCCTTTGACCTAAAACACAGATCACAGCTTCCAACCCGAGTCGGAAGCATTTGTAAGAAGCAACAGGCTTTTGAGTCCCCCTTTTCAGTAAGTTCCTTGCTTACGGGGAAAGCTGAAGATGTTCTCCAATCATTCCTTGTTCAGTTCCTAATTTGCTAGGCAACATGGCTCTATGTGGAACTGCTTCAGCAGAATGCCATGTTCCTCATTCAAAAGACAAGTTCTAGCGCTTTTTTGTGATGCTCTTTGCCCATCTTGCGGAAATCATACAGACAAACAACACTCAGAAATCACAAGGCAGCTGGGTTTACTCATTCCCAGTTTGCTGTGTCAAATTTTGTTGCTTCTAGGGTGTCTCTCGAATGTGACTGCTCAGACCCATTGCTAGGCTTGGTCGTTGGATGGGACTTCAACCAAAGGATGCAGTGCTGTTTTAGGAAAACAGAAAAGCATAGGAAAGCATGTGAGTTCAGCAACAATAAGAATAACATCTCTAAGATATTTTGAAGGGGTCCCACTGTAACATTCTGGATGGTGGCCCCTAGAAGTCCTCTGGCCCTCTGGATGGTGGACAGTAGAAGTCGAAAACTGTTGAAATCAGCGGAAGGACCTGGGTTTGTTCCAGGTGAAAGGGATGCAAAGAGTGAGGAAAGAGAAAATGCATCTCCTTTGTCTCAGCCTAGAGAGACTCGCAGCAAAACAATGAAAGGGAGAGAGGAAATTCCCTCAAGAAGTGGAAGAGAAAGCAGACGTGAGAACCAACAGCAAAGTTAATTTATAAAACAAAAAAGATAATTTATAAAACAAAAAAGATAATTTATAAAGCAAAGCCGAAGGGGCTGGCATGTTCTCTGTAGTCGGAAGAGCCAAATTAAAATTCATATACAATTTGATCAGGGACAAAATAACTCTTCCAAGTAGGAGTTTCAAGCAAATTACTTCCCCTTTTAAATTCCCCTCAATTACTTCCATTACCTTTAGTTAACAATTCCCATAAATAAATATTGACTCCAAGGAGTCCCAACAATCTGGAGCCAGGTGAAACAAACCATCACCATTTCACCCTTGGAAACGGGAAAGCGCCCTGTGCAGCAAGAGCCATAAACATCCTTTCTGATTCAGAGTCTGCATCAGTGCCCTGGCCGTGGGAAAACAAACCAGCTGAAAACACAAACAAATATGTTTCTTTCTGCCGTTCTCTCAAAGATATGCTATTCGAATTTATGGAAACACTTTCAAGTGACACAAAAGATAAAAACATTCAGTTCAATTATATGATTGCCATTCAGTAAAGACCATATGAACATTAAAATATATCCATTGAGTTCTTATTAAATGGAAGATGCTTATACTTAAATACTGAGAGGATGTTAAGAGATATTTTTTCTTACAGTAGCTCCTTATCTTTATTCATATAAATATAAATTTATTTCACTTAGAAGATGATGGCATATATATGCATATGTTTATGAACACCAGGCAACGATTAAGATATTAATTATAAAAACTACTTTGAATGTTTTCTTTTTAATTGAGTCAGTTCTTTGACAATTTCATACCTGTTTATAATGAATTAGTTACTAACCCACAAGCCTCTCATATCTCTCTCCTACTGTTTTCATCCTCACGGCCCCTCCCTTTCCAAGATTAATACTTTTTGGTTTTATTACATGACTCATTTGGCTTAATTAGGGCCACTGTGTGATCATTGGATTGAGTCTATCCACTGGAACCTGATATTTCACCAGTTGAAATACAATAGAAATGAATGACTCCCCTTTCTTTTGAATCTATCCATAGAAAATGGTTTGGTAGTGAGGGATGGGGACCCATGACCTCTTCTTCATATTTGCCTGGCTAGTAATGTTCTAATTTTTTTGTGCAAAGACTGTTTAGTCATACACAGTTGATGAAAGTTGACTATTTCAGTGACTGCATGCTGTCTAAGAGTCTATTTCACTGCCCTGATTGTATCTTCTGGTTCTTATAGTCTTCAGGCCCCTCTTCTACAACATTCCATGAGCCTTGGAAGAGATCATATAGAAACTCAAAAGGTCACTTATTCTCAGCACCCTGTGTAGCCATGTTTTGCCCTTTTTTCCTCACATATGAAGGCAAGAATAGTAACTGTCTATAAGCATAAATATATTTATTTAGGAGATATTTGGTGTTATTTCAATTTAACTAAACAATAGGATTAAGTCCTTACCCCCAGGTCCTATGTCTGAGCCTGCTACAGACATGTGATACAGTTTACAATATCAGGGATGAGTTCTTTTCTTAAAATAAACCTTTAAAAACATAGTCACAGGGGCTGGCAATGTCCCTCAGTTGGCAAAGTGCTTACTTGGCATTCATGAGGGTTTGGGTTTGATGCCCAGCAGCACTACATAGGTCAAGTGTGGTGACACACTCCTGCTATCTCGGTGGAAACAAGGACATTAAATGTTTGGGCTGGAGAGCAGGCTCAGTAGTTGTGAGCACCTGCTCTTGCAGAGGACCTGGATTTTATTCCTAACACCCGTGTGGTGGCTCACAGCCATGTATAATCTTAGTTCCAGTGGATCTGATGCCTTCTTCTGACCTCTGTGGGCACCAGGCACACATGTGGTGCTCAGACATACATGCAGGTGAAACACACATAAAATATAAAATAAATAAATCTAAAAAAATTGTTTGGCTTCAAAGAAATATTTCCAAATGATTTTATTTGTTTGCATATGTGTGTGTGTGTTTGTGTGTGTATGCCTGAACGTACACTCCTGTGTGTGAGTGCAGTTCCAAGGGTAACATGGTGCACCTGAAGATATCAGGACAACCTTGACTGTTGGTCATCGTCTTCCACTTGGCCTCAGTCCAGATAGCTGTCATTTTGCTACTACATACACCAGGTTAGCTAACCTGTGAACATCCCAGGATTTTCATGTCTTTGCCATCCATCTCTCCATAGTAAGGCTGAGAAGATAGACAGTTGCTCTATACCTTGATGATGTATCTTTTATCTCTTCAGATGTCTAAGGTCAGTTATCACCAAGGAGGCTCTTGAAAAGAAGGCACTTAGGAAAACTAAACACAAGCAAGCAGCAAACAATATACACAGCTGAAAGCATTAAGGACACAGTTGTTTGTAGACAGAGTCCTGGCATCCTGATCATGAAGTGGACTGGAAGACAGACAGTCCGTAATGCTGCTTTACTGCCCTTTGTGTCTCCTCCCCTCAAGCCTGAGAGGTATGCCACCGCACAGTCCCCAAGGAGAACTGTCACTTCTGAACACAGAAGAATAATGCAACCAGACAGTGGGTTAGGACCGGAACCAAGAAGTCTATGAATACTCTGTTTCTTGGGACTCTGGCAGAATAATATTAATGTATTAGTGAAACGAAGACTAATGAGCTAGTGCTGCTTATTAATCAATTCACCTTTCCCTTTCTTTCTACTCTAGACATCTAGTTATACAGAAATGTCATTTATTATGTGGGTGATTAAAAACCAGCCCGATTACAATATGCATTTTTCTTAACTGAACCATAAAATATTCAGATGTGATTGGACACATAATAATTTGTATGTTTGTATACACATATTATGATATTATACCACATAATATGTGGTATAAACTTAGAATTAGGATAAATCTAGCTATCTCTTCAAGCAGTTAACATTTCTTTGTAATCAGAAGTTTCTCTCCTGCCCACCAGTTGTGAATAACCACTCAGAGATTAATATTACTATTAAATACTTGGCAAATGACTTAGGCTTATTATTAACTAGTTCTTACATTTAAATTAACTCATATTTTTAAAATCTATTCTTTGCCACGTGGTCCATGATTTATTACATCATATTTTACATGTCTTGCTTCGTCGGCGGCTTACTGGCATCTCTCAGACTCTGCCCTTCTTCTCCTGTATCTCTGCTTGGATTTCCCACCTGGCTGTATCCTGCTTTGCCATAGGCCAAAGCAGTTTCATGTATCAACCAATGAAAGCAACACATATTCACAATGTGCAGAAAGACCATCCCACAGCATTTCTTCCTGATGAAAATGTTCCAAATCCTTCTTTGAATCTTTTGTTTCCTACTCTAGCTCTGGGTGACCTAAATCTCAGATTCTCTGTTACTAGAAATAAAAAACTAGGGTGATCTGAACATCAACATTAACAAGTTGCATTGAGGCTAAAAGTTGAAACATAAGTAGTGGGAGGAGGAAAGAGGCATTCATTGAATTCATATAAAAAGGTAACATACAACTACAAGCTTAATTAAAACCCTGTCACTTTCCCCTTTCTTCCTGTTTCCTCTTTACCAGATGAGAGGCCATTGAGTCACCAAAATGAAAAATGAGACAAATGCAAATCTAAGAACCAGAGAATCTGCTACTGAGGGAGAAAATAAATCCTTAAAAAGCCAGAAACAGTGAGGAAACCAAGACTTATAGATAAAGAAATTGGACAAGATGACAGTAGGGTCATGAAAGTTACAAAAGAAAATATTCTTCTTCCTTCCCTCCTCCCCCCCCCCTCTCTCTCTCTCTCTCTCTGTGTGTGTGTGTGTGTGTGTGCGTATGTTACTGATGTTGATAGTAAGGGAGTCCACACTATTTAAACCTGTAGTAATGACAAAAAAACAGAAGGATAAAGAAAAACTGATGATGATATTTACATCTATCAGTCTAGGGTTACTTTTGTGGTTTCTGGTTACTTTATTGATTTTTTTTAGTTTTACTTTTGATTCATTACTACATAATGTTGGTTCGGCTTATTGCTGCTGCTCTTGCTGGTGGTTTTTCTGCATAGTGGATTTAATGAAACACTGTTCCTGATTCTTTAGTTCCCCACATTTATTTAGAAAAGTCAAAGAAATGTAGGGCTGCTGTTGGGCAATGGTTTTGTACCCTGTAAAAATTTGTCACTTGTATTGGTTTAATAAAATGCTGATTGGCCAGTAGCCACGCAGGAAGTATAGGTAGGGTGACCAGAACAGGAGAATTCTGGGAAAAAGAAAGGCCCAGTCTGCATTCATCATCCAGATGCAGAGGAAGCAAGATGAGAATGCCTTGCTGATAAAGGTACCTAGTCATGTGGCTAACAGACAAAAATTATGAGTTACTGTAAGATGTAAGAGTTAGTTAATAAGAAAGCCTGAGCTAATAGGCCAACCAGTTTATAATTAATGTAGGTGTGTTTTCTTGCAATTGAATAGCTGCGGGACTAGGTGGGACAGAAACCTCTGTCAACATAGGGTGTATTATTTTATTTGTACCACAACAGGGAAATACCACAGACTATGTAATTCATAACATAATGTTGCATGGTCCCACAGGGTAGAGAAATTAAACCTCGAGTATAGTGGTTCTTAACATGTGGGTTATGACCCTTCGGAGTCACATATCAGATATTTACATTATGATTCATAATAGTAGCAAAATTATAGTTATGAGGTAGCAATGAAATAATTTTATGGTTGGGGATCACCACAGCGTGAGGAACTGTAGTAAAGGGTCACAGCACTAGGACTGTTGAGAACCACTGCTCTAACAGGTTCAGTGTCTAGTTGAGAACATTTTTCTCTTTTTCTAAAGCAGCAACTTGATACTGCCTCCTCTGTAGGGGGAAGTCACTGTGTCACAGTACAAGGGACCAAAGGTAAAAAGGGCTAAATGATGTGGAGACCTTAATTCCTCTACAGAGGGAAAGAGGGGTCAACTCATCATCTTTTAGACACCCCCACTTTTCGAAGACCCTAGCACACTGACCATCAGACTATAATGCGTGAACTTTGAGAGAGACACAGTAAAAGCAGAGCATTGGGAATGCAGCATGCTGGATTCATGGACCACTTTCTTCGGAACCCTGCTGGGCATCACTTCAGCCACCCAGGGCTCAGAAAGAGATATGTGCTAGCTAATTCCCAAGATTGGTATTTTGTGACTGTTGGTCATCCAAGGAGACTCCAGACTTCATCAGGCTGATACCCAGTCTGATTCTGGAAGGTTGTGATTCAACAGGTCTCTTCATGTTTTCAGACCGCCTATCAGCTGTAGATCCAAGCAAGTTCTCCAAGTCACTAAGCTAATTGGTTTGTCCAAGACAGATCTATTCAGTCTATCCTGGTCTATTTGTTTGACAGGAGATATGGCAAACCTCTTAAACCCCATCCCTTACCCTAAGGAAAAAAGAGCACTCCTCCCAGAGGGATACAGCTGGCTTTTGTCTTTGGAACTCACTCTGGCATTCAGCAAGACAGCCATATTGTAGCTGCAAGCTATTACAACACACTGGCTTCCAGATCGACAACTGCACGCTTGTCATTTCCAGATGTAGTTTGCCTCTGACAGTTGTACAGGAAACATTGTGAGAGGCAGCAGATTCCCAGTAAAACACGCCTATAAACACGATGGTTTCTGGCAAAGGGGAGCAGAGGTTTAGACCCAGATGCAGTAGGAAAAATATAGTCTGCACTTTGTTCGTATTTACCCTGGAGGTTCAGGTGCGATCTGCAGGGTTTATTCTCACTTTTGTTTGTCCCTGTCTGAGCAATGGCTCTAGACTCCTGTGTCTTAGAAACAAATTGTTCACTGAGATACATATTTTCTGCCTCTTCCGCTAACCACATAGAAACCTGTTCATAGTCAGAATCCAACAACAAAAGTCATTCCCGTGGGCATTTTGAACTGATCTCCATAATCCAACGGCCTCGAAACAGCACCTGGACAGGTTAATTTAAAAGCAAAAGCCAAAACTTCCTGTGGGAAGTCACAGAGTCATGACTTCATGAATATTTCTCTACATTCCACAGAACATGCTGCCTGGTTTCTGTCCTTTGTGCATGAACCTACATGATTCAAAAGACATGTTTTGGCAGGAAACCAATTAGCACACATGGGTGTGGGTGGCAGTATCTTTATGCCCAAAATGGATACATTCTTATTTTCAGCAATGGCAATAACTATATAATACCAAGTCAAGGAGGAAAGCAGTTATGATGGGCGCATCCCTTTGCACAGTCGGGTAGTCCATGAAGGTGCGTTCCTAACTTGCTACCTATTATTCTTATTTTGTTCTTAAATCACTGTCTTCTCTTTAGGAACATGGTGCCACCTGCCATGCCAGTGTTTCATTTGCCTGTGGAATGATAGCTATAATTTCCAAGCTCAGTCCTCTAGACTACTGTAACCCACTCAGTCTTTCGCTGATATTTTTGTGCACACAAACATGCCTATATACACATATATATGTATTCATTATGTAACATTTTTGTTTCAGCGATAAAATTATAATCAAGCAACTTACAAAAAAAAAAGAGTGTGTTTGGGCTTACAGCTCCAGAGGGATAAGAATCCATCGCTGTAGGAAGGCAGGGAAGCAGGCATCAGGGGCAGGAAGGTGAGAGAACACACCTTGAACCATGAGCACAAAGCAGAAAAAAATCAACTAGACGTAGCATGAGGGTTTTAAATCACAAAGCCTTTCCCTCCATAACATAGTTGCTCCAACAAGGCCACTGCTTCTAAACCTCCTCAAACAGTGCCACCAACTGGGGACCAAGAGCATTTAGACTACCACAGTATGTATACCCAGAATCAATCCATATGTACTGAAATCAATAATGCAGTACTTCTGAGGACATAGGCAAATATGACAGGAAGGGATATAGCCCGAAGGGATGGAGCTTATACAATGAATAATTCAGTGTCTTCGCATTTTCTATCCTTTTGTTTTCCTACAGGTACATAGGTCTCTACAGAATACACTTAAAGTGCCAGAGGTTAGAGAATGGGGAGGTCTCATAGGAATAAAAAGAAAAAAGAGAAAATCTTGTCCATTGTGTAACAGTGGCTTGGCTTATTTATAAAGTATATTCCTGAATTCATGTGAGATTTGAAGTTATAGAGGGGTTATAAAAGAAAGAACGTCACTACCATAATCCAAAGTAATAAATCAGGTTGATACTATGGCACAGCCGTGGTGAAGATAGCTCGGAATGTCTTATAAAACACCCTTGAGTAGCACATGTGTGTGAAACACATTGTTCCCAATTGTCTGTGAACACATCAGCTTCATGATTTAAAGCCCACGTTCCTGAAGTGCAATCCAGCTGCCTTGAGTCCTTGGCAATGCTCACGCGAAGCCATGCTCCACAGAACTAAAAGTCGGGGCAAAAGAATGACAGACTAGTAAGTAAGTGCCTCCTTTCCAGAGAGAAGGGCAGATCTCTGATAATGGTCATAAGCGTTCACACACTGCCTTGTGTTCAGGTTCAACTTCTAAGTGGACTCAGGATGCTGGGATGTTCAGGCCAGCCAGGCTGCACTGCTGATATACCCTACATATATGCCGATCTGCACTGGAAGACAGTAAAAAGATTCAGAGTAGAATCAACACGGAGTTCAGGTTGCGGTAACACATACCATAATCCTAGTACTAGAAAGACAGAGGCAGGAAAGATTGAGTGAGACCCTGTTGTTGTGGTTTCTGTCCTGCCCGGTTCCCACAATCATTAAGTCCCAAAGAAATCACACAGAGGTCTACATTAGTTATAAACTGATTGGCCTCAGACTTCTTATTAACTCTTATAACTTATATTATCCCATTATTCTGGTCTATACTAGCCACGTGGCTTGGTACCTTATTTGGCAGGGTAGTCATATCATGCTTCTTCTGTGGCTGGGACAGGACTGACGACTAGGACTTCCTTCTTCCCAGAATTCTCCCATTCTCATTGACCCACCTCCACTTCCTGTCAGGTTTTCCCACCTATACTGGCTGCCTGGCTACTGGCCAATCAGCATTTATTTATAATATAATTGACAGACTATAGACCATTGTCCCACAGCAAGACCCTGTCTCAAAACAACAGCAAGAAGGACAAGAAACGAGGCTCCAAAAGGAATTGATTGGAATGAGGAGAGCAGTGTTTCTCTAAGGTGAGGGTTCCTGAATGAACATGCCACATACATGTGGTAGAATGGCCTAGCCTGACACTCATGGCAGATGCATCTCCTAAGAGAAAAACACGATCTGTAATTTTAAACATACATTTTAAGAGTGGTTAAAAATATGATGTGGGGAGTCTTTTCTCTGCACATCAAAACAATAATGCTGAATGTTCTATTCCTATAAGGTATGCTTCTCAGAAAGGGTCTCATTTTTCATGTCAGAGGTCCCATCTCTTTGGTCAACAACTCTGAAGAAAGGGTGACATTTGTGCAAACAGAGAATGGCCAGGTGGCTGTGTCAGCCTCAGAGACAGAGTCTGATTCTGAAGTCTTCACTGAAGAAAGCCAATGCTCACCAGGTAGAACTAATTAAATAAGGAGCATCCATTAGTGGAGTTTTCATTTGCATTTCATAAGCCTCTGAAATAAAATGATGCAAATATATTAGCTGGAGCTCGTGGTTATTATGGAGAATTATTGCCCTGTGGACTGCACAGTGATTGACAGTCACTTATACCATATTCCTCATGATTGGCTTAGAGCAGTGTCATTAATGGTCAATGGTTCTTTTTCCAAAACTTAAAGATAAGCATCCTCTTTTTACCGCCCTAAAGTGACAAAGCTTTTGTATGTTTTCTGTCATTATTTTTCTTTTCCTAGGACCAGATTTTATTCTATACTTTTATTTTCAATAATTAAGCTTGTTTTCCCCAGGGCTGAAGAGATGGCTCAGTGGTTAAGAGCTTGTGTTGCTCTTCCAGAGGACCTGAGCTCAGTTCCAAGCACCCACATCTGGTGGCTCAGAACTGTCTATAACTTTAAATCCTAGAGGATCCAAGGTCTCTAACCTCATTGGGTACCTACACACATGTGTGTATACCCCTTCTGACACACCATTAAAAATAATAATACATTTTCCTTTCTTTGCTGCTGGATCTGAGGACCAAACCCCTGCAGGCCTTGGCTTTATTGAGACGCACTCTGCTATTGACCTTCAGCCTTAGCAAAGCTAATTTTTTTAAAAAAATTCTTTATTAACTTTTCAACAGTGATACATTCGTCCAAAAAAAAAAAAAAGCTTTTAGAACAATGTGAGTCAGGTGAGGTATAAAATATGTAACTTACAATCTTTAAACAACGATGACAAAAACAAGCCTAACTTAATAACCTCACAGGGGCTTTAACTATCAGATTGCCTTTAGACTGTAAAAGAGAATGGCTTGTAAGGGGAGTGCTTGGTGGACAGAGAAAGGAGGAAAGGGAAGGAAGAAGCAGAGGAGGTGGATCAGGAGGAAAATAAAAGGGAGCGGGTAGTAAGGGGAAACAAAAGACCTTTGTTTAGGAAGTCCAGGGCACAGGAGGTGAGGGAACAGTCTGGTCCCTAGACTTCTTTTCACATGTTCAAGCCACATCATCAGCTGAGAGAAGCGGAATGAAGGCCACTGGCAACGTTAGGTAACCCTAACAAAAGCAAATAAAATATCTCTTTCCCCTAAAGAGGTGGAACGTTTTATTAACTAGCATTTGGCGAGTGTTATAATGTTTTATGTCAAAGACTTTATGGTCCCTCTTCCTGAGAGGCTGTAGAAGCAGAGACAAACACTGCAGAGAGTTGAAACTCCTGCTTAGTGTTTTAGAAACAAAACAAAGAAATTAAAAGGAAAAATAAGTCAGAGAGCCTTGTCTTTATCTATGAGGTTCAGATGTTAGCATGCTTCATTAAAATTCACTGCCCCTGTTGTAGCTAAAGTAGCAAGAAGCAGCAGGGAAGCTTGCTTGGCCACTGGAATCAGGTGGTTCGTTTTGTTTATCGGATAATGTCAATATAAAAGAGGCAGAACAAAAGACGGCAGTGAGGGAAGACAGGAGAAAGGATAGGAGGGAAAGAGGGAGACTGAGTGAGGCAGGGAGAGATGGATGAAAGAGAGAGTGAGGAAGGGAGAGAGGGCGAAAGGAATAAAGAGAAATATGCAGGGAAGAGGGAAGATGGGAGGGATAGAAGAAACAGAGAAGAAATGCTGGGAGAAGGTATTACATTACGTGACACCATTTCTGTGGAGATGTAAGTAGGTGTGTCCTCATCCTAGATGGGGAACTGGTGACAGATGAGTATTATCAGAGCAGGTTAATTACAGGAACTGAAAGGACTTAAAAGCAACCGTGTCACCAAAACCCTATCCAGTAGGGTAGGGTACACGTTAAAAAACGAAAACAAAACAACAACAACAAAAAAACGAAACCTAGAACGTACAGCACAACTTGCAGGCATCTCATCAGGTTGGAGAATGTCGGAATCGGTACTCAACTTTTCTAAGAGTTTACTGTGAAGCTCCCTTTCTCTGACAGTGTCTCTCAGCAGTCTATTGCTTATATATGCCTGCGAAGGTAGGACCTAGTGAATCTGGACAGTTTCAGGGACTTCCTAAAGCCTTTGAGTTGTTTATAGCCTGAGCTTAAAAACTTCCTCGGAGGATAGAATGTTTCACCTCCCCTCAGAGCCTCCAACTGTCTTAAGCTTTCTTCAAAGACAGGTGTTCTAGCCCACCAGAACTTCTAGCCAACAGGAAGCACAATAAAAACAGAGAACAGAGGGAGAGAAAAAAGAGGGGGTGAGAAGAGGAAGAGAGGGATGGAGGGAAGGATGGGAGAGAACGGGAGAGAAATACACAGAGAGAATTAAAGAACATGTGCAGAGGTTTCTAATGAGGAACGCCATAATTGGAGTATGTACCGTGGGAAAGGTTGGCTAGTCCTGAAAATCTCTAAAGGACTGAAATCTTAGACACAAACAAGCAAACAAACAAACAGAAATTGACACTCTTACACTAATATCAAAAACATCTTTTGTAAACAACGATAGCCGATAAAATAGCAAGTTCTGCACTTCTGAAAATTGATCATAGGTCACATTATTCTAACAGTCATTTGAAGTTCATAGAGGGGAATGAGTAGAGTAAACATTAACATGATATACAAAGTTTATGCATGTTTAACACATGTATATACACATATAGAAATACTACATACGAGTTTTCTAGTTTTCATTTTTCATTGTTCAGAAATTCTACTGATTCAAGAAACGTAAGTAAAAGTAATTATTGTGTTCAGTAATCAAAAGCTTTTGTATATCAGGTAAAAGTCTTAAAAGCATCAAATCTACAATTACAACATCAACTTCACTGTTACAACATAGAATAGAATAAAGTAAAACAAAATAGACTCACAGCAGTCTCACTGCTTAATGCCTGCCAAACCTTTAGACAAAGAGAATCCAACCGCCTGTTCCTACCTCCTTTTAAAATAGTTCCTGTTAGACACAAAGGAAGCCCGCCATGTTTAGCTGGGCAGAGAACACAGATTCCAACATAAAGAACGTCCACCCTGAGTCCACCTACCCAGCAACTCGCCTTGTAAATATATGAGTCCATTTTGTTGGCGTCTGAGACCCTTCAGTTTGCTGTCATACTGTTTTGGGGAAACTATCTGTGGCCCCGTATAGGTCAAAAAGAAGGGAGAGGAAGGGTCATCCTGAGTTTATACCATACAGTGTTTTCACTTTGCCGTCCAGCTAAGTACACGCAGGCTCCCTGTAGGGCGAGCTGTTTTTCCCTTGTCTGTTCTTTTCCGAGAGGACTGCAGATGACAATCTCAGGATCCCACCAGCCTGAGACCAGATGGTAAAGATTACAACTCGCTGAGCACTGACCTTTAGAAGCTGCTTTTCTTCCCAAGGTTCTTCTCTTTTGACAGCTAGACTGGCTTTTTCTCAATTAATTTCATTACCCCAAACTAGTTTTGCCTTTTTAGCTTTTCTCTAATGACTTGACAAAGTCCGGATTCTCGCCTAAGCCGGTCTCAGACTTGTGTGTGACCCACTGGCCTGGAGAGGCTGATGAGAATGCAGACACTGTCTCCATGTTGGCGTTCCTATTTCAACAGGTACCTAGGCTAATGAATTTCAACTGGTTGCCTGAGATGAGCACGAGGACAGACACGGGAGAAAGAGGTCATGAGTGCCAAGGAGGCCCGTCATAAATCAAGCGACAAGGGACATTTACAAGCTGGCTGTAAACCGTCAGCATGAGGCTGCAAAGCGAGCCTCTCCTTGGATCATAAATAAAGGAGAAATCTAAACCAATACCAACCAAGGTGCCTAAATGAAATGAGAGTCCAGTCTTACCATGCTGGAGGGACGATGATGCCATCTCTGCCCTTAAAAGAGATGGTGGCTCAAAAAATTCAGAATAGAAGTTAGAGTCCAAAGATTTTTCTATATCGCCAAGCTGAGATAATCCCAATGGTAGTCTGAGTGCTCACACATGCACTAGATTTTTATGGTTACCCAGGGCAACAGTGGGTGCTATTTTACTCCATAAAACATGGCCAAAGATACAGAAGCAAAGCCTTCTTTCTTTATGGAGAGGTTATGTGGTAAGTTCTCTTTTGATGGAAAAACCTACCCCTATTAAGTTTCTAACTAAGAATCCATACTTAAAACAGTGGTAAAAATCACTATAATAATATCATCAGTCTTTAAAATATTGAAATACAGTGCTGGACCACTATCTACATTGTTTTATTTTGCTCACATAAATTAAAGCTCAGCCACTGATCCAAGATAAAAATGATCACTCAAATACACACTTAGAACTTGGTAGACCTTTAGAAGGCTGTACGGTCAGACTTTTGATCTCAAACAGGCAAGTGATAAAAGTGTCGTGTAATATTTGCTTATATTTTACAATTTCATTAAAAGAGGATTAAGTTTTCAAGGAAAATATGAGGAAAAAACTAATTAAAATTGAGAGCCTCAATAAATTTGCCATCGTGGTGTCATATAACGGTCTACAAGTGCGAGAGGATGGTTGGGAGCAAAGCGAATCATTCAAGGAAGTTTTAAAGCAAATATAAGAAAATCCATTGTTACACAGGCTGAGGAAATTGCTCAGATTTATCTGTCACCCAGGGAGCCGGCAGAAAAGAAGCCAGGCGTCGGCGCCATGATTGCACTCTAAAAGGACCAGCAGTTCCCATATTAGCAGAGGAAAGTGGAAACATTCTTCTAATTTCCCTGAACAATTTTGCCCATAACCATAAATCAGTTCTGTTCCTTTAAATGATTCTCAAAAAACAGGGCTGAAAGCCAGAGAGCTCGGGCATGAGGTGCTTGAGAAATCTGAAGTTCAGACTGTTAGCATTAGAAATCAGATCACTTTCTCAGCTACACTCAGCAAGGCAATGATGAAAGCGACTTGTTTAACCAAGGACACAGACGTCCTTGGGAGAATTTAAGCTGGAACTCGGTTACATTGATTCCTGTGTAGAAATGTCTGTTCTCTGTATCCTTGTTCCACTTCCCACTCCCTTCCTCCCCTCTTTACTTCCTTTTTCTTTTGCATTTGCAGCTTTTATGATGTTAGAAGTGTTTGCCCCAGTGCTATATCCAGTGATTCCATTCCATTCTTCCCATCTTTAGGGATAGGTCAAGGATGGATATGTGGTCCGTTTGGGACACTGGTGTTTTAGATGCTGTTTGCTGGGAATCAGAGATGCAAATATAAGTTGACCCTTTCTTCCAAAGAAAAATCCTGGAAGGGCAGATGCCCGGAAAGGAAACTACCAATAAGATAACAGTAGACGGCTGAGAAAATAGTAGATATAATGAATTGTTACCTATCCAGGCACTGACTGAAAACTTCCTTCAAGTTTCCCATTTGGTAGGCACTGGCGCATTTTCTCTACTGATTAGACCTGGGTTGCATTTTGTTCTGCCACTCAGAGTGGGTACATTCTTTCCTCTCATCATCTGTCCATGGCATGTAGTCATGTCTTCACCACAGAGCTGGCTCCTGTTACATATACAGAACTTGTCTAACACAGTTCTGTTCTGAACTCCCACCATAGTTGCTGAGATCAGTCTTCCAGGGATAGGATTTCGCTTAATGTTTAGGTTACCCAGGCCTCAGTTTCGTCATAGAGAACCATGAGAGTAAATTAACATTTTTTGCCTTTGAATAAATCCCCAAATGGCCATTGATGAAGCACTCAAATATCTAAAGAAATCTGATGGTAGTGAAAATCTTTTCCACTATATCAACATAAATAATTAATAAATAATAGTTAATATAACAAATATAATAGTAATTATCTATTTATTATTTGAAGTGGGGATTGAGAAATCATAAGATTAGAGACCTAGGAAAAGATACAAATTGAAGCCATTTTCTAAGCAGCACACTGGAAAGAAACGTTCTGGACATTCTAGCCATTTCTTCAGGTCCGGGCAGACTAGAGTTCCACAGTACTCTAGACCAATTGCTGCAGACCTTAGCCACTGAGGATTCATTCCCAGAGGAGATCCTGTCCTGAGGCTCACTTAAATGACCCAGAGTGGTTCAAACCCAGATGCCATAGGTCGTCTGAATTACCAGGGTTAGAGCTTGAGAGCACAGCCGAAGAATAAAACCAAAGAAAGCGCTTACTGTCTCTCCTGTCATTCAGTCCTTTCTCTTGATCCTCTTTTCAGGTTGACAGTATCCTTAATGGTGTCTCCATTGTCTGACTACATAGTGTTGGAACACTGGTCTAGATACAGTATCTCGCCATTGATGGCTTATTTGCACCACCCGCAGACCTATCTGCTGTTTCTTAGGGCATGACTGAGACCAAATAAAACAAAAGTCATTGGAAGGGGAAGGCAGACATAAGCAGTTTTTTTTTTCAAATCTCCCCAGGTGCCGCATAGTCACTTTGAGAAACCATACCTAAATTACCCAACATCTCCAACTCTGAGTAGTCTGAGCCAGAAATAGGAAGGACCATGGGAAAATGTTGTGGGAACTCCTTCAGCCAACAGCCTTTAAGATACTGGCTGACTTTGGGCATGGTCTCATGTACTAAAAATACAAACAAAAAACAGGAATGGCCCCTTTTCCTGCTGAATTCAGTTCCAGTTCTCAGGGCACTCAGAGGACTGCGGATCACTGCCCTTACTGTAATAAAACTTTGTTATTCTCCATTCTGGGCTATTGTGGAACTCTTTGATACTGCTCCAGGAGAAGATGAGTGACAAGGGCTACTCATGTCTCAGGTCTGAGCTGAGGGTCTCCGTCTGCTTCTTTGGGCTTTATCCTCTCAGAGTGCGGAGATACAGAGGACCAAGATATTACAAGAAGAGGGAGAAGAGGGAGAGGAGGAAAAGGGAAAGGAGGAGGAGGAAGAGAAGAAGAAGGAGGAGGAGGAGGAGGAGGAGGAGAAGAAGAAGAAGAAGAAGAAGAAGAAGAAGAAGAAGAAGAAGAAGAAGAAGAAGAAGAAGAAGAAGGCACCTGAGCTTGTTTTGAATCTAGAACTCTCAATAAACACAGTGTTTAAACACCTAGGTTAGATTCTTAGTCTTATTTATTTTACGTCCCGTTTGCATCTTCCTTAGAATTCAAAGAAAGAGTCCACAGTATTCTTCACACTTAGTAGTTCCAGTGCCACACCCTGCTCTTGTCTTATGCCCACAGTTGTCTTCACAGCTGTGTGGCACCATCTCAGCTTTTCTTTGTGCTCCTGAAGGAATCAGTATGGTAGGAGATATTGACAGAAGATGATGGTATCGGGAACATGTTTTGTGCACTGTAGTCTAATAATGAGGGACACCTTATCTTCCTGGAACCCTCTCTGCATCTGCCCTAGAGAGTTCTAGTTTGGGAATCAGGGACAGAACATGAACCTCTAGTCATGATGAGCATCATCACTGACCATAGAAAGCATTATTTCCATCCCCATGGTAACCCAGGACCATCCTTCCTGAAAACACAGTTGGTTCTGGTTGCCAGCATTGAGCTTAGTTCCACACATCCATCTCACCTGCACACACCAGGTTCAACTTCCAACAGCTTTGAATACATATGCACACTGATTTTAATGGATGTAAATATTAGAACGGATGTTGTAATGCTGCCCTGTCTGTTCTTTTCTCTTTCACTAATAAATATAACAAAAAAACCAGGCTCATTTTATCTTAATATCCTCATATTGAAAATTTTTATTTATGGCCTCGGTTACTGAGATCTTGAATGAGCTTTTATTTATTGCCCCTAATCACTAATAAGTTCTGCATATTAAAATTCTGGACCATTCAACATTGCCGTCATGTTGAAATACATCTCTATATGTCAATATAGTCAGCTGAGTAAACATTAAAGCATAATTGAATTTTTCAGCAATGACATTTTAATTAAGAAGTGTTCTTGGGCTTTTAAGAGTTCAATACATTTATAAGAGTTTGCCCCCTCAGAATATTCTGGGAAAACATTGGACCTGCTACTGAAATAACTCGCTATTGTGCTCCAGTTGGGTGGGTAAATCTTTTCTTATGGTCAGTGGGCTATATAATTTTGATAGTAGCTAGCCCCAATTGTAAGCAACAAAAAAAGGACCATGCAGCAAGGTACTTTACAAGACTGTTCTGCTTAGAATTTCTCCCAAGTGAACTGATATGTATGTAACAGGAGGTAGTTCTGGTACCAGTTTGGGAAGAAAGCAGCATCACTTAGAAAAGTGCTCTTGAGCAAAGTCTGATATTTTTAGGAGAGTCTAATATGGCATTATCTTTATAGACAATTGTGAAACTGAATATGTTCTTGATGGAATTAACTGTCCAGGGTGAGTTTTCAGTCTTGGTGGTAATAATCTTCCCTTCTGCCACCTCAGCTTGTGAAGAAAGAAGTCCACAGATCTTTTTTTTTTTAATTTTTTTTATTTCTCCATCTTTATTATCAAATCATACTATTTCATTTTTTCTTATTTTACAGTACATTTCAATATTGCCGTCTCCATCATTTCTATTCAATGATATCTTCATATCCCTTTCTTTCTTTTTTCTTTTCTTTTTTTTTAAATTTTTATTTATTTGTTTATTTATTAAAGATTTCTGTCTCTTCCCC
>NW_026068002.1:5417718-5446535 GCF_014885135.2 Alexandromys fortis
GCAAATCAAGACAACTTTAAGATACCATCTTACACCTGTCAGAATGGCGAAAATCACAAACACCAATGATAGCCTTTGCTGGAGAGGTTGTGGAGAAAGGGGTACACTCATCCATTGCTGGTGGGAATGCAAACTTGTGCAACCACTCTGGAAACCAGTGTGGAGGTTTCTCAGGAAATTCTGGATCAACCTACCCATGGACACAGATCTTGTTTGTTCCCACTGGGTCCAAAGTCACCCTCTGTACTAGCTTGGTAGCCACTTGTCTTTGCCGCTGTGGGTCACTTCTGACGTCTCAGCCTTTCCTTTTGTTCACGAATCAATTGTTACTCAAGAAGATATTGATAAAAAGGTCAGGAAATCAGCAGTCCCTTATCGAGGACATATTCTTTCCAGTACCCTCTATTTGGAGCTGTAGAGGACACTGAATTTATAAGACACATTCTCTTCCACGTAGAAATTGCAATGCTATTGGGACTATTTGTTGTAATAAACCCATAAAGGTCAGGCATATAAAAAAAGCAATTCAAGTCATATAAGTAATAGAAGCAAATTTGTCAATCTTTTCTTACCCTGCTCGGATATGAATTTTCCTCTGATACTAGTGGAATTTTCCTCTTCTTCTATTTTCCCCAAAACCGGGGACATATAGATGTAAATGTAAAGTCTCAGCTTCCCTACCCCACCACTCCCATCCTAAACTGTGAATTGCAACTAAATGATATTCAATTGCACAGACAGAAAACATCATCTTGTACATTGCAGCAGAGGCGACCACTAGGAGCAATGGTGGAATCATGGCCACAGCAGCGTTAGTCTCAGTGTGTGGTACTCATCACAGAGCTAAGGCTGGTCTGTTGTGTGGGGTTTCATCAGCCCTTCTGACTGCTGTTGGTTACAGCATACTTTTAAGGCCAAGTTCCTTTATTCCCATTGATTATATAAACTACCCAATATATTCCCTATATAGTCCTTTCCTGGTTACATTAATCAGTGTAGTTGACAATCATGATTCTTATTGGTAGAGAGATTGAACCTGGCAGTGAACAGTAAGCCACAAAACAAAACAATCAAGGACAAAGAAAGACAGTTCTGGTTCTCTGGTGTGATGAAAATGGAGGGCTCTGGAAATCCAGTCCATCTAGATTAGGATGCTCTTGCATGTGGTGCAGAACAGCCACTTAAGCTGTTCGCCTTCATCATCTGGAAGGAGGTTACAGTGAAGGCAAGTTTTGAAAAAAAAAAAAAAGAATTACCTTAGAAGAAAAAGTATCTGAGGACTTTGTGTAGTAAATGAATGTGTTGGTGTTGTGATTTGGATTTATAATGTCCCCCACTGGCCCACGAGCTTGAACATTTGCTCCTCAGCTGGTGGTGCTGTTTTGAGAGGCTATGGAACTTTCAGGAAGCCAGGCTTAGTTGGTAGACATAGGATACCAGGGAGTATTATAGCCTACCTCTGATTCTGGGGTTCAGATGTAGCTTTCTCTCCTGAGTCCCCTCTATAGCCACAGGATGACCAGCTGTAAGCTCCTATTTCCCACAGACCAGGCTAGTTCAGTCACCATGCATTTCCTGCCATGGCAAACTGTAACCTCTGACCGTAATGGTAGATAAACCTCTCCTCTCTTCAGTTCCTTCTATCAGGTCATAGCCAGGAGGAAAGTAACCAAGACCATTCGCTTACTTGTCATCAGCAGGAGCAACTGAAGAATTTCTCCTTGCCCAAATCTCTCTTGCCTTATTCTGAGTCTGTTGGACATTATAAAAATAAATTACTATGTACCTAACCTGGTACTCAATAACTATAAGTTGTCCTCTATAAAGAGTGGTACGGTGGCCCACAACCCTACATGATACACTCAGTGTCGTGCTTTGCGTATTCTAGGGACTAACCTAACTGGGGTGACAAGGGAGTGAAGAAATGGAAGACATCCAGACACACATAGGAAAAGCTGGGGTTGGGTGGTCTGTTTTCTCAGTGGAGAAGCTGCAGTCCCCTGGAATCTCAGAGTGTTTATGCTGTACACTTGAACAGGGAGGGAGGGTTACTGCACCCAGCTGGACAGAGGGACAGGTGTAGTTAATCTCAGGTAGGAACAGTCACTGTAAGCGAGATGTCTTCCAGCTGTAAACATCTGGAGACAGGAAGCTACAGAGGACATTATGCAGATACTGTCAACATTAATTTGCTGATCTTAAAGAGATGTTGCTATCCACCTGAATCTTAGTAGTTTTAGAAGATTTTGCCCATGATGTGATTCATTAGAGTCCTTGACATCCTCAGGTCAAACAAAATACATTCTTAGGACTTCACTCACTCCCTGTAACTCTGCCTCATGGTCAATTTTAAGCTGCTCGTCTATAGAGATAAGTACATCTGGACACATTCACACATGACACACACAGCCTCATGCTGTCCTTCTAGATGGGATAAATGGAGGCATCCACACATGATGTACCTAACCTAGTTCTCAAATAGTGCCCTTGTGGAGGCAAATAGTTCTAATGAGCCTCATGCTCAAAAATTACAAATCCCCTTCTAGAGGGCTACACCTTGACACATCCTTTCATGCAATTCAATCAGAAGATTTGTAAGTGTAGAACAAGACACACTTTGAAGTCCACCTTAAAACTACATTGGAAATAAACATTTTAATGAGCAAGGCCAGTTCTTCAAGTCTGGGGCTGCCTTCCCTGGATCCATAGTAATCAATAGGAATGGCTATAGATCTTACCCAATTGACTATTCATCCTCACTGAAGATTTAGCTCAAAAGCTCATTAAAATGTCCCAGAATGTTCCAAAGCAGATGGAAACAGTCATTTTAACTCTCTGTGAATCAAACACACACATTTGTAAACAACCCTACTCTAAGACATTCAGATCAAAATTTATGACCATGGTAATATTTGTTTTTCTATTTTCTCTCCTACAGTTTCTCCTTTTCCTTCTCTACTGTATGTGAAGTATGAGACACCAAACTGTTTTTCCTGTTCTCAGACAATACAATACAGCATTCTGCCTCTAAATCTGTGGCTCCCTTCTCTTACCAACAAGTAATTAGGTATTATCTACCCCAAAAGAAATCAGATCAGTGGTTCGAAGGCACTGTCCCACAATATCGCCTTTACTTAAGAGAGAGGTCAATTGTAAGTCCCAGACTGAGACTTGCAAATCTGATATGAGGGTCCCCATGATTACCACTTCGAATCTGATATTTTACTATGGTGGCCTAGGAGACTCAGGGACTCACTTTAATGAATGGTGTGAAAATCACACATAAAGAGCCAGGAGAAGCATGTGACACAAAGTATGAATGGTTCTGAGTTTTTGTCCCAATTGGTTTGGAATGCATCACCCTCATGGTGTGTGAATGTGTTCACTATCCAGGAACAGGTATTTTATAGTTTATTAACATGAAGAAATATCAAGTTTTTACTATAACACTGGAGTTCACTGGTTTCTACAACATTCTACCTTGATTAGGATTTCTCAGAATAAACTATATGTTCTGTAATTTATCCCTGTCTGTGAGCCAGACAGAAAAAGAAACAACAGCATAGAAATGAGAGTCCTAATAGATCAGCACATGCAAATCAGCTGAAATGGCTCTGGACAGAAGAACTGCCCTCAATCATTAATGGCCGTCCAAGATGGCATCTATGCAATTACGAAAATATCTCATTTCCTCTGGAAACCAATCCAAGAAGTAAAGTAATCAATTAATCAATTGAGATAAAAGGTCACCTCCTTACCTAGTCAGTCAAAGGGATTATTGGGACTATTATTCTAGTTAGGCCTAAGTCAACAACAAAAAAAGCAGTAGATGAAGAATGTCCTAAACATTTTCCATGATTGTTTGCCTCTTTCTATTTGACTTTTGGGTACTTTAAGATAGTGTAGAGTCTTTATCTTGAAAGACAATCAGACACTGCATTAAATAGAGCAGGCCTGCGGCACTAGACTAGAAATAGCTTATAATCTCATCCCTTGGGAGGTTGAGGCAGAAGAAATAGCTGCAGGTGCGGGGCTTGAGCTGCACACACATGAGTGAGTTCCAAACCAGCCTGGACCATAACTTAAGACTCAAAAAAAAAAAATAGCAATGGAGGATTGGGGGGTGTGGGCAAATGGTAGAGTATGCACTCTTTTGTAGAAGTGCCTAGCATGTGTGAGCCCTAGATCCCATCTGCAACACTACAGACAAACACACACAAAGATGGATATCCTTAGTCTTGATGTAGTTCCTCTGGAAGCTGAGGCTATCTTGAAGAAAATAATGAGAATCTGGAAGAAGATGCCTCATCTGTGGCTTTAAAAGTGCACATTCACTGAAGAACTCATCCAGCCTTCCACCTATAGAAGTGGGAGAGACTGAAAATCTATGCATATTTGTTTGTTGTAACATGAATGGGCCTGCTTGTTCGGGTTTTCTGTTTCACCCGGTACCCCACAACTGTTTAGACACAAAGAAAACCACACCTAGGTCTCCATAAATTAAAAGCTGATTGGTCCATTAGCTCTAGCCTCTCACTGGCTAATTCTCACATCTTGATTAACCTATTTTTCTGGTCTATGTTAGCCATGTGGCTCAGTACCTTTTTCAGCGGGACAGACCACATCCTGCTGCTTTAGTGGTCTAGGCAGAAGTGGGAGGAATCAGCTTCCTCCTTCCTAGAATTCTCCTATTCTCCTTGTATCATTTCTACTTCTTGTTTGGTTTTCCCGCCTATACTCCCTGCCTGGCCAATCAGCATTTCTTTAAAACATGATTGAGAGAATACAGACAATTTTCCCGTACCAATTTGTCTTTCCCCAGTGTTTCCTACAGTCAGGTTGATGGAAAATTGCCTTCCTTGATGTCTTGTCAATCAACTGACCTTAGGAAAAAGTGACTGCAGCTTGCCTCACAGCCCATCTTCAGATCACGCCATTCAAAGGCCCACTTGGATGGCTGAGCACCCTCTGACACAAGCGGACTCCAGCTGTATTCTAGATCAGCATACCTAGGAGTTAGTCTTTGGCCACTACTAACTGATGGATTCCTTTAATTGAGGAAGTAGTTCAAATGCTTGGAATTCACTGAATAAACTGATCCATACTTGAAGCTCAGTACTATTTTATGACTGTTTTCCAAATGAAGAGACAGACACAGTATGACAAGTCACTTGTCCAAGTTCACTTGGGCAGTGTTTGGTTAGAATAAGTATGCCCCACCCCCATAGGCTCATCTATTTGAATGAGTAGCCATCAGGGAGTGGCACTATTTGAGAAGGATTGGGAGGTGTGGCCTTGACGGAGAAGCTGTGGCCTTGTTGGAGGAAGCGTGTCACTAGGGGTATGTTTTGAGGTTTGAAAGCCCATGACAGGACCAATCTCTCTCTCTCTCTCTCTCTCTCTCTCTCTCTCTCTCTCTCTCTCTCTCTCCCTCCCTCCATCTTTCCCTCTCTATCTGGCTGTATATAGGGATTAGCACTCAGCTACTTCTGCTCCAATGCCTTGGGTGCCGCCGTGCTCCCACGGCAATGATAATGGACTAACTTCTGAAACTGGAAGCAGGCCCCTAATTAAATGCTTTCTTCTGAGTAGCCTTGGTCTTGCTGTCTCTTCATAGTACTAGAATAGTGACTAACATAGCTAGGAAGTATCAGACTTTGACACGTGTATCCTGATGGACAGAGCTTGGGCTTCTTGCTTCTTTTTGTTGTTGTTATTTTTTAAATTGAAGAATAGCATGTACTTGATATGGCCATAGGACAGTTTGAGAAACATGACATTGTCTGTATCCAGAAGTGCTTTTTCTGTCTTATTTTGAGCCTTGATTCTCTAAGGTAATAGCAATAGGCTAATGTAAGTAATTATTACTGTGCTGCAAATTCTGCCTTTGCCTGTCCATTTGTGTGCATGTGTATGTGTATTTGGGTGTGTGCATGCATACAGAGATGCGAAGTCAACCTCAGGGACCCTCTCATCTGTCTTTTAAGGGTCAGTCACTACCCTGGAGCTTGCCAAATAGACTGGACTGACTGGCCGAATGATCACATAGGCCACATCTACTCCATCAAGGCCACACCTCGAAATCCTTCTGAAATAATGTCCCTTCCTGATGGCTAAACAGTCAAATATATGAGCACCAAGGATCTTCTTGTCTCTAATTCACAAGGACTGAAATTGCAAGTATGTATTTATTACACCCAGTTCCTTTTACGTGGAATCAAGAAATCAAATGTAGGGCCTCATCCTGTGAGGCAAAGACTGTATTGGTTGAGTTATCACCTAAGGCCCCTGTTTTGTACCTTCTGAAATAAAATAAAATAAAATAGCATGCACACCTTTGTGTCTGATGTGTGTGTGTGTGTTTGATGTGTTTGTGTGTGTTTGTAACATTACATTGGTGAAAATCATGTATATTTACCATACAGGTTATTCTTGCTGTTCAATTTGACTGCATAATATGTGGCCATCCCATAGCTTGTTTCCTCTGGTTAAAACTTCTGAGTCTCTTCTACCTTGGAGCTCTAAGTCTGTGGACAATTTTCTACTTCATATTTCTATTACGAGTAGGAACTATCAGACCTTTTGATATACTCATTAGCAATTCAGTGTCCTGTGCTGCTAAAAGTCTTTTTAGATCTTCTGATTTTCCCCTAGTTGACAACCTTTTAAAGTTATTATTACTATTATTTACATAGTCTGTGTGTGTTTCATTGACAAATATATTTGCTGTGAATGACTTGTGTCACTTTTATTTGGGTATTTACTGTCTTAATGTCTTATAACTTTTTAATTTTTTAAATGCATTTTTCTTTCCTCTGTTTACGTAGGCCTTTTTTTGGTTCTGCTTCTAAATTTTTGCCACTGCCAAGGTCACAGAAATGTCCCCTTGTGCTTTCCTCTGAGAACTTGATGGTTTCTTTCACATGTATATCTGTAATCCATCTGGAACCACTTTTGGTATGTGCTGCGACATGGGGGTTCAAACACACTTTTGAGTCCATATGGAGAACAAATTGCCTTAGCATTGTTTACTGAAAACACCATCTTTCCTATTGCATTCTAGATCATGATAGTAATTTTGATTTGTGAGCCCCATTCTGCACCATCACTCACTCTGCCTTGTATTAATGCTGCCTGACCCCAGGATCTCAGGATCTCATGTCCAAGGAATTGCAGATTCCCAGCTTTGGCATTGCCTTTAAAAGTACTTTTTATTTCCATGTGTAGTTTGGAATTTATAATTTTTATTAACATCATGTCACACCTAAAGATTAACTTTGGAAAAATTAATATCTTTATGTTTTTGAGTTCCCCAAACTCTTCTAGTTAAGCTCTGTATTGTTTTCTCACTAACATTTTGATTTTGTGTTGTAAATGTTTTGAACACATATGTTTATTTCTGTGCATAGGGTCATTGCTCTCAATTACTTGTTTGTAAGGCCCAAATAAGTCCAGAGTTTTAAAGTTTTACACATTATTTTAAACCTTAATTATCATTATTTATTATTTTGGGTGTGTGTATGTGTGTGTTCAGAAGAAATACTGCAGGATTCATCACCTTTATCCATTGAACCATCTCACTGGCTCATGCCTGGAGCTCATAATGTGATGTAGTCATTAATAATAGTTTTAGTTTTCATAAAAAATCAATTGTCTTGTATTTTTCATAAGTTTTAAAAGAATCTTTAAAACTTCAACTAGATTGTAAAGACTTTGATCTCTCTTCAGGACCCTGGAGATAGATGTGAAGGGTTGCTGGGCCTCTGTCCCTCTTGCCAATGTGACCGCATTGCCTATATCTCCTGTGCCTGCTTTCCAGGCTTAATTTGGTTCTGCTTGTTGACTTATTAAAGATGGATGGCCAGACCTGAACTAGAACATGGATTATGGCCCCCCGCCAAGTTCAATAATAAAATGGTGACCACTATTTGGGGGGCTTCTGCCAGTCTCAATAAGATGCACCTAAGTAGAAAAGGAAGACAGAAATCCCCGACTGCAGCCTAACCATTTCATTCCCTGGGCATTTCTCCTCTTCCCACTTCAGTGGCTGCAATACTTTCCACCTCTACTTGTGAAACAGGGAGGGAATTTGGATGTTATTTTATTTCCAGACACCCGACCTTGAAACCAAGCTGATGGTGGAGGAGACCTGGCAAACTGGAAAATCTGAACTTGTAAGATACTAGGCTATTACCCAAGGAGCTAGAGGAATGGACTTTAGAAATGCCTAACCCAACAGCCACTTTTTTCATGACTCAATTGCTTAAATTGGGTACAAAGGTTTTATCATCACTAACTCATGGGCTCAAAATCAGACCAACCAGGACAAATCTACTCCTGGCATTCTGGAACATCTTCAGAGAGTGTCATTTGGAGATGCAGGGGGAAGATGTCAGAATAGAAATTACATCACACTGGGAGTGGTAATGCTTGTCTGTTATCCAGTCCCTTGGGAAGCTGAAAGAGGTGGATTGTAATTTGGAGGCCAGCCTGGGCAGCATGAAGAGACCCTGTCTCTCACCCACATGATGGCATTGCTTGTGCCAGTTCTCACAAAAGTAGCTAAATGTCAAGAGGTTATGAAAATTGACTTTTATTCACAGTTATTGGACACTAACTGTGTTCTAATCTTCATCCCTCCCGGAATTCTGTTCATCATATTTGTTTTGGACACAATTCACCTTAAGATTGGGGTGCTAAAACAGAAAACAAGAGTTGTAATGGGCCTGTAAAAAATGAAGACATTCTAAAAGATACCTTGCCTCTCAACCCACCAGACTATTTAAATATTGGACCCCAAAGAAACAAGAGTTTTCCCAAGAATCTATGCTGGGAGGAGGAAAAAGGTGCCCGCTGGGGTGTGCATTTGTCTGAAAAAGATTTCACACATTTCTAACAACTGGTCCGGTATCAGATGGGGCTAAAGTGCAGACTCTGATGGCTCCACCATGGACAGAGCCACACCTGGCTGGGCCGGGATTGTCAGAGCACATTTTTAGCACCCTATGGAAGCTTTCATCTCCTCTTAGGGCTCCTCTTAGGCCCCTTTCCTAACTTAGCTATAATGAATCGATCTCATTTTCTACTTTCCACTATTAAAAAAAACTGAAAATCAAAATTAGGATTTAGAACTATGACTTGGCAGGTATGAGCATTGACTGTTCTTTCAGAGAACCTGGCTTTGATTCCTAGCACCCTCATGGCAATCTCACAACTGTTCATAATTCCAGTTCCAGGGCATCCAGTGCCCTCTTCTGGCCTCCATGGGTTCCAAGAATGTAGGTGATTAAGACACAGACACACATCCAAGCTAAACACCCATATACATAAGATAAAATAATACATTAAAAATGCATAAATAAAATTGAATCTAAATTCTTTGATTACTGATAAGCCCCTAATATATTCCTGACCGCTTGATGTTACTTTTAATATTGATATTAACAATTTTAGGTTTTATCAATTTTGCTAGAGTTTATAATTTATTCTTTTAAATGTCATTTTTAGTTTTTATTTTATGTGTGTGTGTGTGCGTGTGTGTGTGTGCATGTGATGTATATACATGGGCTTGTGTATGAATAGCCATGATGATGGACAACTTTGTGGGATATTTCTCTCCTTCTATCTTTAAATGCTTCCTAGGTATTAAACTCAGGTTCTTTGGTTTGCATACCAAGCACCTTTACCCAGTGAATCCCAGTCCTTTTTCCTTTCTAAGTGGATGCTGTGGTTTTGAATTCAGGTCCTCATGTTTGCAAAGCAAAGTACTCTTACCCAGTGAACTATCTTTCTAGCCCCTATTACTTTTTAAACAAAGTTCTTTTCTGCTAAATTTTTGATGGTAAGAGAGGGTGCAGTTGAGGGTGAATGGAGTCAAAGAAAATTTGATTTCTTTTTATTTATAAAAATATTTATTTTTAAATTCCACACAATGTGTTGTACCCCACCCATTCCTGAAAATTGGTTTGCTAGTTCTCCTACAGAGGCTCCGAAAGGAGGCCTAAAATCAATTACTTTCCTTATGTGCCACATCCAACTAAACTGTACTTCAAACATCTGAGTGCTTATTTTTGATATGAAGAACCACTCATCTAGAAGTCTTTTCTTTCATTTCACTTTCGCCTTTAGTCCACATGATAGCACAAACTGTAGGGTGGGATGTTCTATTTATATTCTTTAGGCCTTAGGTGGGAATTTCGTGATACTCAGTCTATGTTGCTTCCAATGTTTTCAGTGAACATTCTCTGAATCATCTATATTTCTTCAAGCTCACCCTATGCATGCTTCTTATAAGAGTTCCATATACCTTTGAAAAATGAGTGTGATCGCATATATAAGACCAGCCTGGTTCACTTCCACCTGAAAATTGGTTCTCCTCTCCCCTTCCTAATCCATGTCTACTGGTGAGAATGGCATGTTCATCATATTTATAGATTCGTCTAGTTTTCTCTTTTTGCTGGTACCAGTTCCTCATGTATTTTGAATCTCTGTCATCAAGTGTATGCAAATTATGTCTATTATATTTCCCAAATATTTCTTTTTACCTCTATAAACTATGGAAAATCTTTCCTTAACACAAATATCCTTCTAGCTTTAATGTGTCTTGGAAATCTACCCTTAATCAGGTTGGCACAGGTTCTGGGGCTCAGGTCTTGCCGAACATCATCTTATCCCCTCCACTGCAACACTTCCACCATAGAAACATTTGTCAAATATCTGTGGAAATAATAAGTGTGAGCAAATCTAGACTTGCGTCTGCAGTCTTAGGTTAATCATTTCCCAGGGAAATAGAAGTGTGTGTAGAGGGGGGGAGGGAGAGAGAGAAAGGGACAGGGAAAGGGAGGGAGGGATGGAGGGAGGGAGAGAATCATATGAGAATTGACTCACATTTTAATGGAGATTGGCCATTCCAAATTGACTACCTGGAGCAAAGAGGGAAGTGACAGCTTGTGCCTCAAGTCTGGAGATTGCCCCGGTAGAATTCTTTATTCCTCCAGGGAAGGCAGTCTTGACCGACTAAGCCCTTCCATTCCTTAGATGAAGTCACTTTCCTAGTGGAGAGAGGCGCTCTGCTTTACTCAACCTGTTCATTTACCTTAATCTCATCTAAAGAATGCCCTCCAGCAGAGCATCTAAAACAATGTTTGACCTGGCCATGTAGATCTAACCAAGTAAACACAGAAAACTGATGCTCACATGCCTGTTGGCAACTCTTAGAGTACTATATTGTCTTTCAGGTTCTAGTCTCTATGGGGGTCAAAAGTTAGCAAGTCTCTGTCACGGCAGTTAGCACCCTAAAATCCTCTATGGCTTCTAAGAATCATTCAGTTATGAAGTTGTTATTCTTCAAGGTCTCTCTAAAAGAAATATATTGTCTTTACCAAAGTTAATACATGCAACCAATTAGGAAGTAACATGAATATTACATGTCTAAATCCTGGCATTGGAGAGGTTGAAGCAGAAGAATTATTAGCCCAGTTTAAAGTTAGCCCGAACCACTTAACAAAAGCCTCACCATTTACCATTACCCCTGCCCCCCCCACACAAAAAAAGTCCGCCAATGTTTACTAAGACATATGTATCATTTCCTCGTCTTACTGAATATACAGGAAGTTCACTGCTGGATGATGAAGAGAAGACAACAGAAGGGAGGGGAGGGGAGAGAGGAGGGGAGGAGGGGAGAGGGAAGGTGAAAGGAGAGGTGAGAAGAGAGGAGAGGGAAGAGGAGACTCAGCAAGAAGAACTTTCATTTTCTTCTCTGAAATTCTTACAGAAAGCGAAAGGGAAATTCTTCCCCACTGTATTTGAAGCCCCTCTACTAACAACCTGCCAAGACACTCTAAAGAGAGAATTTAAGTCAACTCCCAAGACAGCAGTGGCCAAAATTTGTGATATGATAAAATATGGATTTAAATATTTTGAAGTAAATTTACCTTAATTAATCCCACTATGGGCACCCACACAATGTTTAACAATATCATAAAAATCTTTATTTACCAAAAAATGGATAATTGAAGTAGTTTTCTCTATCTAGATGTGTATCCCTTTCTTCACTGGCAATTGCTTGAAACCACTCAGAGAACTGGATTCACAATTGGCCTCTTCCTCTTTCACATCAGCAAAGACTGCTCAATTGCTTGCATGTTCTCCTAAATTCAGGAGTTCTCAACCTGCGGATTGCAACCCCCACAGGAGTCGCATATCAGATAGTCTGCATATCAATATTTCCATTACAATTCATAACAGTGGAAACTTGCAGTTATGAAGTAGTAACAGTAATTTTATGGTTGGGGTCACTCCACATAAGGCACTGTATTAAAGGGTCACAGCACCAGGAAGGTTGAGAACCATTGTCCTAACTAATCTTCAGTTTTATTTTTTACTTTTTGAAGACCACACAGGCCCCTTCTAACTCATGACCTCCTTCTCATCATCACATACATGCACACATAGATAGCTTAGACCAGCGGTTCTCAACCTTTCTGATGCTGCGGCCCTGTAATACACTGCCTCTGTTGTAGTGACTCCCAGCCATAAAATTATTTTGTTGTTACTTTGTAACTATAATTTTCTATCATTATGAATCATAATGTAAATACCTATGTTTTCTCATGGTCTTAGGCAACCCCTGTGAAGGGTCACTAAACCTACAGGTTGAGATCTGCTGTCTTAGGCCATTTTGTGTTCTTGCTGAACACAGAAACTTAAAATGTGTTCCCTTTTCAGCGCATTTATGTCCTTTCTAATGTGTTGGTTTTCTTAATGCCTACTTGTTTGCAACTTTTGAAAGTTCCCTTAACTTTTTTAAGGAACCAAAGGCTGTGGTGACGGCACAAGAGCCATAGGCGATCTTCAGGCAGCAAATGAAATGTCATAGAAACCGAATTTATTGCTAGAGAGTAGCTTGGGTACCAGGCAAATATACCATGTAGGATTTTTTTCATGACCTTAAATCAAAATCTTAAATTGTCATTAGCTTGATGTTTTTCAAGTTGTGTGATTATCTTTATCCTTATATAATATCCTTCATCAATAGTGGTCTTTACAGATGCTTTGGGCTGATTAATTCTTTATTGGGGGCAGGAGGGGGAGCTGTCCCAAGCATCACAGGAAACCGATCATCCTTATGGTCTCAGCTTTTAGATGCCACTTGAACTCTTCCTCCTGAGTTACGACAACTCAAAACCTACCCAGACTTTGACACATGCCCTTTGTTGTCATGGAGCAGAGCCACTCTCTCAGAGAAGGGCTGCAGCATTCCTCATTCTCTGCCTTACAGAAATCAATTACTAACGGTTTTACAGGAAAATTCTCATCAGAGAGCCATGCCATTCGCATGAATTAAGTCTGAGTTCTTCATTCTTAGAAATTACCTGTCAAAGGTCTCGAGATCGTTTAGGGACACCAATTTGAATAAGCCATGTACTTACTGGCTTAATCCCACTAATACAGCCAAAACAGCTATCTCACACTAATCCACAATCTCAAGGCTTGGCTCTAACACAGCTTAGACAGAAGCAGCTGTTGAAGCCTTGGCCGTGTGCTTGTAAGACGCCAGATAGAAAAGCCATCTATTCTTCCTGACTCCGGGCATGCTCTCTGACCCCATAGTTAAAGGCCTCTTGGCCTATTACTAAATGATGTTTCACAGGAGAATGTAAATTTCAGTTTGACTGGAACTGTTTTGAAATGCTGACTTCTGCAAGGATTCCTGGAAAGACTGCTGTCATTAATGACTTGCATTTTGTCCGTCCATACTGGACTCTCCCCCAAGAAACCCTGGAGTGGGGTGGGATGGGGTGTGCTTTCTCTTCCTGGAACAGTTCTTTAGAATTTAACTTTGAATGTCAGGACTGATATTTAAATACTCTTGTAAATATTTTTCTCTTTTACTTGGTTCATTTATCAAACATTTCTGGAACATTTCATATGTATAATATGGTTGCTCTTATTGTCATATTTCTGTAAGTACTTAGTGAAATAAAAATATACTATTCATGTCTCATATCTTTCTATGTGTCTTAGAAAATAAGTCAGCTCAAAGAATAAATATGAAAAGGTTCTTATATTGTCACACATAATGAAACAGTCATAATGTGTTGAAGTAGATTATGGCTATAACTCTAAAGAATATTCTTGCTTTAATCATTATAGAAGGTAATTGGATGACTTTTCCAGTGTTACATAGAATCCCCCTCATTTATCAAGTCAATGTGATTATTCAGGATCGTAGTTAGGGTTCTATTGCTGTGATAAAACACCATGACCAAAAACAAGTTGGGGAGGAAAGGTTTTAATTGACTTATATTTCCACACTGTAGTTCTTCACTGAGGGAAGGTGAGAAAGCTCAAACAGGGGAAGAACCTGGAGACAGGACCTGATGCAGAGGCCATGGAGGGGTGCTGCTTACTGGTTTGTTTCTCATGACTTGCTCAACCTGGTCTCTTAGAACCCATGACCACTAGCCCAGGGATGGCCCCACCCATAATAGCTGGGCCATCCCCCATCAATCACTCTGAAAATGCCTTACATCTCAATCTTATGAAAGACATTTTCTCAGTTGAGGTTCCTTCTTCTCAGGTGAATTTAATTATGCCAAATTAACTTAATACTAGCCAGCATATTTAGTTATATTTTTGTGGCTTTTTTTATAAAGTACTTCAGTCCAGATTATGATTTTTACATCAAATATAATCAGGGAAGTTAGTCATGTATCCTTCTTCCTGGTGGAAAATTCTGGAAATCTGATCAGGAGTAAGGAGAACACTTCCACGTGTCTTTGTAGGCCTTTTGGAAGGTGTAAGAGCACACTTTCCCTCTCCCTTTGAGAATATCCTCTAGCTCTGCTATCCCCCTCCTCCTTGCCATGATGGGAAAGCTTGCTCACATGCCAACATCACTTAAAAATGCATAAAGCATGCTTTCCTCTTGGCACCCAGAGAGCATTTGATGACTTAAGCTTCTTATATACCAAGCCTCTCTGTGTGTAGGACACTGGTCGATTGGTCTCCAATTCAACCTTATTTTCACAGAGTTTAGGTAACTCTTCCTGGCTGAAATCCACAGACTGTACCAGGAGCAGGGTGCTAAGCTCATCTGCACAGTCATCCAACTTGTCCCCTATGACCAGATTCTAAACCACTGTCTGCCCCTGGACTTAGCAGATGTGGCCTTTCATGGATGTTCATGGCTGCCATCCGCTGAATGAGATGAGACTGGAGGAGGATGAGCAGAGAAGTGAGGCTGGCTCATTATAGATCCACCATTACAATCTGTTAAAGATTGCAATTGCTTCTTGTATTGCCCTTTTCAACTCTTGACTCATCCTGCTGTCCTTCCTACATATTTCTACCTACTGAACTCAAAGAATCAACTCAAGCAAGCAAAGTATCATTCTTAATTTGCTCAGGATACTCCCCTAAGACTCCCGTTTTCCACGAAAGGCACAGCATTCCTGGAGAGTATTATATGGCTTCCTCTTCCTGTTAGATCCATTTCTTCACTCACTAGAGTAGGTAACCAGATGTGCCTGTCACATGTGGATGGGGACAATTTGTAAGCAGGAGAGAAAGGGAGACCAGAGCACAGAAAACAGTTCTCCTATTTATTTCCACACATGCAGGTCTTGCCCAGATACCTTAAAAGTCATGGTTTCCATTCTTAAAATCTCCAAGGCTGTTGTGGTTGACCATGAGGTCAGCGGAAGGGCTAATTGCAGGAGCAGCTGTCGTCAGGCCGGCCACAGTGAGCCGAAGAGTCAAGTACAAAGGCCTGACTTTCAAAACATCCCTCCAATCGCTCGCAGGAGTCACAGCAAAGCATTAAGAACTTTAGACATGGGCAAATCACAAACATGTTGATGTGTGATTTTCCTTCGACACAAGAGATGGATACTTCTGATGAAGTACTGAATCCTTTTAGACGTAGCTAACATTAATGCTCCCTACCAGAAATTTAGCCAGAATGCTTATTTGTGCAAAATAAGTAAAATCAATGTGAAATATTTGAATCAAGGAGGCAATCCTACTGATGACAGTGATACCACCTAAGATTTCTGCCACTGCAAATGGCCTTAGCTGCAAAGAGCCATGGCTATTTTATAGCTGCATATTTTATTCCCCATGTGTGCATAAATACTCTTGACTCTTGCTCCTAAATCAGGTAGTGAGACGCTGTTAGCTTTATCTATTGATTTTCCTCAAAATTATGCATCTGAAAATGAAGTAAAGAGAGCTCAGAAAAATGTCGCTATCGTGTGGCAAAGAAGAATGTGTGGTAGTTCTAACTGTGGAACTATATATCTGCCTAGGCAGTGATGAGGAAATACTATGAAGAAACAATATCCTGGGCTCTAGGGATACTGATTTTTTTTAAATCTGAATTGTCTTCAATTTGATCAGGATTATTTCTCCTAAAACTGTTACATGGTGCCTTTCAGAAATGTTAGTCCCCTCTTCTTTTAGGAAGATCTGGAGAAAATGACCAGAAGAAAAGATGAAAATGCTCAGTTTCATGGATGAACAACATACTTGTGCCTTGCTGACCAACATACATTTGGTGATAAGTACAGTTGTTCTCAGTGTAGCCATATTTCTGTGTCTGCAGAATAAGTAGCATGAATGTGAACGTGTGCACATGTTTGTGCATGGCACTTAAATTGTTTTCATATGTTTCAACTTGCATAAGGTGATATGTCTCTTTAAGACAGTAAAATTCTCCCTCCTCCACTGACAAATAAAACCCTTGAAGAGAGCAAAGTCCTCCTAGTGGACAGACGCACATATGTATGTGTGTGTGTGTGTGTGTGTGTGTGTGTGTGTGTGTGTGTGTGTGACCATTAGATTTAGTTGTCAACTTGACCCAAACCCAGGGTCACCCAGCAAGAAGATGCCGTAACTGAAGAATTGCTCAGATAACATTGGTCTGTGGCCTTATCTATGAGACATCTGATTAGTTGCTAATTGATGTGGAAGGATCTGGTGCACTGTCAATATTGCCATCCCTAGGCCAGTGAGGCATAGACTGTGTGAGAAAGAGGACTGAGCAAGTCAGAAGGAGCATGCTAATATGCAGCATTCCTCCATGTTCTCCACTTCAGGTTCTTGCCTTAGCGTCCCTTGCTAATGGAATGTAGCCTGGAAGATGAAATAAGCCCTTTCCTCGACTTGACTTAGCTGCTTTTGGTTGTGGTATTTGTTTAAGCAACAGAAGACAACTTAACACAGAATGCCTTAGTCAATAAACAGCTATGCTTTCCCTACTGACTGCCTGGAGCTAGAAGGGAAGAGGGTCATTTGTTCCACAGAATTTTTCTACTCCTACATCCTCTAGCTCATAGATAGTGCTTTGTTCTAACTGTTCTAACAAACGTTAATGCCCAGTTAATCTGTGAGTTGAAACCAGGCCTCCATTTCCTGAACATATGGCTTGAAGATGACGTATGTAATTAGGGCCAGGTGAGAGAAAGAATCACACATAAACTACTATCATTACTAACGTAGGTATTAGTGTTAATATTTGCTACTAGCGTCCACTTTATGAGTGCTGATTCTGGTGTCCCCATTTTGATTGTCATTTTGAATTCTTCATATGCATCACTTTTCCTGATCTTTGGTAGCTAGCCACTCCTTCATGACTCCATTCTGGGCAAGGTCTGTTGGTCTTTACACACAACTCCTCAAGTGAGGCCAACTAGCCTCTGACCTCCTTATTGCGTATTTATGAGCAACTTCTATAGGGGAAACAATTAGCAACAGTCCTATGAAGACAAGGTCCAGAGCTAGCACACAGGACTTCAGCATTTTGACAGCAATCCTTCATTACCCATTGACTTGAGCTGACATGCCCTCCATTTCCCTGCGCTGTGAAGTTTCTTGTTCAGTATCGCCATCACCCAGTATGTTGTACAACTCTCTAGCAAGGGCCTATTTCCATATCCCTCTGATCAGGTGAGCTGAAGGCAGAGGTCACAGAGGCATGCAGTGCATGAGCAGTGATCATGAGTGTTCAAGCCATTGCCCAGGGACCTGAAGAAGTCACTGAAATTTAGAGAGTGGATAAGAGAAAGCCAAGGGGTTCCTTGGGCCACTGACATTTGTTTCACTTTCAACAATGTGATGTCAAACATTAAGTCAATGCACTGCTCATGAATAGCAAGAATCCTAAGAGACTGTAGTATCTTTAGAGAGGCCAGAAAGTTGCCAGGGAACTAAGTCTGGGGTGTGGCCTTGGGCCATGAGTAACATGGTTCCTTCTATGCTTCAGGGAGGGCATATGTTCCTCTATTTTTTTTAAAAAGAACTGCAACAAAAACAAAACTAAAAAACCATCACTTTTAGTTTGATCTCTAAATTGCAAAAATTTGTTCCTCCTTAAAATAATACTCCTTACTTCTAGCTACCGAGTAAAAATACACACATTATGAAGTGTGCAGAACACCATGTGCTACTGTTCTGGAGCTAGACTGTCTTTTTTGTATGTTTTATTATCTTTTCAAATCCATAGACCTTAATCTAAAGCTCTTCATGAAGAGTTCAACTAATGGGCAAATATATATGATAATTATTCTATGTACAGCAAATGAACACGGCTCTAAAACATATACACTTCCTAAGTTATTAGAGCCCACGGTGTCCACTATAAGCTAATGCGTAGTTATTTACACAGTAGGGTATTTGGTTAGTATTAGACATTTGTTTTATGTTTTATGACCTCGAAATGCCCAGTATGGAACCAACTCATCACAACTCCTTAACTTGCTTCTATATTTCAAATATTTATAGTAGGCTTTGCGTGGGTGTTTATAACATCAGGACGCTGAAGTAGAAGGAGTTCTGACAAACATGTTCGCAGAGGCAGTTGGGAAAATCCTTACAGTCTAAACATGGGCATCATATATCTTCCATCCTGGAAATGTGAAAAGGATTGGCTTTGTTCACATTAAGGGCATAGCTTTTCCTAGAGGAAAGAGATTTGCTGTGTTTCTCAGAAAAGTTCCTCACTGCGGTGAAAGAGTCAAAGGACTTGGCTGGGATTGGTCAGTGTGAAAACTGTGACGTGTCATGGTGGGTTGGGGCAGCCATAAACTTCCATATAGACTGTGAAAGACAGACGGCACGGCTTCCAGAAATGCAGTTGATATTTCCCTGGATTCAGTCTGCCACAGCCTTCCATTAATAGACCCAGTCTTACGCATATTTACTTTTATAAGTTTAAAATTTTATTTTAATTATGTGTATGCTTGTGTGATGGGGATTGTACACATGAGTGTGGGTGCCCATGGTGCCAGCGGTGTGGGAGCCCCTGGAGCTGGAGTTACAGGTTGTTGTGACCTCTGGACATGGGTGCTGAGAACTGAATTTATGTCCTCCAGGAGAAGAGTGAATGTTTTAAATTTCTTTCTTTCTTTCTTTCTTTCTTTCTTTCTTTCTTTCTTTCTTTCCTTCCTTCCTTCCTTCCATTCTTTTTCTTTCTTTCTTTTCTTTCTTTTTTTTTTTTTTTTGGTTTTTCGAGACATGGTTTCTCTGTGTAGCTTTGGAGCCTATCATGGAACTCACTCTGTAGACCAGGCTGGCTTCAAACTCACAGAGTAAATGTTCTTAACTGCTGAGCTATCCCTCTATGATAAGCCCAATCTTTCCTTTATTTGTGGTATAGTTCTTAAAATGCCTCTTCATAGATCACCAAGATGACTTGCATAGGTGTTTCAACAGGTTGAACTTAACTCAAATAAATTTTTAAAATAATATAAGTACATGTATCACAGGATTCAGCAATTGCACTCTTGAGCATTCATGTTAGGAAGGTGAAAACTTACAAACACCCAAGAACCATTGTTGCATAGCTTATAGTACCTCTATCCATAACTGATAATAGCTGGATAGTGGACCAATTACCTGTCTACTACTGGACATACAAATGTACTCGGTTACATCAATAAATTGGGAACGTATGAAACAAGATAGTGACACACACAAAAATTTGAATGACTCTCAAAGACATAATGCTGACATACAGGCCTCTCTCAAGATATTTCATTTTCATATGTATTGATGTTTTGCCATAGGTGCTGGGTTCCCTGAAACTGGAGATAAAGACAGGTGTGACCTGCCATGTAGATTCCCAGTGAATTGAACCTGGGTCCTCTGGAAGAGCAATCAGTGTTCGTAACTGCTGAACCATCTCTTCAGTCCCAAAGAGGCTGTTCTTAAAGATTGTATTTACCCCCCACTTAGATGAGACATTCTGGGTAAGGGTTGGCAATGCCAGTGGAGGACAGCTGGGGCTGAACTGCATTTGCAAAGGGTTGGGTTAGGGGTGGGTTTGAACTACAAAGGAAGGTATTCCAGGAGAATTTGGAATGATGAAATTGTTTTCTGTCCTGTTTGTGGCGAATATTCCATATGCTTTATCCAGCTGTTAAAAATCAACAGAACTGTGTGAACTTTGATTTCACTCCATATTAATTTAATAATTAAATTGAGCAATGCATAAATGAATAAATAGATGTAGCGGGGCATTAGTACTCGGTGGTCCATTAATTACCCAGGAAAGTCTCAAAGCATGAATATAATCATTAAGGTCTCAGTTTTAGCATTTTTAATGGGAATCTTTTTCTGTGAACTAACATGTTTTAAATGTGGAAACACTGAGGTGGCCTGAGCTCCCTGTACTTACCTGTCTGGTAATAAAGACAGTAGCCACGACAGAGAGCTGCAGTGCAGGAAAATGATAGGCCAGCTGCCCAGCCACTGATACCCTCAGCACAATCCTACCCGACCGAGAGAGATCTCACACTTACCTCTACCTAGATATTTTTATCTAAGGAAAACCTGATCTACATTGCCCCCACATACACATATAAAGGCCACACCACCCTCATTTCCTCCACTGCCATCAGATGCAACTTATTTGCAAAAGCTTAGAAACTCAGGTGTCTAAGGAAATTTATTATCTCCTTTATTATACACATTGATGAGCTCTGTCTGCAGAATATTGCAAACGGTTGTGAAATATTGTAGGAGCATGCACACACATGCACAAAGCAGCCCTGCCCGTAGGAAAACAGTGACTGCTCAGAAGTCCAGCATTTTTTCCCAACGAACAGCATCCGGGTCTTTGTCCTTGACTTTCCTCCATCCCCTGGCAATCATTGCCCTGGCCCACTGATCTAATCTGTTCATTCAGTGATTGAATCTGGGCAGTGCCTGGCTCTCAGATCTATATTTACCATCTTGGCCTCTCTCCTGGGTTTCAAGATTGGATTTCTAAGTTCTGTTGGAGTTAGATTATCTGAGTTGTGATCACTAAGGCATCTCCGGGAACTGGGCTCCTTCATTTTCCCTTGCAAAGCTTTTTTTCTTTCTGACTCCCCAGTTCTGTTACTGGTACCGCCTGATGTGTGTGGGTGGAAATATAGGACCAATTCTTATTGTCACCATCCTTTCCCATCGCCTAGGACTATGAAGCAAGTCTTTGTCATGTTACCGCTGATTAAAACTACGGGCGTCATCTCGCGATAGGTCTCTTCGCCACTCTCCCCTACGCGCACGCAGCTGTCACTTTGATCCTGAAGGCAGTTCCTGTTTGATAAATCCACAAAGTCTGTGATAATAATCCCCCCCGAGGGCCTCAGAACAACTTTGATTTTCACTCTGTGCCTTTAGCCTAGCAGGGGCTTTTAAGTCGAGGTAACATTCTCAAGTCTGCAGCCATGTTGGAAGGGTTTGTTTTATTAGATATCCCTTAAAATATAATGAGATGGCCTCTCTTCAGAATGGTCTACAGGTGCCTCGTATTTCCTCAGTTCTGGCTCGAAAGCCTCCCCATACTCCTGCCTGTCCTGAGTGATTTTAGACCCCTTTGAGCTGACATAGCACAATTGTTACTGCTCTTTCGAAACGTGTTGCTTTCCGGCATTCATTACGAGTATTTATGGTCTGTTATTTCCAGGGAGAGCAAGATCTATGTCCAAGCCAAAGTGCTCAAGTGCGCCCTAAATTACCGACTTCTTAATATAAATTTTCTGCCAAAAGAAATTGAATCGGATCAGTATGATTTTATCCAGATAAGCCTCATTATCATTCTCTAGCCGCTTCTGATCCCTTAGCTGCATCTGAGCCCTTGCTGGTTACCAGCAGCCACAGTAACCCATGACAAATGTAACCGGCAGCTTAACAACACTTGCTGACACTTACCTTCAGGATGATGTTGGAAGATGGCCCAAGACAGAGCTCCATGTGAGATCCTATCACTGACCTTAGCTGCTTTGCCGCCTTGGGATTGCCTGAGCTGTTGTACTTGTCAGTTCCGAGCCCCGCTATGCAGAGCCTGTGATCCAATGATTTCAGTGCACAGCTCTTGAAACTGAAAACAGCCCCATCGTGGGGAAGAGTGTCAAAAGCAGTGCGTGAAAGGGAGCCAGCAACAGTAATGACAATCAGGAGTTTCTAGATGTCATGCGGACATTTCAGGATAATATCATTACTTTAGGTCCTTGGTTCTGGGGTCCGTCTCTTAGAAGCTGAGTCTGCTCTGATAGTAAGAGAAAACTTATCTTAAGACACCTTTCCAAGTAAAGACTTGTACTGAGAAAAGTTACCTCTGGAGACAACGTATGGATTCTGTTGTTACTTGTATATCTAAACAGGGTGAATGGTTTCCAAATATGCTTCCCTTTGTTCTTATTTTCAAACACAGGCAAACTCCCGTACTTAAGGTTTGCCCTCCCCTCCTCATCTCCTAAATGGAAGTCCCATTGATTCTGAAAATTCAGGAGGTCAGTTTTATGCATAATTTGAGTCAGGGCCTGGGGTTATTAATTAATTTATTTACTTGCCAAATTGTAGAAAACCTGGAGCCTCCAGAGACACTCTGAAAGGCCCCTGCTTGTCTCAGTAGAGTGCAAAATGTCAGCATTCCTTCTAGAAATCCAGCCACTACATACCAGTGAACAGAACCGCTCAAACACTGAGAGTCGTGCTTCATTTATGCTGGAGAGCTTAGAAATGGATCTAATATCCAGGGACGGAAGCTCTTCTCCCCCTAACCTTAGGAGTATCCCTCTGCAGGACTGTGAGCCCAATGGTCCCAGGGAACTCAGAGAGGAAGAGGATTCATTGTGACGCACTAGCAATTAGAGAAGTTGATGGAGTGAGGCAAGAAATTTGTGCAGATCCACACCCCGCCCACGGAGAGGCTGGGGCCTAGTCGCCTCCTCCTTCTCACTCATGCCCATGATCTGCACCCTAAGGCTCCATTGTCCTTGGGAGTCATTTTGCCCTTCCGGAGGGAAGCAGAAAGACCGCTGAGCTATTTTATGTTGTTTTTCTCGTTCCTAATGAATGCCACACACACGACTCTTAAATATGCATGGTACTCCAATGAGTGATTAAGTCTTGCGCCAAGGAGATCCCTGGGAAGATGGAGTCAATAGATCTGGCATACAAACAATGCCTTCTAGTTTCTGGAGAGTTCGTGGTTGAATCACAGAGTCCATAGGTTTCTTGCAGCTCAGGCTGGCCGCTCCACCCTAGGCCTTTCGGTCACGCTCCAACTGGTGAATCTTGCAGATGTTACTTGTCCCTTCTAGTGTTCTGAGCGCTGTTGATCTAAACTGCCAAATGGCCGCTGTCTTCTGGGCCTTTGTCTCTGGGTGATGGAAAACCAGTCATGTGATAAAAATAGGGGAGGGGTTGGGTTGGGGAAACATAACTATGCTTGATTGAACTTTAAAATGTTTCCACACTTCTTCTCCGTAGCACTTAGGTTCAAGGTCCCTTTACTCAACACCTGGCCCAAATGAGCCACCCAGGGAGCACCTGAACTTGAGTTTGCACCATCCGCACAGATGTTTTTCTTGGCGCCAAGCCACCGGGAAAGCTTAATTCCTTTCAACAAGCCTTTATTGAGCAACTATAATGTGCTGAGTGCATATTCTATCATTAAACGCAGCCTGGCTAAGGCAGCATTTTGTTTGCCTCAGTGGGGATTTCAGAAAATCTGCAAAATGTTCCCAGGATTACGAGTGAACATCAAAGAAGCAGGGCTACAAGGCGCTGTTTCCTGGCAAAACGTAAAAGGCGTTCTGTCACTTGACAGTGGACCCAGTCCGCTCAGGAGCCAAGGTCTTTTCCTTCGGACAGCGAGGAAACTCCCAGATATATTCTACCAACATCCTTCCTTGGGATCACCAACGTGTTACCCTCTTGCGGGTAACGATTCAATATTTGAAAACGCGGAGAGCAGGGAGTGAGCAGCCCAGCTTCAGAAACAGAGCTGGAGGGGTTGGAAGAGATGGAGAAACTGTTCCATCTTCCTGAGCACAAAGCTTTGGTCCCGCGCTACAGCATGTTAGTGGCAACTGTAGCTCAAAAGGTGGTAGAGGAAAGGGCAGGAAAGTAGGGTCAGATTTACGGGGGATACAACCATGCTTACGGCAAGCATCCCCAAACGGTTGAGAGAAGAACAACCTTGGCCTTCTAAGATGAAAATAAAGGCAAAAATTTCGACTAATTCTGAACAGAATGTGCACTTCCCTCTGCACAAAGGTAAAGTTTAAGAACGTGGACATGAGCTTGGATGGAGACTCACTGGGTTCAATGCAGGGAGTAAACTCCGACCTAACTGAACCCACAGACGTGTCCAAAGCAATTTTTTCCCCTATGTCTTGCTGCGATGTGGAGTGGTGATGTTAACTAAGGTGTGGACTACTATGGAGATTTAAAGATGGTAATGAACACAGGAACTTAATGCTGGCATATGCTAAGTGCTCAAGAAATGTTAATTACTATCATTTTATGCAGATGTGCTAAGAAATTAATTTTAGTAACAGACCTAGCCAGTTGGAATCAGAAACCATCTACTAGGCTCTGCGTCAATTCAAACACTCTTGTATCCAAGTCAGAACCTGGACCTTTATCAAAGAGTTAGTGCAAAAGTTCAGGTAGATTTTTTATCACTTCTAAATTCCTTAATGGCACCCATCTTTTCCCATCCTCTGTCTCTTCTTCCCTCCCTCCTCCCTCCCTCTTCCTTTCCCTTCCTTCCTTTCTTCATTTCTCCAAGATGTGACTTTCAATTTGGAGGGGGGAAGCATTTTTCCAAAGTCATCAACTTAATTAAAAGACAGTTTGACATTTCCAGGGCAGAGAAGATGCTCTGTGACATATGAGTACCCGCTTCACAAGCATGACGACCTGAGTTTGCATATCCAAGACAGGTGCAGTGAGTATGCATCCTAGTGCTGTGGGAGGGGTGGGGGGCCCTAAACAAGTGAGTCTCTGCAGCTCTCTGGCAGGCTAGTCTCACTGAATTGATGAACTTCACATTTAGTGAAAGACCCTATCTCAAAACAGTAGGTGCAGAGCAATAGAGAAAGAATCCGGTATCCACCTCTGGCCTCCACAAGAGCCTGCAATCACATGCACACATACCACACACGCAGCCATGGGAATAAATACATATGCCTACACCCATACACATGAGATAGACTGATGAGATAAGATAGATGATAGACAGACAGACAGACAGATAATAAGTGAATAGACAGACTAGATAGATGGATAGATAGATGGGTAGATAGATAAGTACAGATAGATAAGAGGAGATGAAATAGATATAGATAGATAGATAGATAGATAGATAGATAGATAGATAGAGGCAGATAATTCTAAATTTTACTAACTTTGAGGTTCTTATTCAGGTATTACCACATGAAGTCACAAAAGAATCTAATTTTCTCTTATATTCGAGAATTTTGTTGAAATAGTAATATCCACCCACGCCCTACTAGGCAAAGTTAAACACCTACCCTATAAAATGTTTCCTCATAAATGGGCTGTGTGGCTGTAGTTGTTCCTTTTCCTAGTTATTTATCTGCTACTAATGCATTTTAAAAAAACACCTTCTTTTGTATCTTATCAGTAGTTACTATGTAGAAATTCATGGTGAATTAGTAAATAGCATAGACCAAAACAACCAAGTTGTTGAAACAATTTCCTCTGTTTTTAAGAACAAAGAAGCACTGAATCTGGAGGAATAAATGGGCATAGCTATTTTTTAATAGCTATTTTTTTAAATAGTCTTTGTTCATTCCCCCTTAATAGGCACATAGCTGTATGTTATTGTAACATACGAAATTATGCATTTAAAAGGCTCAGAAACCAAGTCTTTTAAGATTTCTATGTGGGACACTTTAATATTTTTTTTAGATTAACTCCTCTCGAACTTTCCCTTATGCATATGTGTATTTAAGAAACACTTGGCTCACAGCCCTCACATGGAGAGTGTTTACATTCCACGTTGCCACTTGAGATGAGAAGACGCGGAGAAGACATGGAGAACCGAATCTACCTGGTGAATGCAAACATAGCTTACAGGCTGCGAAGCACAAATGCCCATCGGCCTGCTTCCTCCTTGGGCTTTTCCAAGTTAAAACAGGGATTCTTGGCAGCGGCTGCTTTCTGCCTCCACCCTCTTCATGCTCTGATCTCAATAACCATGGCACAATTTCCCTTCCTCACTCCTTTCAGAAGATTTAACAGAGTTTAAGATAAGACTCCAGGCATCCAGATTTCAGAGCCAGAGCTGACTTCACCCAGGTCTGAGGACTGTGGTCTGTTCTCTGTCCTTGAGAGTTCAAGAAAGCTTGCAGCTTGCCTCAAAGCCGCATCAATTTATGCTCAGAGCACACGAAATGTCCAGAGTCCGTTGCAAAGTGATTCATTTGGGTGCCTGGCGGTGGATGTTCTGCCCATCAGTTTTTTTCTTGTAGGTACACATGATGAAAATAGATTTCAAAGCATAAAGTTGGAGGTAGCGCTCTCCAAGAAAAGGAAATCCACTTTCCCATTTGGATGTTCAGAGAGAATTTGATTAGTTCAGCTAGCCTGCTGAGAAAGGACTGCTTGACCCGGCACTTCCTTCCTAGAGACTGACTCCACGGGAGTTGTAAATGCTGGCCTAGTTTGATCAATGAGCGTTTGATAACCATCTATTCCATGGGAAGAACAAGCGGGACTGTAGGAAAAGAAACCAATGCAAACACTCAAAAGTGCCTTCCTGAGCACAAATAGTGTAAGGACATCGACTGGACACAGCTTGCTCAGCTTTGTGTCGCTTGAACAATTCCTGCTACCTGAGATAGGAGATCCTCTGTGACAAGATTTATTGGACAAATGAACCATTGAATTGATATAAGAAGGCAAGATAGAGGAGAGATAAAAATCAATGGCTATGCAAGGGACAATGAAATGATCACTCTTGGTAACATGGAGGCCACCAGGACATCATGGTTATTGGGAGCTACTTTGAAGTTTAACTTTAAATATGAAGACAAGGTAGTTGAACAAAGGGGAGGATGCAATAAAGCTGTAGATTTTAAAGAAAGATATCATTTAAAATAATTAAAGAATGGAGACACTGCTAGAGGCAAGGACAGGAGGGGCCTGTGATCTTGATTGCAGTCTTTGACTAAAGTGGTGACAGATTTTTACTAAGTTGAATATTTTTTTAAATGGCAATTGATCCAGTAAAGACAGAGCACAGGGAAAAATGAGAGACGCTCTCATAACCCAACTGAGAAATGTGAAGGTCTTGAAATAAGTATAAAATCTGGCAGTATAATTTACACATAATACAATTTTCAAGGCAAGTTATGGGTCTAGGAATTATGAAACTAGAAAACAATAAACCACAATGTCAAGAACTCCAGTATTCTTGTGTAGTAAGAATGTTCCACAGAGTTCTTGTATATAAATCGTCAGCCCCTGGTGGAAGTCCTTACTATTTCCTCCTTGGATGATGAATTCTAGGATGTTTAAGAACATTTCCAAAGAAATAGTTGGTAAAATTTGGAAATTGTATTTAAGTTTGTTTGCTTAAATATCATGTGAGTTTGCTCCTCAGAAGATGATGTATGTAGATGGAAGTCGGAACACGGGAAACTCATGTGGATGGTGGGGAGATCAGTTCGGGGTTAAAATTTTAAATGTGAATATAAATTGCCCACTGAACATTGATATGGAGTGTCTCAGCATGCAATTAGAAATCTATTCTATATCCTCATCTATCTATCTATCTATCTATCTATCTATCTATCTATCTATCTATCTCTTTCTCTACTTATAAGTAAGAATATCTAATGGTACAGAATAGATTTTTGCTCTTGATTTCGAGATAGATAAGTAGGTCAATAGATGATAGATAGATAGATAGATAGATAGATAGATAGATAGATAGATAGATAGATAGAAGACATTCATACATCTTCTGAAAAGTATGAAAGTTGTCCCTCTGAGTATGGTTTAAACTTTTCAGGAAAAAAGAATAAGGCTTAAGTAGATAGCTTGAGAGAAAATGTGTGTGGATCCTTCAGTCAAGGAGTGAAACAGGAACCGAATCAAACTAAAGGGGATTGACGAATACGATAAGCAAGAGGTGAAGCAAACAAGAATCTGCTCCTCATTCCAAGAACTTCATGTTTCACAGTGTCAGGTGCTCCTGGACGTCAGCTCCCGCTGAAGTTCAAGTGGGGGCTGTCTGCGTGCCATTGATGGGTTTGTGATCTGCTCTTTCATGAAATGGTAGAAAAGATTTCAGTCCGGTGCTCCAATGTGGGTCTCTGTCTCTGTCTCCTTTCATCGCCTGATGAAGGTTAATATCCAGGAGGATGCCTATATGATTTTCTTTGGGTTCTCCTTCTTATTTAGCTTCTCTAAGAACCCGAATTATAGGCTCAATGTCCTTTATTTATGGCTAGAAACCAAATATGAGTGAGTACATCCCATGTTCCTCTTTTTGGGTCTGGCTTACCTCA